>NC_137465.1:175578343-176178343 GCF_964235325.1 Thermobia domestica | reverse complement strand
ATTTTCCTGATTCTTTAGCAAAACGCTATCCAGGGAACATTTCGCACGTCAGGTGGGTTCCTACAGCGAACAGAATTATTCGATTGTATGTAGCTACACCAAACCCTTCAGAAGAATTAAAAGTGCTCTCTCAGTATATTGTAAAAGTGTATGCGCCAGTTTGGTTCAGCATAAAACAGAAACGATTTTGCACAGATGGATCAAGACATTTCTTCATAATAATTCAGTTATCGCGTTTGCTTCCTGAAAAGTACAAAGCTGTCATTGATCCTGTACTTCAAAGAAATTGATACTTTGCACATCTTGAAAACATTCTCCTCTCTATGATGACAGATGAGAAGAAAAATGTCAGAGAACTGGACTTAAGACGAGTCCTTAAGGCAAAAACCTCACAAATGCCTGGAATCAGAAATTACGACATTCCATTACTCAATTTTGAAGCTGAAGACTACACAGAACTCATAAACTGGACAGATTTGGCTATAACTCCCCCCCCCCCACACACACTTATTATGGATCTAACTGCTGCGAATATTCATAGTCATTCAAGGTGATACCACAAATATTGAAATTCCGAATATTCCATGCCTTAGCCAAGTTGTAGAACGATGTGTAAAATTGGTGACAGAAGCATCGTCTTGTGTTTGTGGTGTAAGTGCACGAGATGGATACATAAGGGCAAGACTCGAGTTCCGAAGACGTACGCCTGTCTTCAACACAAAGTCAGAGTTTTCTACAGTGTAATGTATGTTGACATGTATTTCCACATATTATTTTGATATGAAGTTCTCGTATCTCATTTTCAAGAGTAGAAAGTAATGTATTTTGTCATGTTTTCACATAAGTTTCCTAGGCTATTTTCAAACTGAGATCAGAAATGTTCATGTCATTACATGACTTTTCTTATATTTGCAATTAATCTAAAAATTGTGTGAAGATGTCTATTGTAACATACACTACACACAAAAACCTAAATCTTATCTTTATATTGAGTGGTGTATTTTTGTCATCTTTTTTTTCACATATCATATTATAAAGCTTTCTTAGCTTATATTCAAACAGACAAGAATGAAAAATCGCCTCACTAACTTCTCTAATATTATTAATATACAGTATTTATCAATGATGCCTGTAGTCGAGTATATACGTAGGGTAATACAGACTACACATAAATCTATTCCAATTTTCGCTACAAGGTAGTCTTCTTTTTTATGTTTATTCACATGTGTTTATAAAGATTTTCAAACTAAGATAACAAACAAAAAATTTGATGTTATGAAACTTGTGTAATATTTGTAATAATTATAAAGATGTATTCGCATATATGTAGCATATATGTAAGATACTTAGTTTCATTTTTCCATTCAAGTATAATGTAAAAATATAAGTACCTTACAACTAACTTTTCGAGCCCGACTCAGAGGAGTGAGGTTTCTGTGATACAATATTGTTATATAACGACTTTTCCGAACAGAAAAAAAAAAATTGCCTCATTTCACAATACTGTTAAAAATACATATTTCAGCCAAACTTCAAGTCCGTATAGCACCCGAAGGAAATGACTCAGGAGACTAATATTTCTGTGGCACAGTACTCTAATGGTAAGGCAAATTTTTCTCTCTATTAGAAAAATTAATACAGAAAAAAAATAATGTTGTCCCTTTTACCAATACGGATAAAAATATTGGATTTCAGCCAAATTTCAAGTTCCGTGTGGCACCCAAAGGAATTAATTAACGAGACTAATATTTTTGTGATACAGTACTCTAATGGTAAGGCAACTTTTCCGCCCTATTAGAATAATTAATTCCAAAAAAAAAATTTTAGACCACTATTTCACTCCACCCTACTGTACATTCAAACGAAAAATATGTCACCAAATACCAAGGGTGCCGATTTCTCTGTAAATTTGGGGGGCCCAGGATTGACGCCCTTGCCCTATACTGTACTGATGTTTAGCTGGTATGTCACATATTAATGAAAATAACTTGTTAGCATTTTCTGGAAAAAAGTTCGGAAGGGAATGGATAAATAACTGTTAAGATGAACCGCATTATTAAGTTCATTAAAATTTTATGCTTTAACATACTTGTTTCCTTTTTCATTAAACTGGCTCCTTTATGTTACTCCATTAAATAGTTTTAAATTGTTTCATTAATCTTGTTTGTTATCTATAATAGTAATTGGAGTTGTGTTTAATTATTTTAATATTTTCTTGAGTGTTTTTTTTTTTTAACAAAACTGAATTATTAACTTAAGGCAAACTTTAAATGAAATAAGTACATGCGTATTATCGACGCAGTAAGCTATCATTTACTATTATACTTGTGTCATGTCCTACTTTTCGCTTGTCAGAATCTGGTCACTCTATTATGGACGCTTGATGGCAAACTCCTTTCTACATGAATTTTAGAAATTTATATTTTCCTTGTCTTGATGTAAGTACATAAAAACCTCATATTTTTTAAAATTTAATTTGCAAAATTTTGGCAAAATTTGTTTATGAATAGGGTGACCATAAAATTTTCAGTTGAAAACGGGATAGATCCCGGCTTTTTAAAAATAATGGGAAGTGAGAAACAGATCAGTGTGTAAATTAATTCCTGTTTACCTTAGGAATACCTAACATATTTATATTGTATTATAACATAACATTGGCGTTAAAAAAAATCACGTTTAAACTTCCTCTACCTACATACAATTTACTTATAATGACTATATTTTTAGAGACATAAGAATTAATATGAAATTGGCTATAAAATGGCTAGAAGTGAAAAGAATGTAGCTAGGTTTACTACTGGTACTGAATTAGCAATCCTGGTTTGTTTACCTTTGTTCTTATCAGTTCCCTGATATCAGTACTCCTCCTCCTCTCTCTCTCTTTGTTACAGGGCAGGTGTTCGACAAACAAGCAACTGCTAAATCTCTGCTGCCTTTTGAGCAGTACTGCGAACTGTAGATCATGTTTAGTGTAGGGAATTTCAGTTCAATTCTTTCCTATTTGTTATTATTAATTATTATTAATAACTTTACAAGGAGTAAAAGTACCGTAAAACGGGGTTACTTTGCACAAGATTTAAGCTATTTTAAAGAAAATCGCATGTAACTTACAAACGTAATGATTTAGAACACTGTATTTTAAACATATAATAGCTAGATATATAAGAGAAACATTAGTGCAAGTTCATTAGTAAACATTCAGTATAACAATAGTTATTGAAATATAAAGTTCGGTGCATAGCTGGGGTTACTTTGCACAACATACAAAAAAGTATGTTCAACATACGAATATAACGTTTCTGTGCAATGTTTACCCTTCAGTATTTATACATTTTACTTTCTACACAAAACTGCATGCAGTCTACAAATATTGATATTAGAATGATGGTACCGGTATCAGTACTTAGTTTGAATTATGAATATTTGTAAAGAAAATTATGTATTTTTTGATGGTATCGGCACAGGAACCGCATTCTAATAGTTTAACATATGTCCCACAAAAATGTCAACTCAGGAACAGAAAAAAAAATCCCCGTGAACTGGTTTGCCTTGGTTATTCCTTATGTCCAAGAATATCATCCCAAACGTAATTAGTGGAAGATTTTACGGTATTTGGAATTTTCAGGCTGAAACTCACCCAAATTGTATGATTTCTTTTTTAAAAAATCTAATGTTAGTCATTCCTGTGCGTATAAGCCGCAAGATCCCTCCTCCCCAAAGTCTAGTAATTTCTAAAAAAAAAAAAAAAAAAAAAAAAAAAAAAAAAAAAGTCTTTATGAGTGAAACCTCTCTCAAACTACTTTTCTGGATCCGCTACTGTTCATAATTTATTTTCCAACAAGAAATTCATTCCGACATCTTAGTAAATAGGAAATTTACCTAAATTTAAAATACAGGAGATTCCAGTAGTAATAATTTCCTATCTAAGCGGTATTTTGGACCGGTGCAAAGTAACTCCGACTAGAGGCAGAAACCGCCTTCTCCCAGTTTTACTTTTTTTTATTACTTTAAAACGTTTCACATTTCAATTTCAACTATTGCATCAAAGTCCCATTATACACAGTAGTATTCTACGAAACTGACTTAACTTTGACGGAAAATCTTGTACGTGATATCTTTCAAATTTTGGCGGCCTTTACAGTGACTGCTTTATATACCTCTACAACAATGAACCTTCCCAGTAATTAGAACTGATGTTAACCGCCAACATTATAGCCAAAATACAGTTAGATGTTCTATCTTACGGTGCCAGTTGAAACTTCCTCTTTTCTGTTCATGGTTTTGCCGACAGAGAACTGTGAAACTCTTTTCATATTTTGTGCAAAGTAACCCCTGATGTGCAAAGTAACCCCGTTTTATGGTACTGGGTTTATTTACTTCTTTCACTTGCATAAAACGGGACAAATAATACTTTTTTCCATCTACTGACGGAACGGCCGGGACACGCCCCTAAAACGGGACTGTCCCGGTCAAAACGAGACGTATGATCGCCCTATTTTTGGATCACATATGACACAACGTGCATTTACGAAAATTGAGGTGACAGTTCAGGCCATACAAGGAATAATATGCATCAATGTTTCATTGTAACTTTGAAGAGTGTTTTATCCCGCAGAAATGAGCAACGTGTTATTTACATGCAGAAAACGACTAATTTCTTTCCAAATATTTGAGTTTATAATAATGCCGAATATACATATTCAGGTGGTCCAATTTTATTACTCCATTATCTCTTCAGAAAGGTGACTGAATAACTTAGGGTTCTATTACATTAGGCCACTGATTGCGCCACCTGTGGCACAAATGGTGGCTACACCACACTCTCGCGTATTGTCCACCAGTAGCGCAGCCAAAACAAGACGAATATTCTCATGAGAAAATGTCTTCAGTGAGTGAAAGTATGCTTCTTCTTGTCCTCTTGATGAAAAACGGGGCGAAGAAAGAAGAAAGTGTAGATATACCCAATATTGATGTCAAGGGAAGATAAAGGACTATATTACACACTATTCGATGATCTTTGTGCGGACGAGACTAAGTATTTAAATTACTTTTGAATGTCAAAGTCACCATTTTGAACTATTGGGCATTGGAATGTCTTTATCATTGGGAATGAATTTGTAACTTCATTGCATTTCTGTCACCACTTTCATTGTCACTTACCATTTTCTCGCGAATCAAAAGAAACAACCAACACTACACAGAGTGACAATATATTGCGGTCTAATGAGTCACAAAGCGAGAGCCGCTGATCAAAAAAACTCTTGAACCTGCTACTGGTAGCGCCACCAGTGGATTAGTGTAATACGCTGCGTTAAGAAAAATGGCTCAAGTGTGTCCCCCGCCACCAATGGTCGCACGGACAGTTGCTGAGCTCGTCCACCAGCCGTCCAACGATTTCTTGGTGGCGTCCCCAGTTGCCCTAGTATAATAGGCTCTATATACTTCAATGCTCCATCACGTCCTCCGTCCACTGGTTTGCGCAACCAGTGGCCTAATGTAATAGGGTTTTTATTCAGCAGAACATCATCAATCATTCAATATCGTAGTTGGTAAATTCCTTCTTATTTGATTTCAGTTGGGTCGCACATACGTAAGTTTATGTGAGCAAATACATGATTGACTAGATGATGGGCAAACTACGCCCCACAGGTCAGATTCGGCCTCCCTAAAAGTTGCATCAGGCCTACGATATGATTTCTAACCTGATAACAGTTAAGTGAAGGCATTGGCTACTATTGAAGTTTCTAATAAATAATATTGGCCTATCTAGCATATTTTCTCTCTCCTTTGGCTTCCTCCTAAAATAATCTTCCCATCACTGAAATGTAAGTGTAAAAATACTTGAAAAATCAAGAGAGAAATTTAGTTCCGAAACCGATCCAGTATCAAACTTGTATCTCCTGTAAATTCAATGACATTGTTAGTAGTGTTCCACAATCTTTCCTACTCGTGACAGCATGAATTATTCGATAATTATTAAAGTAAATAATTCACTTTATACCTTCTTCTAATTACTCAATACCTTCACTGTGATACTTGTCTCTGCTTGACTTCACATAGCCCCCCTGTTTTCTGACAAAAATAATTTAGGCTATTATTTATATATTTTTGAAAGTTTATAGTAAACTCTTGATAGACGTATTATAGTCTGGGTTCTGGCCGTCTCCCCCCGTTTTTACCTTCTAGATCCACCTCTCCACATAAGCGGCTGATTCGTGGAGGAATCGTTGACTATGCAAATCTTTCTTCTACGAATTTGAGTCTTTCGCTCTTTGCTGTTTTAATTTCAGTCGACATCGAGAAGCCCAGTTCATTAACTACCATATCGGAGGTAACCAGGTGTTCACTTCTTACTGTGAACCAAAATGTATTTAAAGGAACTTCGAGAAGTTTCAAATTAAATGTTCTGTCGTCTTTTTAAACCTGCGAGTTCTTCTTGTAGTTGTAAGGGTTCTGAATTTGCAAAGAATGGATTACAAACTCAGTCGAAGTCTTGAACACTAGCTCCGAAATACTTTTTTGAATTTCTGCTGCAGAAATTGTACATGAGGCGTCTAGTATCAAAATCCGCCACATCCATTTCGTTTAGTTTCGAGCAATCTCGCAAAACGTGCAGTAAAGCTCCATATACAAACGTACAAAATTCCATATTTGAACTATTTTTTTTTTTTTTTTTTAGTATGAAATATTAAACTTTTAAGCAAAATTCTGTTTCCATGGAATTTCTTTAGATCAAATATATAACAAGCGATATATAACTCAATTTTGGTATTTAAAAAAATGGCGGCTTTTGACACTAGGCGCCTCAAATGTTCTTTAATTCAAGTCCATCACCACTGTATTACCGTCAGAAGTGGCCAGACATATGGAAACATCTTGAACGATTTATTTTCAATGTTCTGTATCCATAAATTCAGCTTACTCATAAACCTTCAATCTTATCCATACTAGTGAGGACATTTTCATTCTTACCTTGCAGTTTTATGTTCAACTGATTTAAGTCCACGAAAATATCGGAAAGATATGCAAGTTTACATACACAGTTACTATCTGCAAATAAATCCGCGTAAGTATTCATGCCCTTCAAGGGTAAAAATTACCTGGATCTCCTCATCTTTAAGTTCAAATATTGGCGTTAACAGTTTTTTTTTTTCATGATAATCACGTACTTTTGTATGTGGAAGAGACGTATGCTCTAATCCCATTTTCTGACACAAAACGAAAAAAGCCGCGAATTTAGGGGTCGCGAATTAGTGAGGTTCGCGATTTTTACTATTTCGTCCAGCACAACTTTCAGAGATGTTAAGGACTTAACAATAGCTTCGCGGTGAATGACGCAATGATCACATCGTATGTTAGGATTTGCTTTGCACATTTTAGCTACAAATCATTTCACTCAATCTGTCATAGGAGAGGCACCGTTTGTACAAATACTATCACAGTCAGTGGCGTATTTACAATTTTGTTTCGGGGGGGCTTCTCTAACTTTAGTTCTGGAAATTGAAAATTCTGCAAGATATTTATTTACTTTAATATAGTAAATAAAATTTCGGGAGATCTTTAGCCCGAAAGCCCCCCCCCCCACCTTAAATACGTTACTGATCACAATCTTTCCATTTTAATTGATTATGGAGCGTAATTATCAGTTACACAAAATATTCATCGATTTAGCGAATGTAAGCAACAGGAAGTGTATCGTATACCACGATGACAACGCCAGACCGTATTACATCTTTAATAGGGTTGCCAGATTTTGTAAACAAAAAACCGGGACACCAATCTCAGACTATTTATAAAGTCAGGGTTCCTACTCATTTGATAAGAATAAATTATTCACCTGATTTTTCCATATTACTACTTAAAATTTTTCAGTTTTTTTCTACACAGCTAACACAAATAAAACACCACAAGAGATGTATAAAGAATGTGATAAGGTAACATAGGAAGGGCTACCTGGTGTCCCATATTCCGAATTCCGATTTGTTGTGTTTAACAGGTCCGAAATATTGCGCACATTACAGCACATCCTCCCATTTATGATTGAAGAGATATTTTGTCTTTGTTGCGTCATCACCTAGAACCAGTACCCTAAAAGAAATACAAATTTAGCATTTAGCAAGAAAAATTTTTGCTAAATTTGATCATTTCTAAGGGTAATTTTAAATTTGGCTCACAATCGCTGTCCACTGATTAATGCTCACTTTGTTAACGTTTATTAGTTCATTTGTCATTCGTCTACAGTTTCGTTTCTATCCTGAGTCATTATTATTATTATTATTATTATTATTATTATTATTATTATTATTATTATTATTATTATTATTATTATTATTATTATTATTATTATTATTATTTGTAATGATGTGTGTTTTCACTTTTCAATAGTTCTTTGCTTTCCATGTAATAATAATGGCCGACGATTAAAAAATGGAGCACTTAATCGGAAAAGAGAGCTACAAAAAACGAGAGACAAGCAAAAGCTCTAAAATGATTCTTTCGACTTCTGAACAAAATTTCGAAAGTGATAATCATACAAATGTTGAGGTGGGGGAGTTGTGAATACCAGTTACTGCTAACGAAGCATCTACAAGTCGACAAACTTTTGAAACTAAGTTTATTTCATTTGATTACGGTAATTTAATTGTTAAATTAAAATGGAAGGGATACGGCCTCTCCGGTTATGGGTCTGAGTTAAATTTAATGTATTTCAATATTTATTTGAATACAATTAGTTTTTACGCAGTATATACGCATATAACTCAAAAAGATAACTGTAATCGGAATCCAAACTGTAATCGAAAGATTATTGGGATTATAAACAACACTTTTTTTTTCAGAACTCTCACAGTCAATCACAGCAGCGTATACATATACTCGTTGTATTATGACAGTGTAAGAATCATTATCAATTCATTTCCTCGTATTAATTTCAGATGGAGCATATTTCTAAACATTTGGTAATAGTCCTAATTCAAAGTAGAGTTTTGATTACTAGTGACTTCTGTTCAACGATGCACCGACGGAGGTAGTCCGAGAGTCTGGATTCTCCAAAACTTTTTTTTTTTTTTTTTTTTTTTTTTTTTTTTTTTAAGAAAATTAACACAATTTCAGGAAGTAAATATACACAAAATTACTTGCATTTTCCAGGCTACTCCGAAAAATCTTCGGACCCAAAAGAGAAATCTTTGGTGCGCTAGTGCTTGTGTTTACGTTGTGTTTCTCTTTGCCTGTTTTCTAATCTCTATGTTGGAAAGAGACATGAAAGGACTGAATTGTTTTATAGGTCTAAGGTGGCCTTGAAAAAATTGCTGGGGCGGGTTAAGAATTTTTCGCGGGAGATCTGATTTTGAAGTTCCGCCACTGGATCGAAGACAAATTTAATATCGATTAAGACACATACTTTCGTTATTTGTTGTGAATTCAAGTTCAGCTAAAATTAATAAAGAATTATTTGAGGTCAACTATATCTCAAGAACGATTAAATGGATTAGCTTTGATGGGCATTGAAAATGACAAAATCCATGAAATAGATACGGATACAATAATAAGAGATTTTGCCAGATTGAAAGCCAGAAAAATGTCTTTATAACATGAACTTTTCAGTAAGAAAGAAACCGAGAAGCTAAGCTAATTGCCATAATCGTATCACTAGAAAACACTATATAATATAATTTTAATGAAGCATAAGAGTCTTTGTCAAAATCACACCTGTGTAAATGCAAGCTTATGAGTTTTATTGTGTTTCGAGTTTTATATTTCAATTGTACTTATCAAAATACATCTCAGGTATATATCTTACTTGGGTCTTGTGCTTATTTAACAAAAAATGTTATTAATTATTCATTCACAGTCAATTAGTTATAATTTCATCATTTTCCGTTAATATTCACAGGGAGACAAGAGATATTGAAGAAGTTTGCAATTTTGGCAATTAGTTGAAGAATTTTTGTCCCTTACACCTTTCTAGTCTTTTATTATTATTTAGGTGTGGGCATCGAAATATTGTTTGCTAACACTTATGAAATATCTAAAACCGGCCCTGCAAACACCTACATAATTAGGACTCTGGTGATCGTTGGAATGAAGGTTCATGCCTCATTGCAGTGATTACCAGCGGCGCAAATCTGTCTTTAACATTGAGGGGAGGGGGGACAAGTAAGACCGTTTCCTTAAGACCGTTGAAGTATGCTCAAAATAATTGTGACATTGAAAAACAATCCTGTGGAGGATCAGGAGAGCAGAGTTGTCTTCAAAATTGGGAGGCGGGCAGATTTGAGGTTTATTCTGGGGGACATCAATTTCATCTCACTTTCCTTTGTGGCAATCGGACACAAATCACATTTTTTTTTTTCAAAAACACATTTGAAATCGGGTTATTGATGGAGGGAACAGTTTCCCCAGTTACAAGATTGAAGACCTCTTCGTCCCCCGGGATTTGCGCCAGTGGTCATTACATTCTGAAAACTTTGTCTTATCTTCAGCCTAGAGCAGTAATTTCCAACTTTTATGGATGACAACACTCTCTGCTAAACGTCTACGACGTCGTGACCACTTGTTTAATTTTTAATTAATAAATTGCGATAGCTTAAGAATGTATGTTTCTATATAAACCATGTGTCTATGTCTATATATAACACTGATCATTGTAGTTACCGCTTGAGTCGTTGACTGTTACAGTATAACCCAAAACTGATTTTTATCTTATTAGGAGCATTAATTTTTTAAATTCTAAAATTTCGCGGCACACTCTGTAAAACTGCAACTAAATAGTGTTGCTACACTTCGATTGGAAACCACTGGCCTAGACTTCAAGAAGAACTGGGGTCTCATTGCATAACAGTCTTCGCAATAAATGCAGATCGCAACGCAATGTAAATAACATTTAGTAAATATGGGCCTTATGCAGAGTCGTTCTGAAGCGAGATTAGTGTCATACTAAAGAGTTTGACTAACATATGTTTCCTTCAGTAATCAGATCTTTAGTATGACTCTAATCATTCATGAAAACGACTCTGCATAAGGCGGTAAAACTTCAATACCGACTATCGCAAACTAAAACGCGAATTTTAGTGTGTTGGCACAAAGTTATACTGAATGAGGCCTATGCTCAAATTATCAAACAATGGCGTACATAGCGGTCTTCTCGTACCTTGAACAATATAATGCAAAAACAAACATTTACTTTATTAAGCTATGTGTGCAAATAATATGAAACAATATGAAACTAGGGGTTTAACTCCACATCCCTTGATTAAATTTTACTAACATTATTAATATCAAGTTATTGTATAAGCTTAAAAGGTCTCTGAGCAATGATAAAACACTAAAACCTCATCCATTCCAGGTTTCTATTTCGCAAAACCTCTTACTTTGAACTTAAGGTTCGAGAAACGTCTGCATAAAATTTAAAATTCTAGTGTAAATGATTTCTAAGATCCGAGACCGTTTCATATACTTCTTCGCAAAGTTTGCAGATCGCAACTCAATGAATCGCAAATATGACAACAATAATTATAACTGCTATGTAAACTATCGCAAACTACATCCCAAAATTTGCGTTGCATTGATGAAATTCGCTACAGAATGAGGCCGCGTGTAATAAGAGAATGAAAGAAATTTTTCTGATATATTTATCGATCAATATGCAATTTAATTTAAATTATGTAGGGAATTCAATATTTGATAGTGTTTTAATCTTGTTCCTTCCTTTCTTTCATATCTTTTATCTCCATTTGTAATAAATACTTTTGCACCTAAATATCCTATATCTTTAAAAGCAACGCAGTCATAGAGTCGAGTCAACATTTAGTACGCTTTCGATTAGTCGAACACAATACTGATGTTTTGAGTTATCGAGAATTTGATTATGTTTCGAGCAATTATGAACGAAATAGACGTGAAAGGAAATCTGCGAATTGTTTATGATAAAATACATCAAGCATGTCAAAGAAGGCCACCGGTAAGTGACATACCTTAAGTTAATGTAGTATTCTTATGAAGGGATTAAAATTAATCGGGAACAAGATGTATATGTAGGTAATATATTGAATTTCTTCTAAACCGAATTCGTGGTTATTCATAAAAATAACAACTAGGTCTGTTACTCTGATTTCTTATCTCAGTAAATTGGCAATTATGTGATAAATGTATTTACTTAGTACACGGTCGAAAGTTGAAGGTAAATGCTTGTTACTAAGCGGTAACAGGTGAAAATACTTGCTTGCTTTCAATTAATGCAAGAAGGTGATTTCTTCATTTCATTTTCTTCACTAGCAGACGAATTTGTGATGGGTTCTTTAAATCAAAAACACATACCGCGAGAATACTCTCATGGTAATTTAAAAATGAATTTCATGACAATCGTTTGATCAGGTATGATCGACAATTTTCAATGTTTGATAGGCTATATGAATATAAATATAAGCTATTCTCAAAAGGGTGCTAACTACGCGCCGGCCAGATTCGAAATTTTTGGTAGGTAATTGTTTGAACAGTTCTGATCAACAATTTCCAACGTCGATCAATTTTAGTAACAGAGGTATAAAAATATAAATGAAGAGCCAGCCTCCCTTACACCTCCGATTTGACACAATATCAATTGTTTGTTCACATGATCAACAATTTTCAACGTTTGATCAGGTTTACTAAAAAGTCATTTTTAGTAGGTGGTCTACGTACACGGTACCTCCTTTATACCAGATTCAGAATTTCTCGATTCTAATCTTTTGACCAAGTTTGATCAACTATTGCTAACGTTTGAGCAATTTTACTAACAGATACAAAGTGTAGAGAAAGGGGGTTGCTTCGATTCAGCGCTTTAAATCAGGATTTCTCAACCTTTTCCATCGGCGTATCACCAAAGCAATAATACTATATGTTGTACGTACCACCAGTGGTATGCGTACCGTAGGTTGAGAACCCCTGATGTAAATAGTTTGATCACGTATGATCGATAACTTTTAATATTTGATCTGCTTTACTAACATAGGCTAAATATAAACTATTTAGCAGGGGACTAACCGCTAACTAGCCCTGCTTTACTTCAGATTTGAATTTTTTTATTGTAATCGATTGATTAGGTTTTATATTAAAAAATTAATATTTTTATCAACTTTACTAACAGACAAAAGGGCTGCTAGCCGCCTCTACACTGCCGATTCAACACTTTGTTATGTCAGTCATTTGATCAGGCATGATCAACAATTTTCAACTACCATAAATGTTTAAAAAAAAAAAAAAAAAAAAAAAAAAACGCTAGCCTACGTTTAGGCCAGATTCGAAATTTATCGATGCTATTCGTTTGATCAATATTTGATCAACTTTATAATAGATATAAAGAAATTTAAAAGAGAGGCCCCTTCATCTCCAATTCATTTTATTAAGCCGGTATGATCAATAATTTTCAATGTTTGAATGGCTTTATTAGTATAAATATAAGGTATTTTAGTACGGGGCTACGCTTCTGGCATGGTTCGATTCCTGTCTTGAGCTAATTTGGTTCGGATCCCACTCTAAACTGTAGGTGCACGTCTCACATAGCCTACCTGCTGAAAAGTAGACAAGACTGAAACCAAATCTAAGCAAGAGGTTTAACAACACATTACCCCATTTACTCCAGATTTGAAATGTCTCCATGCTAATCGTTCGATTAGGTTGTTTGGTCAACTTTACTAACATATGTATAAAGGATAGAAAAGATGGGGTATGATCAATAATTCTCAATGTTTGATCGGCTTTGTTAATATAAAAATAGCTAGGCTAGTTTAGTTAGGAGTTTAACTGCCAAATTCTCGAAGTACCGTTTGATCAGGTTTGTTCAATTTCTAACTTTTTGTCAACTTTACTAATACAGATAAAATAGGGGCTAGCCTCATCAACACCTCTGATTCACCACTTCATGATGTCAGTCATTTAATCAGGTATGATCCACAGTTTTTAACATTTGATTGGCTTGACTACTATAAATGAGTTAGTAGGGCGCTACCACACACGAAACCCCGCCCCTTTACACCAAATTCAAGATTTCTCGATGCTAATAGTTTGATTTTTGTTTGGTCAACTTTACTAACGTATAGGTTATAAAGGGGAGAAAGGCTGTTAAATAAAATAAAATAATAATAAAAAAACTTCTACTTCTCTGATGCAACACTTTATTATGGTGCCTTCCATTTCAATTCAGGCAGAGCATGTACTATCACCATCTCAGATATTGTTGAAACTTTTTTTTTATAGCAACTAAACATGTTTTTAAGAGACCCGTATTTTATTTTATTTATTTATTTATTTATTTTTTTTTTTTTTTTTTGTCGAAAAAAGTTTCCCACCAAGTAATAGGCCATCGAAGACGGGGAGTACAATTTATGAATTGTAGAAAACATGGAAAATGGTCGACTTCGGAGCCTCACCATTCGGCTATGGAGACAGGTAGAGTTATAATTCTTGTTGTGGTGTGTACATAGGGATATAAATAAACTATATTTTATTATAGTTTGGTTTGCGCATGTGTATCTTTTTGTCCATAAATTAACAAATAACCGTCAATTTATCTGAAAAGTCGAAGTTTGCGAATTTTTTCGAGCACTTCCGGTTCGAATTTTAAAATTCTGTTTTCACGGTTGGTAAGACCCAGTTACCCGCTTACCGAAAAAAATCTTGTATCTCTTCTGTGTGCAACCGTTTTGTCGCAAAATATTCGACTAATTGTAAAATTTTCAAAGATAGCCATTTTCTCGAAAACACCATCTTTTAAAATTCTGAAATTTTGTCAGATGGTTCAGCTTTTCATGAATAATAAACACACCAAATACCATTCTCGACCAATGCTTCATGAATTAACTGCAGCTTTTTAAAATTAGCGAAGTTTCGTTCACTTTGATGTCACTGTTAGCAACACTGGGAGCAATAAAAGTGCAATGATTTGATTGTGGTTCACATTCATTAAATGAAGAATAAAAGGTTTTCTCCACTCTGTTTTTTATTAGTTTGATCAAAAAGGCTCTCTCTAATAGAAAAATGATCCTCCCCTACTCCTCCGTTTTCTTAAACCCAAGTAATCTGAAGTAGAAATTACGATTACGAAACACACAAATTTTAAGTTTGCTTGAAATGGTTATCCAATAAATTCTGATCTATAAAAAGCCTGAACTATTATCTCAGTGATGATTTGGAATGCTCCAAAATCTCAATTAAGTGTGATGTTATTACAGTGATCAAAAAAGGACAAAAAGTTTAAAAAATCAAAACGTTTTCTTACGCGTTCCAAAGAAATTTACTGACTTTTTAAACAGAACAATCCCAGCATAAGAATGTGTCACTCGGAATTTTATAGTATTCGACTAAAGTGGGTCAGTCCGCAACCTGCGATGGAAGTGTGTGTGTATTGTGCAAATTTTACGTTAGCTGCTACTGCGTTGCTACAAATCAAAGGTGCAGCCTGTATTGAAGCCGTCATGAGTGACCTATTTCCTTTAGTAGTATGATCCATAGAAAATGATAGCTGCCTTCTTCAAGAATGTGGTGAATGTCCTGGAGTGGAAGGAATAAGTGTGGAGTCTTTAATCATTGATTCTGGTGAAAATGAGTGTTACGTATGTCATATTTGAAAACAATTATCTCGTTAGTAAACTGTCCCACTTTTTGTTTTCGTATCGTACATTGCTGGTTTAACTGTAAGAATTGGAATTCATGGCTCCATCAAGAAAATCCAAAGAAAATTAATTGGTATCGAAAAGCATCATATAAAATTTCAAGATACAAATTCTATTTTACTTCATGTGGATTTCGTTGAAAACTGGACTGTTATTCTGCAAAGTGAAATTCAGAGTTATCACCGGAAAAACGAGCAAATTTCCATCTTTACAGCAGTGGTATATTATTATGAAACAACTGACAGTTTTGTTATAATAAGCGACAACGAAACACACGATATAGCTCATGTACTCATAGCCATCGACAAGATTCTAAAAATACTCGAAGAAAAGCGAAAATATATTTTATAGAAAAAGGTTTGAATACGTGAAAATAAGTGTCTAAAATTTCCCAAATCGTGTCCGTGATTTCTGATGGTGCTGCATCCCACTTTAAAAATCGCTTTCAGATGTTCGAGATGCAGACAGGTCCGATAAAGCAGTGGTTTTGCAGTGAAACCGGCCATGCAAGGGTCTCTGCGACGGTATTGGAGGGGGGGGGGGGGTAAAGAATGTGGCAATGCGGCATAACCTTAGGCAAAAACAGATACACAGTATTAAAACCGCAGAAGAATTCGGGAGTATAGTGCAAGTACAAACTCCGGGTATTACTCTCGTTTTGTTGCCTGGAACTGAATTCGACGACTTCCAGAAGAAAAAAAGGGAAAGTATGCGACTGGTAACTGGTATTCAACGAAGTCATCTTTGGCTTTCGGAAAATGGGGAAGTTTTTATGGCAGTAACGGGTCACCATGAACTAACTTCTGCAATTCAGAATCGAACTTCTGCAATTCAAAGTGTAGATTTAAGAAATCTGCAAAAAGGAACTTTTGTTACATGCATATTTGATAACCAGTGGTGGGTAGCAGAAATATTATGAATAAATAATGAATTACGTGAAGTTCAAGTGCTGTTTATGCTACAGGTTTTCAGAAGAGCATAAGAGAAGTGAAAATAAGTGTTTTGTGACTATCGACAATGTGCTACGCAGGGGCGGATCCAGGACGGACTTCTGGGGTTGGGTTGTAATACTGCTATTTAGAGCTATTTTTAAGAGCTCCAATCTCTGGGGGGGCGATCGTCCCCCTGGATCCACCCCTGGACGAGTTGCGAGTGAACCAACACCTATTGGAGCAACTGCACGGTTACATGCTATTAGCGAAGAAGACACCACCCAAGCAAATGATTGGTCCGTGAGAAAAAAAAAAAAAAAAAAAAGATCAGTGAAATGTTGTTTCCGACTACCATTTTAAGTAAGTGAACTTGAAATTTGTGTGTTTCGTAATCGTAATTTCCATCTCAGATTACTTCGGTTAGAAAAAAAAAAAAACGGGAGAAGGGGAGAGGCTCATTTTACTATTTCAGAGAGCCTTTTTGGTCAAACTAATAAAAAACAGAGTGGAGAAAACCTTTTATTCTTCATTTAATGAATGTGAACGACAAACATCATCAAATTATTGCACTTTTATTGTTTCCAGTGTTGCTAACTGTGACATCAAAGTGAACGAAACTTCGCTAACTTCAAAAGGCTGCAGTTAATTCATATAGCATTGGTCGAGAATGGTATTTGGTGTGTTTATTATTCATGAAAAGTTGAACCATCTGACAAAATTTCAGAATTTTAAAAGATGGTGTTTTCGAGAAAATGGCTATCTTTGAAAATTTTACAATTAGTCGAATATTTTGCGACAAAATAGTTGCATACATAAGCGATACAATATTTTTTTTCGGTAAGCGGGTAACTCGGTCTTACCAACCGTGAAAACAGAATTTTAAAATTCGAACCGGAAGTGCTCGAAAAAATTCGCAAACTTCGACTTTTCAGATAAATTGACGGTTATTTGTTAATTTATGAACAAAAAGATACGCATGCGCAAGCCAAACTATAATAAAATATAGTTTATTTATATCCCTATGTACACACCACAACGAGAATTATAACTCTACCTGTCTCCATAGCCGAATGGTGAGGCTCCGAAGTTGACCATTTTCCATGTCTCCTTACAATTCATAAATTGTACTCCCCGTCTTTGATGGCCTATTACTTGGCGGGAAAATTTTTTTGCGACAAAACAAAAAAATATGGGTCTCTTGAAAACATGTTTAGTTGCTATAAAAAAAATTCAACAATATCTGAGATTGTGATGGTACAATTTTATTTTTATTTTATTTATTTATTTATTTTATTTTTTTTTTTTTTTTTTTTTTGGCTGAGTTGAAATGGAAGGCACTTTATATCAGTCGTTTGCTCATCATTTGATCAAGTATGATAAACGATTTTCAGGAATACGGACATAATCTCGCTTGGCCAAAACTTTGTGGAATGAAACCCTCTCCCCTAAGTTGCACCGTCAACGTGAAAAAAAAAAAGAAAAAAAAATCCGTTGCCCTAACCTCATCTGTGTGGCATATTTGATCGAGATCGCCCCCACCCTTTCGTCGTAGCGTCCAAGTGAAATAATAAAAATCATTCCAGACCCGAACCTCATGTATGTTGATAATTTGATCGAGATGGGTTGGGCGGCTCATGAAATATGATGTCACAAACATAGTCATTTTCGTCCAATGTTCTCGGGATTGCTGCCAGAGTGAGTGTTGCTGTGCTGAGTTTTCGTTACCATACAGCGGCAACATCTTCAGAGCTATGAATATGTTGCCGCTGTATGGTAACGAAAGCTCAGCACAGCAACACTCACTCTGGCAGCAATCCCGAGAACATTGGATTAATAGTAGACGCCAGCAAAGCTTCAAGATCATATAGTCATTTTCATTTTTAGTCTATATAGATTTGCAAAGCGCGCGTTAGAATATTTTTCTTGTCATTGTTTTAATGCAATTACGTGTTATTACAAAATATATACGTATAGCAATGTATAGAACTTTCTACATCGAAGAAATCGTCATGACGAGGTTTTATACTGACGACATTTCTTCCCAGGCGAGATTACGTCTCGTTTAGGTCAGGCGAGATCCTGTGTCGCGATGTTTTGGCCAGGCAAGGTTTTGGGACGTGAGGTTTTGTACCCAAACCCGATTTTCAAGGTTTAATCGGCTTTACTAATAAATCGTATGGGGCTAACTAGACTCTAGCCTCCTCTGTACGCCAGAATCGAAATTTTTCGATGGTAATTGTTTGATCAATATTCGATCAAAAATTTCCAACTTTCTCCGACTTCCTTCATTCCGCCGTTGTCATCCATCTCATTACTGTCTCCGTTAGCCTCGGTGATGGGACGTTAAATTTTTAACAAAAAGAATACAATGCATTTCGAAATAGTTACTGCATATCATTCGTATATTACTGATAATGTATAGAACAGTTTCATGTTGGTATATTTATGGCATTTTGAGTTTTTCTTAATTTAATATAGAGAGCACTTAAATTCTCTTTATGTCTAGTTGTATATAAATGACTATTGTTGCGGTAACCAATACTATCCTGATTTTCTTTAACATGTGTGAGACAATTATAAATATTCGTAAAGAGAACTCTCATGATATACTTCTTATCAAATGGCCTATGCGACACAGTATCACGTAATCCTTTTATTGCTCTTATCGCTTCCTTCTCCATGTAAAGACAGTTTGTGTACCAGGTGAATTACTTCACAATATTATGCCATATTGTGAATGAGAATGGGAAAAATGTATAGTATGCTAAAAGCATTGTTTCGTTAACTGCTGTTCATAGCTTACGTATTAAAAATAATCATGTGGACAGTTTCCTACTTAAATTTTCAGTATGCACACCCCGTTTAGTTCGAATCTAGATTAATTCACAATAGTTTTACGTAGTAGCACACACTTACTTCAGTCACATTAAGATAGAAATGTATAGTTTCTGTTCTAGATTCGTTAAGATACAGTTTGTTACACTTTAACCAAGCGATAACATTTTTAACGTTTCATTGTCTTGAGATTTTATATTCATCAAACTTTATCTGTACTTGTCAGCATGTAAGATAGATTTATAAAGTAGACAATTTGGGAAATAGTTTACTTAGATAAGAGAAAGTATAGATCCCAGCACACTTCTCTGAGGTGCACAATTTCAAGAAAGTAAAACCCCACATTCAGCGGGTTTGCATATCCCGTCTCCTAACTATGAAAACATTTGCACTCACTTCAAACCCAATCGTTTTACTGATTTTAACTTGTATAGTTTTACATAAGTTATAACGACATAAAATAAATTGCGACTTGTGCGACAGATACGTTTGTATATTGCTATATTCTATTCTCATATTAAATACGGAATTACTTCTGTGTGTTTCGCCAAAACTTCAGAATATATTCAAACAAAAATGTGTCATAAAAATCAGTACAAAATCACCGAAACGCACGTGAGTGACTTCTGTAAAATTTATCCGGTTTTAGTAATACTTGACGTATGCTTTTGTAAATATGTGGAATTCTTTGAGATGAAATCTGTTTTCCTACTTTAGAGTTTCCGCGTATACATAATGTAATAATAAAACAATTTTCCACAGAAACTGTTGTAAAAAAAAAATTTTTTCTTTCTTCCCAATCACCCCATTGCTTGGGGTTAAAATCGACCATCACAATGTAAGGGGAGAAACTAGCTCATCATATGTTCCACGAGAAAATTCATAAAGAAAAAAATAGTAAATTTTCATGAAACGTAATGTGTGTTTTCTTTGAGACTTGAAGAGTTACTCCTTGCTTAGGACTGACATTACTCAAAGGTAAAAGAACAAATTCATCCCCACCCCCAATCTTAATATATACGTATGTTTAATGTAACTTCCTTGAAAATTACCTGATTCTCACGAAACCTGGCGTGTATTTCCTTCGAGATTTTTTTTTTATTATTCTATTGCAAGAATAATATGTTATTTCATCCCTGGCTTTAAGAAAATTTGATTTTCGTAAATAATAATTAATCTTTAGTTTTATGAATCAAGGTATACGCTCTTTTTGAGGCTTAATAGTTGATCTTATTGGTTAGAGTTGAGAAGCTTAACCCTTTAATGGGCAAGCATTGATAGCATTACCATTAAAGTATTTAGTTTGCTTTTATGGTTGAACCATGTCTTCCTGATCATAATTTCGTAATTTTTAAAGTACTTTTGTACTTCGGTACTTTGTTTGTAAAATACAGGGTGTTTATTTCAAAGCAACATTGCCATAAAATGGGTCTTATGTGTAGCTACTGAGCATCATTGCCCTATTATGGTAAAATATCATAAGAATACTCTGTTTCGTTGATATATTTTCCTACAGAGCATGAAACAACAAATAATAATAATAATAAAAAAAAAACTTTCGCGGAACGTTGGAGATAAAGCTTTTACAATATTAAATTTGACTATCCCCTGTTGACAAAGATTAGAAGTATCTAAAGAAGCGACCCGCAAAGAATGTATATGAATATTGTATGAAAGCAGTAATACCAATTAAATGATCACTGAAGTTATAATTCGTGCGGATAACGCAATAGAATGCGATGTTGCTTAAGAGCAACACTGCCCACTAAAGGGTTAAAGGTAAGGGGATGAATTTCCCCAGCTTATAAAATGAAATGTTTATGGTATCATTAGTAAGGATTACATAAAGTGCCTAACGGGATACACCTTGCAAAAGAAAAGAGCATCTTTCATTCTTTCTCTCGAATTATCCCATGAGAGTTGAGTTGAGTTGAGTTTAACGTCCCGTTCAGCAGCGAGGCTATATGAGACGTGGACCTACTGATTAACGTGAAATCCGAACCACATGAGCTTCCGGCGGGAATCGAACCCGGGTCTCCCACGCCAAATTATCCCATGAGACATGTTGCCTTTTCTGTTTATACCTTAGACTTAACCATTTAATGAAACATAATGGAATTGGGTGAAGTATTCTGATATTCTCAGCATGTCAGGATTGGAGTATCTGTTACATAAAAAATAAAAAGAATGTTGCTTGTCATCGAATCACAGGAAAACGGCTTACGCGATTGTAGTGAATTTTCGGATATAATTATTACGTACTTCGAACTAGTCTTTCATCGTGTTCCTCTTATTAAAGTGTACCCTAAAAAGTAGGGGGAGAGGAGACAAAAGGTATGCGAATAATTGAGCATCTCATGATCCTACCAAGGTAGAAAAATGAAACTTGGTATATAAACTTATTAAAAATATGTGGATACATGCCTCAGCGTTTTTGATAAGAGAGTGACATAAAAATAATCGAAAAGGACCGAACGACCGATATTAGTGTCGACTCCATAGTTTTCGGGATCGCTGAGATGAATAGTGATACCCCTGATGGTATTTAAGTCCAGGTTCAGCCCCCATGATATGGAGGTGAGAAAGAGTGAGGGATGGAAGTTTATGAAATTACAAGGTAAGATATAGAGTTTTGAACTATGTACCCAAGAGGACAATTTAATAATTATGGTTTTCATCATTGCCCTTTCATTGAAATGCGTATCTTAAGGGTGAAGAGGGTTGAAATACTTCCCAAAAATATATTCTCCCCGTGCTAAGAACAGGTACTCCAGCTAGTATTTTATATTAATTAATTTTATATGGAGTTAAAAAATTATTGAGAGCTATCAGTGTGTATAGAGTACGTCCATACGGACTTTTGTGGTACTTTTTATAGCAAATACTTTCATTTAATGCAAAACTATTACAATAAAATTAACAATTTGTGACATAGAGCTAGATTCACGAAGTGTTTCTTGGCACGAGGATCAGAATGTTTAAAAAATGATTCATTTATGTATTTAAAGGATCTACAGAAATTTACCCCGAGGCTTGTGGCTGTGAGCAAAGTGAAACCAAAAGAACTCATTATAGAAGCGTATGAAGCTGGGCAAAGACATTTCGGTGAAAATTATGTACAGGAGTTAGTAGAGAAGGGCCATGATAATGATGTAAGTATAAATAATAGCTTAAGTAGTAGTAACTTTCAAAGTATCATTAGTGTCCATTAACCATGGTGTTCATGGGCGTGAAGTGGTTTGTTTCCTTTGATTAACTAATTTTTTTTTTTTTTTTTTTTTTTTTTTTTTTTTTTTTTTTAAATAGCTGGGAGCATGAACCGTTATCTTTTACTTGCTAGTGTGAAGCTATTGTGACTATTTTATCACTGCTATATTATTAGCTAGCTATATACAGGATTTGAAAAATCTTACTTGCAAGTACTAGCCAGACCATTTTGCAGGCACAGTGTTTATATTAGACTTTACTTGCCAAATGTAAAAAAGTATTCACCACTGGCGAGCAAGTGAGTGGATTTTTCAAGCCATGGCTAATAGCTAGCTATAATCTATGTTATTAGCTAGGTATATATGAATATATAACATCGTGTTAAATTTAATGTATCGGACGCGAAATAACATTGTTAACGAAGTATCGAAGCCCTTCCTGTGTGGTGTATCAACGAAAGGGCTTAGTGAGAAGATTCCACAAATACATATTGTAGGAGCATTTTTCTGTGAAAAGTAAAGTAAACAAAGAGGGTTAAATGGATAAACCGAAGTCATTTTTTATTTTTATCTTTTCCTTTTTTAAATTAGAGTTGCTCGTGTGTCGGTTTGAAAAATGGATAAGGACTGACGTAAATTGAAATGAACATCGGAGGAATCTGTGGTTAAATACCTAATTCTTTTCTATTGTTGCTAACCCTGGACGTCATTTTTCTTTCAGTATTTTCTTAAAACAGCCTTATTCAAACTTAGGTACATGATAATTTCTTAGAAGATACGTACGTAAATTGAAAATAAGTACAATGAATATTTATATTTCGTGAGTGATAAAACTATTTCTGTTACAGAAAATAGAAACGTTGAAGACACAAAGAAAATAACTTCAATTAACCACAACGAGATCTTGTATGTAATAAAAGATACGGGGTACCGCACTAAACTTCCTCTCCTTAATTCCTTAAACTAAATCATGTGCTTCATTTATTTATGCAGTATTGTAAAATACGAACAAAATTATAAGGCGTTTTGGGAAAATTTCACCCAAAGAAAACCCACCCGCAAAATTAAACTATCCTTGGTAGAGTTCTCCATAAGAAAATGACTTATGTCGTGTGTTATGAAATATTCGTATGTAAAATGACAAACTCACAAAAGTCGTATTTCACAGAAGAAAGAAAGAAAATGCCCTGAGAGTAAACTACCCCCTTATGGTTAATCTCATGGAAGTTGGAGGCGCGGTGGCTCAGTGGTAGAGCGTTCACCTCCGGTGCTTGGGGTCCCTGGTTTGATCCCAGCTCGCGCCGTGTGGACTTTGTGGCGGACAAACACCGTGCTCGTGGATTTTCTCGGGGTTCTCCCACTTCCTCCCACTTTCTTCCTTCCACCATTTCACTCATCTCTTATCATCACCGTCTCCTTTAGCTTAACCGGCATAACCGTGGGACTTAAAATTAAAGATTTCATTTTTATTTTTCTCATGGAAGTTATTTATGCAGCATTATAGGAATATTAAGCTGGATCGCTAGTCACCTTTAGGGTAAAACTTTCTTACTAGATGGCGGAGCACGTTGCGATACATGCGATGTTGCCACATGAGTTACGGATAGAAAAGAGTTTAGACACGATCGCATTTTATACAAGATTTACAACAAAGAGAAATGAGAGCTTTTATTTCTATTTTACTCAATACTGCCTAGGTAGATAGGACAACAGATTTTTAGTAGGTTCACAAATGTTATTTTATAGGCGAAGTTGCAATCCTTGGAGCAGCTTTACTTTAGGGGCTTAAATATCATGGCTAACATTCCAGCGTTTTCTGGGCAAAATTCCACTCAAACTGCATTTAGGGGTAACAAAAACTACTGTTATGGTAAAAGTTTCTCTGCAAATTACAAAGATATACGTTTATCTATAACTAGATGTGTCAAAGGTGCAAATTAAGAATAAGTATACAAATACAAAACCATTACACAAATCCTATCTTTTCAACAGACTTAGTTCTTTCAAGCGTGGTATTTTGTCAGTTGTATTCTTGTGCAGATATTTTGTAAGTTGTGTTCCCCAGTGCATATATTTTGTAAGTTGAATGCCTTAGTGTAACTTTACATGGCATAATCATCAGGCCCGTATCCAGGGGGGTCTAGGCGGGCCGGGTCTTCCTAAATTTTGGCTGCCCCCCTAAAATTTTCAAAGTAGGCTTGCAAGGTGATGAACTATAACATTGTTGGATCGAGCCCCCCTAGCTACTTCATCCAGTCAGTCTGCATTGCCCCTTATCACACTCTCAATTTACATAGAGCACAACGGTAAGCGATAACAAGAAATTATTTGTTGATATAGATTCAGCGTCCCGAGCATGGGTTCCATCTCCGCTCCTTATTCTTATGTTGATACCGCAAGCGGTAAACGTATCACTTACAATTCGGAATTCACGGACAATATTCGTCAGAATATTGGATCAATAAGAGCTAAACATAGATCACTCACTTCTGGTAGGTCAGGTTTTTGGCTGGATTCCAGCTCGCGCCAAGTGGGCTTTGTGGTGGACAAATCATAAGTGGAGTTTCCTCCGAGTCCCTTCCTTTCTTTCATTCAACCATTTCATTCGTTGTCATCATCACCTTCTATCTTTCCTTCGAAGCACAGTGATAGGACGCTACAGAAAAAAACACTCATGTCTCTCGGCCATATAGGCTAAACGAGACGGTGATGATAAGAATGAATTAAATGGTAGAATGAGAAAGTAGGAGCACAAAGAGAAGCTCTGAGAAAATCCACACACACACACATGGTGTGTGTCCACCAAAAAGCTCACCTGGCAAAGCTGGGATCGAACCAGTGACCCTGCATACAAGATGTCAATGCTCTACCACGGAGTCACTGCAGCTCCGGAGTAGAAAAAGGATTTGCATTTCTACATGAGTGTTTGCGTTTCTCAAGTAAAGCTATAGGGTCTGAATATTTTCTTTTCATTATAGGAAAAAAAAGACAATTCAAGCTTTACGGTTTTATGAATTTTTAAATACTAGCTAGAGAAGGTTGCGGGATATTACTCTGACTTCGTTTCGATATTATGCTCAGTCGACGCCTTTTTTACGTATGAAACAATTAGGCAACGGGAGAAATCCTCGATCACAAGCGTGTTCGAATTATGAAAGTTAAAAGTTCAAAATTGAAGAGATTTTGCAGAAAGTTTGAAGTACCATTTCTTGAGATAGACGCTTCAGTTTTGATATCAGGGAGTCTCCTGGATACCCAACACAGTAGTAAGATCAAAATTATTGCATTTTGCAAGATAAGGGCAATTATTTGAAATGATGTGAAGGGTAATGGCGTCTTACACCATGCAAATTGCCTCCCATTTGACATACTGGGCCAACCAGTGGTAAAAGTGGATCTGAAAAGGTGGGGGGACGGTAGGTAGTGGCATGACGACACGTCGTTCTCCTGCCTATCTATACCCATTATAGTTTTTTTTTTTTCGGAACTGGGGGGACGCCTTAATTTTTTTCGAGGTGGGGTACAGCGTCCCCGCTTTCTCCTTCACTTTTACACCTGGGGCCAATAGGCTAATAAAATGTATTTGATACCCCTATTCGACTATATTGTTATTCAAATATCACTTTCCTGTGTGACCACCTTCAAATTGAATAATCACATTTGTCTTGAAGACGCTTTGCCAGTCGTGGAAAATTCAATGAAGAACGACGTGATATTCATAATTAAACTTGTGATGATCTATATTGTTGTGTTCTTCCCTGGCGCACATCCCCGGGGCTTAAGGGGCCGGGCCCCCCCTAAATTTTTACTGCTCCCCTAAAATTTTCACGATAAGCTTGCAAATTAACAATAATATGGTGATGAACTATAATATGGTTGGATCGGCCCCCCTAACTTCTACCACTCCCCTGCATTTTTGGACTGACTACTGGCCTGGTTCTTCCCCTTCTGTAGCTAGGTCTAAACAGCTCGAGCAGCGTCAGACAGGCTTGCCCTACCGCGGTACTCCGGATTCTGTCGGCCTATGCTTATGCATCGCAGAATACGGTGTTTTAATACATCATCGCTAACCATGTGCTTAGTTTTCAGCAATTAGAATGTCGATTATGGGGAAATATTGGTCAAACTCCAGGAAATATTTTAAGATATTCAACGAGAAAGTAGACCGAAAAATTTAAAGAAAAAAAGTGGTTAGCGGGAATGTGCACTCAAAGTCGTGAACCAGGTGACTTTTATTCTCGAGAAAACCGCTGTTTGCATACATTATCTCTAGCCGATTGTTTGTTTTTTGGTCACATTTCTCGCGAAATACCGTAAAATATTGTCTGAAATTTGGCCACTATTTTCAAACAATCGCCATTGAAATTCGTTGAAAATTTTTAAAAAATGGCTAGCGATGAAATATTGAAACACCGTCTTCCACAATGGATACCATCATGTCCATGGGGTTTATCGGGATACTCCTGTTTCCTCCCTTCTTCTCATTCCATCAATTCTTCCATCGTCATTCACTAGCTTTAATCATCGTCTTCCTTAGACTAAAGGGTATAATCATCGGATGTTCAACTGAAATATTTCATTTTTTTCACAATACACAGAGGCCGGCTGGGTTGGGAGTCGTGTTGAAGTTAGTCCCGCGGCAAAACGTTTCGAAAACAAATGTCATTGTTTAATGTTTAGGTGGCCACACAGAAAGTGACATTTGAATGACAATACAGTTGGATTCAAATAAATTTTATTAGCCTATTTATCCGGTGTGCCAAATAGGATACAAGTTGCAAGTTGTAAGACGCCATTACTCTTCACCCCTTCTCCAATAAGTTCCCATATCTTGCAAAATGCATACGTTTTGACCTCACCATTCCGTCGAGTACCCAAGAAAACACCTCAGTACCAAGAATGAAGCGTGTATCTAAAAAAATGGTTTCTTCAAACTTTTTTCAAAATCTGTTCAATTTTGAAGTTTTAACGGCCATAATTCGAACAAGCTTGCGAACGAGGATTTCTCCGGTTGCCTAATTGTTTCATATGTAAAAAGGAGCCAACTGAGCATAGTATCAATATGAAGTCAGAGTAACACCCCACGATCTCCCTAGTAAGTGGAACTAATTACTATTTTCCACTAACGGGTTCAGGCAACTATTCGTGTATGTATGAAAGCTCAAAAACATATATAGATTATTTTCAAGAAGATATAATATTTTACCTAAGCAAATTAAGTTTCAGCATAAATAAATACAGGAAAAAGGAAAGAAGAAAACAGAAAAAACACACATTACATATTTAACGTTCAAAATGATAGTCAAAATAAACTACCTTTGTATTACACGTGTGCATAATATTTACGTGGAAACAAACAGTTAAAAATTGAAAAGCGCTTAGCTGTTTCTTCAATTTATTCTCCTTTTCTCTTTGCTTCCTTTGGCTCTTCGATCTTTTACTTAGAGTTGGATTCTTCTTATATATATATATGTATCATTCCTTCCGTTTTCCCATTTTCCACTTTTATTAACTATAATAGTTCTGTCACAATTCACAGGTTTCGCCTCTGGACTTCAAACGCTAACAAGGAATTGCCCTATTACTGTGACTGCAACAGTACACATGCAAGTTTGGCAACGAAGCTTTATGGCGTCCTGCGCAAACATGAGATTCAGCCGCTAACACTATTTCCGTAAACACAAAATAATATTTGGATAAAATGTAAAACATAACACGAAAAACGGTAATATAATACCCATATTTCTTAATGAGACAACTACTTGTAAAATAATTTATGCTTGTAAGTAAAAATTTCATAAAACTGAGCACAGGAGTAGCAAAATCTAACAGCAAGCGCCATCTTTCGTACTCATCTTAAAACTGATCAAGTTTTCCTCTTATATGTCAGTTTTTTATCTAACAGAATACATAAGTACAGAAAATAGTATCTCATGTTGTAGCTGACGCATAACTCTATTTTATACTGTAATACTTATAATATGTGCCATTTCTTTACGCGTTGGTTAAGGCAATGAACTAATGCTTATACTGACTTCCGGGTAGTGATCCACCTTTAAAAAAATGCTTATTTATGAAATATGTACAAAATCGACTAAATCATTTTTGAGAAAATAATAATAATAAACATTCCTCGATTAATTTTTGAGAAAATGGTTCGAGAAAAATCTCCCGAGAGTAAACTCTACCCCTTCTCGATTTTTGCCAGAGAAAAGACTTATATCACAGTATGAGATTGTCTTTGAAAAGTTCACGTTTGAAATATAAACAAAATCGTTAGGGCCTTTTAGAGAAAATCGCGAATTTTGATTTTTCCCCTTCAGTGAACTACCCCTATTTTTAGGGTAGGAGTTTTTTTTCTTTCTTTTCTGGTGAATGTACATCAGGACAAACAGAAAAACAGTTGTCGAAAAATAACTTTTTCGATGCGTGTGGGCCATGAAACTGTAAATCAGTTGAGATCTGGAATTCGATTTTCTTCACGGTTACCATACTTTTTTCTCTACTTTCGTTGCTCAAAACTCTACCATAAAGACAGACACATTAAAATGAATCCAAGTGACAAAATTTCTGTAGGGAGAAATGGTAGTAGAGTTATTTTGTTAGATAATAGTGCAAACCATCCGATTGTGATTACCTTAATTTCTAAGATTAAATGGACATAATTTCTACCTTATAGTGTTAAAAATATACATTTTTTTCACGTATGGTTTTATTTTATTTTGTTACGGGACAAAGCAACAAAAATAATATTTAACTAGTGTTTTCTAGCTTCTGAAGTGACTGGTTGTGAACATGGTCATAGAATGGAATGAAATATAGAAGAATAGATTCG
Organism: Thermobia domestica; assembly: GCF_964235325.1. NCBI lineage: Eukaryota > Metazoa > Arthropoda > Insecta > Zygentoma > Lepismatidae > Thermobia > Thermobia domestica. The sequence goes on along the minus strand of NC_137465.1, from coordinate 176,148,888 downwards.
TAGACAAAACGCAATAGCTGCGGGTGCAAGGTGAGGACGTGGCAGGCCATGGAAGCACCGGTAATCGTCCTTCTTCGAAGAAAACTTTCACATCCCGGAATACAGTACATGTCGCAGGGCATTGTCCTATTGACATAGTTGTCTTAGGGAAGCGTATCACCTCAGTTCTCTGGACATTTTCTCATGGTAGTGGTTATTCATGAAGTCGCCCTCAATACGTAACAGTCGAGATCACGTAATGTACCCAATGTCACCCACACCTCACTTCTGCCAGTCGGCCGCTATGACGCTCTATAATGCACGCTGGCATCTAACGCGTATGCGACCATCATTGTAGGAAAGTTGAAGCGGGACTTGGTGGAAGAAATACGATCATCTAGAACTCAGCACACTTGTGACTATGTTCGTGCACTCATCGTAGTCTGAGGCCTTGTATTGCTGGGTCAATAGAGGTCAACGTAGTGCAAAGACATGCGTGCTGCCAGTGCAGCATTTAGTAGACGCTGTGGAACCATCGACACAGACTGTTCAACATCTGTTACCATACTCCAGCGTTGACGATGCTGTACGGTCAGTGACAGTCATATGAATAAGATGTCTGTCGTTCCATAGTGTGGTTATATTGCGCAGTTCACTACCCGATCGTAAATAGAAAGTAGTTTCTCGTGAGTCTATTGTTTCCACACACATCACTGCTATGCCCTGTATTGTTTCCACACACATCACTGCTATGCCCTGTATGCGCACCAATTTCACGGTAGTCTAGTAGGGCGACCATGCGGTCTTGCGTTCGGCTGTTTATACGACCGCCTTTGACGTCGACGAGGGATCGTACCCTCCCCCACACGTTTTCTGTTCTCTTATTCACGCTCCACTGAGTGCTGCGCAAATCACTTACACGCAGTACTACAACAACGCGCCAAACAGTTCGATTGCTGCAAGAACCACGCATGTATTACATCGCTGAAATTGTATCGTACTTTAGTGCACAAGTTTGTGTTCCCGTCATTCCTTCTTTATGTTGCAGATTATACAAACAACATTGTAGTTCATAGCATGAATAATGTGTGATTTCATAGCAGATCTCTATTTTTAGGTCTTGGAGAAATGTAAAGAGATTCGGTGGCATTTTATCGGACGTCTTCAGAAGAATAAAGTGAATAAGGTGATTGGCGTTCCAAATCTGTACATGGTGGAAACAGTGGATTCGGAAAGGATAGCAACAGCACTGAATGATTCCTGGGGTAAACGTCACGGTGACAGCAAGCTCAAAGTAATGGTGCAAGTAAATACTAGTGCAGAAGATGGTATGTTGAGTTTTTCGTGTCTTAGCTCTCGAAGATTTATTTTGTGCGGGTTGAAATGTGTTATATATTGATTATTATTATAATGCTACTTTCGCTACGGAAAGTCTTAACAACAAGAACACAATTTGGTTGATAATTTTTATATTTATGTTACCAACCCGTCTATACGAGCTCCTTCGTGGCTATATGGTTGGCGTACTGGTCTTCGGGCGAAAGACCAGGGTTCAATTTCGGCGGGAGCTCGCGTAGTTCGGATCCCACGTTAAGCTGTAGGTCCACGTCTAATAGTCATGGTGCTAAAAGGGACGATGACGATGAACTCCTATTCAATCAGTTAACCAGCCAGACTGCAGGACTGTTGTTACTATTCAGAAATATATCTCAGGCATTTGTATTTGGTACTTGTATACAATATGGGTATCAACAAACAACATAATACATAAAGTAATACTACATATTCTTCAGTACGCAGCCCTGACAGTATATTTGAAGATGATAAAGATCAAGACGAAATAGGCGATGAAATAGAGAAATAGGATGTGTCAAACTTATCTGAAATCTCCGAAATGGGTGAAAATTTAGGAAGATATATTTATGTAACCCAAACGTTGTTAATGGTGTATTTCAGGCAATATATGAAATTGAAAGATTTGTTGACCGTGTAAAACCGATCAAGTAAAGAGCAGGCAACTCAAAGAACAAATAAGGTTGCTACTCGTGTATATGGATTTATGTAATAAAGCAGGTACTTACTGAGGTACTGTATTTAAATGTGTTTTCTATGGTACATTTGCCTTAAAATATGTGCAATTAATGATGTTTCTTTGCCGTAATTTGTCACCCAAATAATATGCTGCCTTAAAGGTAGTGTGTTGCACATTATTTTTTTTCTATGTAGGAGTAGTAGTATGTTCATTTTATTTGAGGTATTTAAAAATGTATATTTTTGGATATTTGATATTTCAAACTTTTTCTCGTGACCTCTTGGACTTTGAATTAAAAAAAGGCTCCGCTGTATATATATATATATATATATATAAAAGATAGATAGATAGATGTTTTTAACTTCGTTTCTTTTTTGACTTCTTTCGATTCATTACAGAGTACTCAATTCATTTTCGCGACATCATTTCATCTTCACTTACATTTTATTTATTTATTTATTTATTTAATTAATTTTAATTCTTGTATAAACTTATAGAGACCTAACTTCTGGCTCTTCTCTGAGACATTGCTCAGGAATTGTGAAGAGATGATGAAAAATGAAAGCGTTACAAAAGCCAACTGCCTGGTAGAAGCAGTGTTGTGATTATACATTGTTAGTCCTGTGTTAGCTTAACTCACATTCGTATCCTATATTATTATCTTAACTAATACTTCTTCATATCTTCCTATTCTTAAATCATAATTCATCTTCAACAAACTGTCATAAATTTATATCATATCATATCTACTTCTTATTTGCACAGGGTACTCTCATTTACTTGGTAACAGCAAGTCACATAAAGAATCACTTTGTGCCCAACATCCTGGTAGGTGTTTTCAAATGCGGAGACATTATTTGTTGTGATTGAAAACTATTAAAGTTTGATTTTATCGTGCGTCTTAATGCGAAATAGATGGTTGTGCTAAGGGGGAAATGCAGCTTTATACAAGTGTATATTTGATAAATTTATTTAAATTTTTCTTCCTTAAATTTTCTAATTGAGGGCGGTGCGTCAAAATTTATATTTAAATGTAAGTGGTGGCGACTCACGTCATACACTGTTTGCAAGGCGGATCGACAACTAATATTACAAAGTAACATTTAGTATGTTAGTAACAGGTTACATAAATAACAGTTGACACATTACATACGATAACAGCACTAGTAGAACAGCCAAACCAAAAGAATGTGCACCCAGTACTAGTGTCTAAATAGCTCAGAACAGGAATCAATACAGCTTTACCCACTAGTCTAATGGCCAGCATACGCACCTTTGGTACTTGGGGTCTCGGGTTCAATTCCGGATAGGGGCCTTGAAATTTGAACGCATTACAGAGGTTCGGATTCTGCCTTAAACTAGTTCCACGTCTCATATAGCCTCAGTGCTGAACGGATGCTAAACTCTAATCCAACCTTACACAGGAATCGATACAACTATTATTGCATTATAGCGTCCAAACAAAACACTTTCGCTAATAATGCTGTAATATAACATTCAGAAGTGTATTAATACGGATGTATAAATAGCACTCGGAACAAGAGATAGCACATCACATGGCGCAAGTTATCTCTTATTTTTTTCTGAATATTTTTGCATTCGAATATGTAGGTTAAATGAAGGTGTTTTATAAATATAGTGCAAACACTTCAGAGAGGAATACGAGATATAATTGAATTGTAGAATTGTACATAAGTACAGGGAATTTGAGAGAGGATTATAACTATTTTAGCTGTCTGTATATGAAAAGTGAGAGTTAATTATGTTATTTTTTTAACAGAGAAAAATGGCTGTGAACCATCTGAGGCATCTGATTTAGTGAAATTCATCCTTGAAAAGTGCCCAAATCTTGAAATGGTTGGTTTAATGACAATTGGAATGCTCGGTTATGATTTGTCAAAAGGACCTAACCCAGATTTTCAGGTATTGATAATGAACTTTCTTTAGAGTTAATTTACTTCAAATATCATTTAAAAAAAAACAACAACAAAAAAAAAAAAAAAAAAAAAAAAAAAAAAAAAAAAACGGTGAGTTTCCCAAAGTTCCTGGCGAAGGCATCAGAGATTACTGAAACAGTGTAGTGCAATTTGAAGTGCATTTGACTGCAGTAAGTTGCTTTTATTATTATTATTATTTACAAATTATATTCTTAAATAAGTTAATTAAACAATGTTTTATTTACTGTGACGTGATTGGCTTGAAGAGAACATTTTAATTTCGTGCAGTTTCTCCTTACGGTGTCCACTGTTTTAGTTGGAATTCACTAAAAGTTTTCAAAACACAAACATTTCATTAAATCCGATGTGAAAGTGAGGGAGAAAGACTTCGCATTGGGATGACTTTAGAATAGGTAAATAAATACAACTTATAATCTGAATAATTAATTTTTGAAAGAGATGCTTTCCTTTTTTGATCTTCTTTCGTAACGGAGATACAATCTCACTTCTGGCGTATCCATTAAATACAAGGTGTTCCAAAATGATCTTTCCAAATTCGATCGCGTATAAGTCAGAAATGGGAATAGATAGAAAGGTGCGGTTTGTGATATAATGGTCTCACACACCTAAAGTTTTAATAGCCGTGTAACAGAGTTGAATGTGTGCGCCATCTGTAGAACGCAGGATATCTAAGCAATATTCGAGTTCCACTCACGTTTGGCCTAGCATGTCATCCGTAACGTGTTCCAAGTGCTGCGCTGATGCGAGCTCGCAGTTCTTGCAGATCCTGGGTCTTGTAGACCACATCCTTCACAAAACCCCAAAGAGAAAAATCTAGTGGGGTGTTGTCTGGAGACCTTGGGGGCCAGCCAGGCAATGGGTCCTCCTTGATCAATCCAACGATCTCGAAATGTGTCGTCCAAAGCCTTCCTAACGAACACAGCCCAGTTAGGACGGGCACCATCCTGCTGCAGCAGGATGTCAGGTTGCAGGTGTTCGACCTCTGGAAATGCAAACCGTTCCAGCATATCCAGATAAACAGTTGCGGTAATTGGCGCCTCTGCAAAGGCAAACGGTCCCACCACACGGTCATGAAGCAGACCACATCACACGTTTATCTTTGGACTGTCGCACACAGTTTCCCGGCTTACATGGGCTGGCTCCCCGACCTCCATATCCGCACGTTGTGTCATTACCATCCCGGATACATGAAAGCACGCTTCGTCTGAGAACACAATCTTTGTCCGAAATTCTGGGTCCTCGGCGAAGCGATTCACAATCTCAGTTGGAAATGCTTTGCGCTTTGGCCTGTCATAAGGTGGAAGCGCATAAAGTAGCTGCAACTTGTAGGCATGCAGATTCAGGCGCTTGTGTAGCACCGTGTGCATTGTTGTCGTTGGAAGCTGCAGCTATCGAGATGCTTTACGGATTGATTTGGTTTTGCTCCCGTTCCACGTCTGCTTCACTTGTGCTCGGATGTCCAGAAATCGTCCTCTTTATGACACTTCCAATTTCCGTGAACCTCGTGCACAACTGACAGATGGTCAAATGTGATGGTGGTGTGCGTCTGTAACGCGTCCGGAAGTTTCGCTGAACCTAGGTGGCAGATTTTTTACCTATCCATCATTCCACTCTCAATGCCATTTCCTAGGAGTGGCCATTTTCGCCGGTGCCTCACCTAAACGACAAAAACAAAACAAAAAGAAATTAGAGAAGAGAGATTTCTTGGCAGTGTTGTTATAGAACAAAACTGTAGGCGTGTATGAACATTATGCCACAAATCGCTTCTACTTATCTATCCCTATTTCTGATTTATATTCGATCAAAGTTGGAAAGATAATTTTGGAATACCCTGTATAATCATCTAATTCTTCTCATATTTTTTCTTGTTTTCCGTCAATTGAACCATTGTTGCCATTGTGTGTTAATTTTCCCCAAAATTACTGATCAGTTTTGACCTGTATTGAAGATGATTACTTTTTAATATTAATTTAAAGATTTTGTGTGACATTAAATTTAGTGTGTCTTTTTATATTGACAGATTTTGTTAAGTTAACCCTGGTCCAAATTTATTGTGGGCTTATATTTTAGGGTTCCGACAAACTAGAAACGTAAGGGGAATCAGGGAAATTAAAGATGGTCACGGGAAGATTTGAAGTTTCATCGGACGCTTCTGTCTTGGCAAATGGAGAACATTTTAAAATGACGGAAATATGATTAACGTTAGATCAAAATTCTTTGCACATAATGGCACTCAAGTGCCTTAAAAGCTCGTCTTGTGACTGCTTAGTTGGCGACCACGGAGTGCCTGAGCTGAGCTTGACATTGCATCCACTTACTTATTTAACCTCTTTTCTTTTTTATCCTTTTGTGTCTAATTTTATCATTTTCTCAACCCTTTTGTATTTCAACTTCTCTTTATTTGTCTTTAGGATTACCATACTTAATTAACAGCAAAACTTTCCACTAAATACTTGAAGCTCATTAATATTATTTTTAATGGGAACTGTTTTTTTCAGTGCGTATTCGTAAGATATTTACTGTAGCAATTCGGTCAGATAGCATTTTAGAACATCAAAGTTTGATCTTCAGTGAAAAGACTAACAGTTGACTACTCGTAGATACACAATGAACTTTGCTGCGCATTAGAGCCTTCACGTGGAACGGTTTGCTGCCAGTATACATACGCACCGATATCTCACAGTTGTAGCATAGTGCAATACATGATCATCATAAGCAAGTGACACAATTTAACAGACATTCGAAAGGGGATGATCAATCGAATCGAATTGAATATCCTGGGAATACTTGGATCACAAGGTTCAGTGTGGGCTCTTCAGCTTGTTTGCAAAAGAATGTCATTTGTACAACAACTTGAGTTAAGGTATGTTCCCCTAGAGCCAAATCGCTAAAACTTAAACTATTGGATCAGACAAGGCTTCTAATTCCATCTCGTATATATGTATATATACTTTAGGTTCACGCTTTTTCACATTCGTTTTTCCTTCCAATTTATAGTACCTTCACTTCTATTGACTTTTTGGTTGTTTCTTTTTATTACTTTTTAAAGGAAGAAGCTCTCTCCAATTATCTTAAATGTTTTCTTGTATTATCTTTTTTTCTTTCTTTATCGGTTATTTTTGTTTTACCATTCAAGTTTATATTACTGTATCCTCAGTTATTTTATTTGTATTTATGTTTCATGTTAATATCTGCCTTTCATATTATATAGGCGAAAGAATGAGAGTGGTTTCAGGTTTGATACCGGGAAAGTGGGGGATTTTCGGTGTTGCTCGAGTATCATGAAGCAATTAAGAAGCTACGTGGATATTAAGAAATAGGGAGCCAGAAATAATTACGTTTTACATTGAGAGCCTATGCACTGACCACGTCTCAACCAATAGAACTATGGCATATGGCTGGGCTGAAAAATAAATATATAAAGTTCAACAGTGTTACTTATGGCTTTTGTACTAAAATGTTTGGAAATGCCGTGCTTCCTATAAAAGCAATCAATGTATTTATTGGGTTTTACATTATATTAATATTTTAAAAATTAATGCTCACAACTCAGGTACTAACAACTCAAGTAGGCCTGTATTTGAAAAACTACGCACGAATGTCTTTTCGTAACTAATAATAAACTATTCACTGTCATGATCACGTAATAGTAGTATGTAATTGAAATATGAACGGGATGTACATGGATTCTTCTTCAATTAATCCAAGAAAATGTTTATTTATCTTTCAGGTTCTTATTAAATGCCGCCAGGATGTTTGTTCAAAGATTGGTTTACCAGTCGATCAAGTAGAATTATCAATGGGAATGTCAAATGATTTTGAGCATGCGGTAAGGGTCATTGAAACAGAAGAACTTAAGTTATTAACATATACTGCTTTAAGTAAAATGAATAATTGTTACAAAATAATGGATTTTATTTGTGTTCCAGTTATTGAAATTTATTCATACAATGATTTGAACTACTTGCTCTGCAGTCTTTCTCTGGCGTTGAAGAAATTACGAATAAAGTGAATGTAGTATTGACGTCATACAGTTATGCGTTGTAAGCTAAAAGGCTAATGAAAGTGAGTGATTATTAGAGAGTTGATGGAATGAGAATGTGTGAGGAAAACAGAAGAATCCCGTGAGAGTGTCACATGAGCATAATGTTGTCCATCATAAACTCACATGGCTTGCGATCGAACCGCCACGGAGTCATCGCACTAGAGGTGAGCACTTCACCACCGAGCCACCGTGCCTCATGATTACGAGGCAGGTAAATTTATATACTTCACAATACTATCGAAATAGATGCGTGACTTCGAATGCTCAGAACTGCATGAAAATATGCTTAGATTATAAATCGCTCATTCCAAAAACAGTAATATGAGTAATTTCCATGCAAAATGCAGTTGTTGTCTGCTAACGCATTCGACGGCGGCATGTTGTACTGCACAAACAAGTACTTACTTTAGTTGTATGAATAGTATAGCTGCAGTAGGAGGCCTTCTTTTGGAGTGTTCGGTTGTGGGTTAGACTGTAAAGAGTGTACATCGGTATCATGAGGCGAATTAGTCCCATGAATGTTCTCAAACTGTGAGAGGCAATGTTACGATGTGCTGAATATGGGAACGTAATGGAGTCGAGGGTAATGGAGTTCGCAGATGTTGTATAGCATAATATTCCTGGCGTTACCATGTAGTCGTTTTTTTTTTTTTCTCTCTCTCTTTCTATTTGTTCTCATTTTCTTTTCTATTCGCTTCTGATACATGTGTATGAACGTATACATTATAGACAATCACTTAAGTAGGTGCATCATTTTATCTATAGATAGTGAATCATAGGAATGTATTTTATGTTATATATAATCAAGATTGACGTCTTCGTTTCTCCTTGTAAAGTTTAACATGTCTTTAGCATTGTCTCTTGTTTGTTTTAGTGTTTATTTTATATGTAATAAGTTTCATTTTCATTTTTCATGTTTTATTTTCTGTATTGTTATGTATGTCGGTAACTCTTTAACGTGCCTAACTGTATATCATTTTTATTCTCGTCGTAAAAAAAAAAGAAAGAAAAAAAAAGTAAAATGAGATCCGGCTGTAAAAGAAAAATGTAAATGGTTGAGTGGAAGAAAAGGTTATGCCTTAACTCCGCCATTTTAAATAAGAAAGAAATAAATAAATGAATAAATAATAATTCACAAATACACGATTGGAGCTAGTGGTCTACTTCCACGCTTTTGTTGCAAGCCGACGATACGTGCTGCGGCTGCTCGGCCTCTTTGATGGACCGGTTCCGTTAGCACCCAGCCTGTATTTCCTTAATCTGGACTGTTTGTCCATGTGCAAATAGTGCACCGCCAAAGATTTGTCCCTTAACCTTAACGCCTTAGCCTCCTCTTCACTGAGGGAGTGGGATACGCCCACTGCACGGCAGAGCCGAAGCCTCACCTACCAGTTACCTACTGGTGGAGGCGGACTGCTAGCGAGCCAGTCCTCCCATGCTCTGCAGGTATGGTGCCCGAGCGTTATAAAGCAAGCTCACCTCCCACCCATGTTCACCGTTACCCAGGTTCCTGGGATTGGCTCCCATGAGCTACCGAATCCCACAGTATGATAAGCCCGGCAGAGTCCAACCCAATCCGGGTGCCCCAGGCATGCCCGAGGGGGATTGTTCAATCCCGGTCCTGCCTACCTCTAACGTTCAACTGACAACCGCCTTCGTGTGTTGAGGTACTACGTACACGTCGAGATACTCCCGTATCTCATTCCGGTTCCTATGGTACGTGTTAAGTCGCCATCTGAGTTTGGTGCCGGCCCACATCCTCCCTTCAGCGGGATCAGAACCGTTGCCCGGATTCCTGGGATAGGCACCTCCGTTCAGTCCCTCCACAGGCAAGAATCCGACACTCCCCTCCCGGTAGGATCGTCCAAGCAGTACGGGACTTCCTCTAATTACGGTAGAGGTATACCGTACATTGCTTGAGCCAATGACTGGTGTAGACCGTCTGCTTAAGGCAGACATTGTCATTTGGGAGCCGTGTCTCCCTTGGTAAGCCCGTCCAAACAATACGGGGCTTCCTCTATTTACGGTAGAGGTACACCGTACATTACCCCCAGACCCAATGGCTGATGTAGACTATCTCCCTTTAAAGACAATAGCCATTTACGAGCGGCGGCTCCCATTACAGGATTGTGAGAATTCACCACCTCTAATTACGGTAGAGGTACACCGTACATTACCAGATCCAGTGACTGATGTAAACTGTCTTCGTTTAAAGACAATGGCCATGAGCAGAAGCTCCTCTGGTAGGGTCGTGGTCCCGGGTGCAAGGAGGCGAACATTGAAATCCACTTCCTCAGCGCTCCTGAGGTATGGGTGAGCGCTAGGATACCATGTATCCCATCCGGGACCCAAGAGCACGCACGACACGCTCTTTGAGGGCAGTACCTACATCATCCTCCCGGTAGGGGGTTGGATCCGCCCCCCTGGGCACACCAACTACCCGCTCCTTCATACGTATTGAGATACCACGTAGTTTTATCTCCCGGACCTAAGAGTGCGGCCTACTTGCACATTTCGGAGGATAGCGGCGGCTGAAAAACTACCTACCTCGCTGAGAACGCGACGAGGTCACACGTACTCTCCCGGATCCAATAGCACGAGTTAGTCGCCCATTTTGGAGGATAGCCGAAGCATCACCTCAGCCGGTAGGTTGTTATCCAGCTTTATGGGACAGTCTATAAGGAAGAACTGCCTGGTGTGCCGGACATTCGAGATAGAAACTTGTTTCCAAGCCCCACTCGAACCCATCTCCCCCACTGGCACACGGTGCCCACAATGCATACCACCGGTACGGGAGTCGATTCACAAATACAATGAGGATGACAGAGAAACTCACGAAGATACGCTGGATAGGTATAATAATTTTGAAGGACAAGAAGAGCCCGGACTTGAAGCTGGCCCGTCCAGCAGTACAAAACTTTCATCTCCGAAGCAACAGGAACCTTCAAGTGAAAGTGAGTACGAACCATCTCCACCCAAAATTTCGAGGGCCAGTATATTACAAGATATTGATGTCAACATACTGGAAAACATTTGTGAAGATTATTACAAATGGTGGCTTCAACTCCTATAGCACAACTTATGAGACGTTATAAGTACATTCGAAGTAAATCAAATTGCAAGGTAATATTAGATTATATGACTAGTAAAAGGCGAGATCGAGCTCACTTCAAGTGAAACAGGCTGTCACAATTAAACACTACAAAAGAGTATGTAATATAACACAATTTAATATAGCAAGAGCGTATGGATCTACTGTTCATTATTGGCATCTGCAGATGTGGGCACTAGAAGCGTCTAAAGAGATTGGCCTAGGCAATTTCACAGCTTCGATTACTTTTATCAACAAACTTAGGGCTGAATATGGCATTTCTTCCAGGCATATTATAAATGTTCGTCACACGTAACGACATACAAGAAGATAATAGTATTCGTCAGAAGACACTTGTAGGGAAAGTAGACTAATACGTATGTAACAGACGGGAATGTGGATAAAGAAAATGTTTGGAACAGTGACCAAAGTCAATTTAATTATGAAATGCATTCATTGTCAATACAATTTCACAGAGGCGAGAAAACTACAGCCTGTGTCTAATTCTACACACAGTTATACAATTGATGTGGCTTTATCAATGCGTGGCAAATTAGCTAACAAGCTCTATATCTGTTTTCAAAAAACAAAGCACTTTGACCCAGATGTTTCAAAGAAACGTGAAGTAACGCATTCACGAAACATTCATATGGAGGGAAGCAAAAGTGGCAAAATGACGAAAGAGCATATGAAGTTGAATACGTACCACGATGCGAAAAGCCTATTGCTGGTGATTGGCGGTCAGGCCATAGAGATCATACTCTGTTAGATGAAAGTTTTCCGAACAAGGATGCTATTCCCAAGATATTGCCACCGAAGACGACAAAATATTGTCTTATGATGTATACTTCTTAAGGCAAAATACGCTCTACGTGGGAAGGAGCGTTGGTTTTGTAAGATTACAATGTGAAAAACCACAAGTAAGATTACATGATCATCATTTTATCATCAGACTTCATTTTGTGCTATACAAGCAACTTTTTGCACCGAAGTACAAGCCTATATTACAGTATTCTTGGCAACAGGGAGGTTTTGAAAATATAATTAGTGTGGCGTTTGATGTTGGAATGCTTGTATGCAGAAGTACTGTTAATGTGAAAAAGTGGTTTTAGTTAGGCGTGCATATTATTCTGCTCCACTTTACTTTGACCACTTTATTGAAATTCGTACCTGCACTTTGAAGTTTGAATAGCGGAGCAACACTATCAGGTCAGTGGAAAATGTTTGTTATTCAGATAGTGTAATGATGTTGAGCAGAGAGACATTGCAATATGTGTATTTGTTTTTGGTCCTATTATAACGATATTTTGTTACTTTGTGTTACCAAAGTTCTCTTAGACCTTGCATAGGTGATCATTCACATGTCTTTCGTGATAAGACGCGCAGCTTTGCATGCGAATGGCTCGTACCATTGCTTTTGGGATGAGTGATTTATATTGTAAGCATATTTTCGTGCATTTCTGAGCGTTTGAGGTCACGTACATTCCTTGTAAGCATAAAATGAGTACATAATACTGCGCACAAGAATACTTTTTTAAAGAAGAGAATAATAAAAACAAAACTTCAGTATTGGTTGATTTGTTTGAAATATGAATCTACTGCATTTTGCACCAACATATTTAACTTAATCACTCTAACATCAGAATACTTCAGGATAGATACTTAAAAATGATTGTGAGTGAATTTCAATAACTGGAACACAGTTAAAATTAGTAATTATATAAGATTCAAACTGTGTTCCTTTCTATAATTTCAAGTTGAAGAACTTACGTTGACTAATTTTTGTTTTTTCGTTTTTTAATTAAGGAATTGTTACTGTTTGAATACGAATTGTGTTATATCATTTTGATCACATTCTTCCATTATTATATTTTCTAGCTTAAATTCTTTATGCATCTGAATGATTTGCGCACTTCCCTTTTCGTACTAATGATCCCTGTATTGTTTGCAGTTTATTTTTTATTTTTTAAATTTATTTTTAAATCTAATGTTAGTGACTTTTTTCCCATCTAACAACGATTAGTGGACAGTGTTGTTCATTAGAAGCTAACGGCCTGGAACCAAATTAGGAATAACTTAAATAGAGCGCATTTTTCCGCTCGTGGCTGAAATCGAGAGAGGCCATTTTTTTAAACAATACTTTTTTCATAATTCTTGGTCCATGAACTCTTGCATTGACCTACTAATTTGCCTTCGCAAAATAGTCATCTTAGAGTTAACCTGTTCTTGCATCCTATCATTTTGAAAGATTAACATATCTAATTCCTTATCCAAGACCTTTACTTGATTGTTATGACTCGAACTATGGTCTTTGCAATTCCCCTTTCCTTGACCTGATCTTTTACAGGTATGCCTTCATTCCTTTACTTCTTGCTCTTGCTAGGCGACGGTATAACTACTTGGTCTGTATTCTCGTTCTTTGCTGAACGCAACTTCTGGACTTGGGCCGGACTGTGTAACGGTGTTACTAGCTGAACTAAGTTCTTGGCACCAGCTAACAACGGCTTTACACCCTGAGCGGTTTCCTGGTCCTTTGCTGACATATCAAGTTCTTTGGAGCATAGGTTCTCTGTATATCGAATATGACCGTTCCAGACTTATCCGTTTTCCTGTGTCTCTTTTTTTCCTTTATAACCTTAGTAGACTTAGTTTCACTTTCTACCCATCGTTTCTGCTGGTGGTCTGCTTGTAACCCTTTCTGTATAAGTTCATGCTCATACATGCTGATTCTGCTAGAACTTTGCTTTTTGCTGTAATATTCTTTCTTCATACGTATGTGGGATTTATCTGTTTGTGGTTTTGGAGTAAACGAGAACCATGACGCTCATACGAGGTAAAGTGATTAAATCCAAAACAGCGGAAATATCTTTTACCAAAAACTGGACATACCTCTGGCTTAATTGTCTTACGTACTTTATACAACTGCGTCAATTTTACATTTTTGAAAAAAACTTTAATGAGGGAGAGAAGAGATACGGATTTTTAAAGTAGTTTGTAAACTAGTTTGTATACTATATTAAATGTAATTACCATTATTTCTTCGTTTCTCTTTTATTAAACTATCTCTCAAATATCCTACGGTATTGAATCTCTTTAAACACTCATCTAGTTCTTACCAATATAAGCAGTGTTCGAAGTGGAAAAGAAAGCAGAGGCGGTATGTTTTATTATGATTTTGACTCAACATACCGGCTATTTAGATATTGTCTTGATCACTGAAAAACCAGAGACGGTATGTCCTCATTACAGAAAAACCAGAGACGGTATGGCATACCACCGCATACCGTCTCACTTCGACTACTGAATATAAGTATAATAAGCTTTTATCTTAATCTTAGGCTTCAGTTACATTTGATTAACGATCTCTCTTGTATATCTGAATATCTTACATTTTCTTGTTTGCAACATAATATCTCTCTGTCTACAACCGCTGTACGGTATATACAATTTGTCGTGGCACTTCTTGCCCATATAATATTTCAACAATAGGGTACTTTAGTACGAGAATACAAATACTTGACGAAAATAGCTCTGTTAATCGTTCTAATTAGTAAACAGGTGATCAAAGTTATACAAGTTCGGCAACTGTAAAATTCGTTCACATCGCGAAAATGTCTCTTAAATATTAAACTACTTGTACAGCAAATTTGGGAAATGTTTCTATTTCCTGTTACTGCTAACCACTCTTGTATTAGGGTATATAGGAAATAAAAGAACTGTTTTGAGTGTTTTTTATTTTATTTTTAGATTGAAGTGGGAAGTACAAATATACGCGTTGGAAGCACAATATTCGGACCTAGACCAAAGAAAGAGCCTAAGGACAAAACAGAAGAAATAACTAAAGGAGTTCAAAATGTGGAAATCAAGGAAAATCAATAATAGAGGGAGAACTCGTAAGTTGATTTGTTTAAAAATAAGACCATATGAAGTATAGAGATAACCCACAAGTAAATAGACACAGATTGCCATTTAGTTATTGACAACCACTGCACACAAACATAATTTTTATATATATATATATATATATATATATATATATATATATATATATATATATAAACCTATTTCCTGCACTAGATAGTCTTGGAGCTCCTTCATGACTAAGCGTAAGTGTACGCGCCCCTTGGCGTGGATTCGATTTCTGGCGGGAGCTTATGTGGTTCGGATTCCACGTTAATCAGTAGGTCCCGTCTCATATAGCCTCGCTGCTGAAAGGGAAGTTAAATTCAAAATCAACTCAGCTAGACCGTTTGGTTTCTTCAAAGCCTGTACTGCACGACGTGAAATCAATGTGCTACGTATTTGGCATGCAAACACACTAATATTTAAAAGTTGCCTTTTATGCATTATACAACGAATGAAAATAATAAATAAAAAACTCACCTACGCCCGCTGTTATTGTGATTCATTTAAGAAAACACATGTTCGATATTTCAGCCCGCACTGGGGCTTTGGTCATAATCTATCCGTCCGTAAACCAGAAGGTATTGGTGTAGTATTATTATTTACTAGCAGTTAATAATAATCAACTCGCTACTGCACTAGAATTATTTTTCTGAACTATGTTTTTAAGCTTCTGTGGTCTTTTACGAATCCAAAGGAATGCAAACTGATACTCAACTACTCCTGCATGTTCACTTGATTATTATAATCTGTTTATTACAAATAGATTTCAGTATAAATAAAATTATAAAGAAATCGAAGATTACGGCCAATGTAAGTTAATGAAAAATGTGGGAAAAATTACTTAGAAATATATAAACACAAATGCAATCTCTTTAATTTACAAAAATCCGCCCTAGAAGCCCTACAAACAATTTCTAAAAGTTTCCTTCAGTGGGTAAGTCACGTGATATGAACTTGAAAAACATTCTGGACTCTGCTTGGTAGTACACTGAGATAAGGGACATGAAAAGTGCTTCCAGTGAATAATTATTAAGAGTGAAAATAATACCGCTACAACGCCAGGATTTTTTCCTGGAATACGATTTCAAACATGGAACTACAGATATAAAATTTTTAAGCAAGGCATCTTCGATCGCAGAAAGTCAGGTTTGAATATACTGAAATATATAATAGAAATCACTACTACTAAAAATAACCAGAATAAAATACCACTTACTATGGAGTGTTGTCAAAATCTTCTTTCCTTCAAAAAGGAAATTATATATATATATATATATATATATGTATATATATATATATATATATATATATATATATATAGATAGATAGATAGATAGATAGATAGATAGATAGATATATAGATAGATATAGATAGATAGATAGATATAAACTTTTCTATTACCTAATGTTTATGAATAAATTTATGAATTATAGTGGTATAATACCATTAGTATATTTGTGTAGTAGTGAGTGTATTCGAGTACCTTGTCGATAATTGGAAAAGTTCAAATTATTTTTGAGTAACTTCAGAACACACAACTTGCGGTGTTAACTTGGTCGATGCCGTACTTGGTTTACATCACGACCAAAGTATAAGCCATTTATCCAGTAATTCTCTAATGCCAACTCTAAATAAACAACGGTAACAGTCGAATCCCCACGTTAACTTAAATTGCCTTCATTTCATTGCAATTTATAACACAGTGGTCAATTCCACAGTTATCTGATACATACTTTGGTTCCTGTTTTAGTAAACACAATTACATACCTTTTCAATATAATCTAAACTTTCTGGTATTCGATCCTAATTCCAAAACTATTCCTCATCTCACTTACATATATATGTTTCGTTCTTTTTTTCCCCGTTCATATAGAATTCATCACACTACTCAACAGTGAGTATTAATCTTATTTCACTTTAACAGTTCTTCATGAGAGAGGTTTCATGTCTGCAGTCTCATTGACAACTAGAGTCCAGACTTGTTCTGTAAGTTTATATTACTTACGTACTTAAGGAAGCTTTTGGATCTTGCTTGCCTGGTAATCTCGGGTCTTTTTCGCAGTACGACATTTAATGTATCTTTCATGAATAGAAATGATGTTTTGTTCAGCCATCCACCTGGGAACATTGGAAGAAAACATCTTCAGATTTTCAATGTATGTTTTGCTGTTTGCCCACACATTCTACAAGAGTAAATCGATATATATATATATTTTAAGATTGTTAAAAATCGAAATAAAAGAAGCACACGTGAAACTCAACATCAATTTTTTAAAAGAAGCAAAGCAAAATTTACGCCAAATCATCATCGATTCACTTCTTTTACACGCTGAGCAGAACACATTTTAGATAAAGGGCTGTAGTTGACACAAAAGAAAGACGAAGCCAATACCAATTTGCAACATAGCTATAACGATATGGTTTCATACATAGCTAACCTACAAATTCATAAAAATCATAGTGACGAGCATTGAAGATATAACATTACGTGCATCTACCCTAATTAAACTTTTTTGATAGTTTTTATCATCCTGAATTAGTTTTTTGATGTTGGAAGAAGAATAAAGTAGCCGAACAGAGAAATTACAGTATATTTCAAAACGAATGTTTCAGAAATTCATTGAGGATACCATTAAGATAATAATGATTTTTCTTAAGCAGAATGTTGCTGAATATTTTTGCTCATAGACAAAATAGACATGAAAAGTAAGCCCTGATCTTGATACAAGTACATGGTAAAAATAATTTTAATTGCCATTTTGTGTATTTCAAAAATATGATCTATTATTTATACTTACTGATATCTGTCCTGTTCAATAGATTGTTTTCTTTTAAGCTTAAGATATTTATGTTACTAAATTCGTCAACTATCTATGAAAGGCTATGGCCGACTAGACGGATGAAATATTACCGTCTAACTTTTAAATGTGTGTGTGTTAGACGCCATCATCTCAAGCAGTATTTTTATAATATATCGCACACTTGGTGGAAGACTGTTACGAGTCAAAAATACTGGGAACATGACTTTTAAAGTTTGTTATTCTATCAAAATCGCTCCCTAGAATACTGGTATTTCTGCCATCTGGGGGTTAATTTGTTTAGTTACGTTTATGTGAAAATATCACCAGGTAGAGCTCGCTTCTCTCTTTCTATTCTCTTTTGAGTGATAATAACAACTCAAAATTATTTTTGGGTTGTAACACTCTTCCACCGGGTGTGCAATATGCGTGCCGCCGAAAGAATAAATTTCGTATATTTCAGTACCTGTTAAACAAACTCGGTCAGTAAAACATAATCAGTACTTTGTGGTAATCCCACTCAAATGGTACCAGTGAAGTTTATTTTATTGGCAAGCGTAAAATGTACTAATTGCTTTGTGTGTTGTGTATATTTTCTTGAATATCATTATAAAATATAAGTAATCAAATGATTGAAAATATCCCACCCGAATAACTCAATTAATGATTGAAAATATTCCGCTCGAATAACTCAGTTACTTTTACTTGCAATAAAACGCACAAAATATCGTGTTTTCTTAACTATATTTAGGGGGCCGCGGTGGCTCAGTGGTAGAGCGTTCACCTCTAGTACTTGGGGTCCCGGGTTCGATCCCAGCCCCCGCCAAGTGAACTTTGTGGTGGACAAACACCGCGTGCGTGGGTTTTCTCGGGGTTCTCCCGTTTCCTCCCACTTTCTTCATTCCACCATTTCATTCATTACTCATCATCACCGTCTCCTTTAGCCTAACCGGCATAACCGTGGGACGTAAAACTCAAAGATTACATTTCATTTTTTCTTAACTATATTTGTTCTATTTGTAGGTGACTGCGGCAGTTGATACATTATTGAAGTCAAAGATTGAACGTCTTCCATTGTGCTACAAAAGACAAGTTTTCTGAATTACCAGTTGGTTGATGGACGCTTTTCCTCAGCATTAGAATAACACATCATAGAGTACCAAGATCTGAATAGTATTTGAATGTATAGGTGAACTGCAAGAATATGGTTGTGATATTCACTGTTTAGTTCTTTATGCAAATATTTGCAATTAAGAGTAACTTAACGAATTTAGTTGAGTAGTATGTGGGTTATCAAGCTCTGAGACGAATAGACGAAGTATGTTAAGATAAAATACAGTACTTAAGCGCTTACAGTTCCATTGAGAGAGAGAGAGAGAGAGAAAAAGGAAATGTTTCTTACAACTAATTTAACGGGATTATGCAGTCGTCATTGTAACAGTGTTGATCATGTTTTAAAATAACTGCGTGAATTTTGAAGAACCACGCTTAAAATGAAAAACTTACCTCTTTTAGCCTAATTTTCGTATCTTTCTACTCTTGGTAATGACAGCGCAGAGGGTCTTCGAACTGAAAGATTGACATCTAGCGTCAGATTATTTTTCTTATATTATGGGGCGCTTACTATTGATTCATTGATTGGAATATAATTTGTCTTTTCAGCACAGAAGCTGTATCAGACAGGACCTAAAGCGGGTCCGAACTATTACTCGGGTTTGTATCCAATACATAGTTTTCCACCAGGAATCGAGGACTACGTACATAAATTACGTTTGGAGGACACATATCATGGGTAAATTAAGATCGGACCATAGAAATATAAATAGAAGATTTCTATACGTAACATCAAAATTTGGATTGGCATTTTTTACCTTGCCATTTTCCAGGGCTTTAAATATTCTCACCTTAGTCGTATAGTTACTACATTGAGTGTGGAATGTTAAGACACCCCTAACACATAGACAGGAGGGCTTGCTCTGGTTCAATTCCTATTCGGATTACAATGCCTGGGATAGAACTCGGATAAGTTCGGACTTCACCTGGAAGATGTAGGTCTTGTCCGTAATGAGCTTTCTGTTTCACTTGGACATAAAATACAACTGTAACAAATAAATAAGTAAAAACATAATTTTCAGAATTCACATTACAATAAAATAATCACGAACTGGTAATACTAATCACGGTAATTTTCATTAAAGACTCAAATAGTAGTAGGAAGATAAAGAAAAAAAAAAAGTTCCGTAAATATTTCTCAATAGACTTGATGCCACGACTATAAGGAATAGTAGTTTATTCTAATAAAAGAACAAGAACAAATGCTTTAACTGCTGAGTACAACATCTAAACTAGTGTATTACCTTATTTCTGTTCTATTATTAATATATTTTAGGAACATACTATTACCGCAATTGTTACTTGAGGTAAGTTATGACAATGGGTAGAGAAATAATTGGCGATTACCTCACTTGATGGTTGATTGATAGTGATTTATTAACTTGAAACTCACAAATGATCTAGTAAGAACGAATTCTATAAGCTTCAGTGACTGTAGATTTGTAAGCCACACTTCGTATATGTTCAGAAAGGTCACACTGTAAGCCACCACTTCGTATATAGTGTAAATATCACTATGTTACATATTTCCGTTCTAGTTAACTTTTACTTAATGTTACTGACGGGTCTACAAAGTTTCGAGACTGGTGACATAAAAAGAAATAAAAACAAAATAACCGTAACCATATACCATTATTCCACATATATCCTCCCTATTTCGACTGAAGTAGTGGCACGAATGTAGAACTATAAGATTCCGTTTTGAAAGTCTTGTGTGACCCTGTTCATTGGTAACAGCATGCTAGCTGTCAGAAACTGAATCAAATTTCTGCCTCTTCAGTTTGGATTTAGCCTTAAGGAACAGAAGGAAGTATGCTGGGGCTAGGTCGAGAGAATAAGAGAGGGAGGGGGTGTTTGATGCGGACAGCTTGTTCCTTTGCCAAGAACTGCTTAACAAGAATCGCCTTGTGTCAAGTTGCATGGAGGAGGAGCCACTCGTGAGAATTAAGAACTTGCAATCTCGCATGTCGAAATATCTTCAACAACCGATCCATGTAAACTGTTATGACGGTGTGACCGTCGGGGATGGAATTGTGTGTGAACCCACTTCTAGTCGGAGAGCCCACCAACATAAGTCTTCATGAGTGACTTCTGAATGGACATTTTCTTCGGCTGCGGAGAACATTTACCGATTTAATCTGCTGATTGACACTCTGTGAAAGGCTCGTACAGATGTAACTGTGACTCGTCACCACTTGTGATCTTTTTGAACCAACCTGGATTCCTGTCTACCATTTTAACCAACTCATGACTCGCAGAAACGCTACTTGTTTTGCTCGTCAGTCAGTGTGTGTGTGGCACAACACGGGCGCGAACTTTTCTTTTCTGATGATCCTGTTCCACAATTTTATTTTCCAATGTTCAGACCCTCAATTGTCACCCTTGATGACTGGCAACGATTTTCAAACAAATTCTGTCTCAACAATTCGATTTGTTTCGCAGTTAGAACATTTCTCGGTCGTCCGTGATTCACGGAACCGAGAATGCCACTTGAGAACATTGGCTCGAGGAAGCTTCGTTCCCGTATGCATCATTAATCATTTCTACCGTTTCTGCCTTTTTTTTTTTTTTTTTTTTTTTTTTTTTTTTACCAAGTTAAACCCAACATTTGATTGCTAACCTCTGTTCTGTTTTCATATTTATGATAACACTGCACAAGGTCTCCCTTGAAGCACTATAACGTACCTCCTGCTGCAGCAAAACAACGAACTCGTCACAGCACGTTCGGGATGTTACATTTCGCATTTGCTCCGCCATCGGTTACATAGCACTGTTGCCAGTCTTGAAATTTAGTAGACGGGCTGTGTAAAATAATTAGTATTTTATCAAAATACATAAGTAATTAATCTATAAAAACAGTGAACATTTTAATTGATGTTTTTTTTTTTTTTCTCTCTCTCTTTTACTGGTAATCAGTTTGACCAGTTTATATTTTCCTTGGTTGTGTGTTGTAAAGATTGAATTATTGCTGAAATGATTCTAATATTATCCTTATACATTGTGGCCCCTTTTACAATGACAATAAAATTATATTGTGGCCCTTATACAAATATTCATGTACCGTAGAAAAATACACTGTACTGTACCTATAAGCATTATTTCAAGTACTTGACTGCTAAATCACCAGTCATTTTTATTGCTAAATAAGAGAAAATAATAGAAAAATCATTGTATATATTGGATGTAAATATGCCAATTACAATACGTGTACGAATCTTAATTTAGGTGTGTGAAAGGGAACTAAGTTTCCAATATATAATGTAAAATATGTATATTTGTCAATATGTGGAGCACATATATATTTTGTTAATTGTTTGTTGCATATACATATCAAATATATAATTTTTATTGTTTGACAAGGGCGTTTTATTTTGTAATATGTACAATTTAATTCCAAATCATATATAGTACTGTGTCTCATTTATTTCCTGTATTGTAATTATTTTTGAGACTTAGTGTTATATATCAGTTCGTTATGTTTGTGCAAGGAGACAGAATAATTACATATAGTAAAAAAGAAAGGGGAAATATGTTTCTTTCCGTGTCAAAACGTTTACGGTAGAATGACAAAACCAGTTTTTCCGGGTCACTTGCGGTACTGTTCAAAACTCTTTCTTAGCCACAGCACATTTGCGGTTCACAGCATGCAACGTGCGCCAAAAGCATGAAGACGTCTTCCATTTCCTTGGATATAGGACATTGGCAGTACACAGCTTGAAACGTGCGCTAAAAGAGTCTTCCATGCACGTACATGCTAATTTACACAAATAGAGCACATTGACAATATTAATGTCAGATAATGCACACTAGCGATATTAAACAATATTAATAGAGTATTAGGTGTGCGTGTGTGTGAAATGGACTGTGTGTTTTGAAGTGGATTACAGCTAAGGTTATTGATTTTATGTGCTTTACGTATGAAACTATTAACATACGTCAGGGTCACAGTGCTTGAGTGGTGATATTTCTGAAAGTCAGACATGTATTACCGGCGGAATTAAAAATTAACTTTTGTAGGTAAGTGCAGGGGTAGTAAACATAGCCTATTACTTGATGTAGTAATGGGACGCTTGCGCCAAGACAGTATTTACATAACGACAGTACATACGATTGAATGAAAGAATACAGAACCTAGTATCTAAATACGTAACCGCAAAAATTGTCACGAAGTAATGCTAGTTTGCTGTAGACCTAGGGCAACTACTAGGTTAGCTTTTATTTTATTTATTGTACTTGCAAGTTAGATCAGTGATTCTCAACCTAATTCCTATAACGACTTCCATTTTATCACATCCTCTTGCCAACGACCCACTTATAATTTCTGGTTTGTAGTAAGCTTGTTGGGATTTTTAATATACCTACTGCGGAGAGTTCATGATATTCACCTATTTTTATAATAGTAGAATCCATTTCTTGTATATAGTGGATACAGTAACCTTCCTAAAAGCGAATGGATTAAAACCAAATTTGGTCAGTTCATTCATACTAGAAATATCGAATCCAATCCATCATACTGTTTCAAAATGGAGGCCGTTTGAAAATTTTTAAATTTCATGACTCCCTTAAGAAATTTTGAGTCCTATGATACAAAGAATAGTGATTTCTAATTTTGGTTTAAAAAAAACTTGGACAGTTAAAAAACATTATTGAGTATTTTAAATGACTTTATAATGTGCGTCACGAAGATTGAACCGGACATTACTGCACTAGTGAAATCACATCATGCTCAAGTACACCGTATCTCATTTGCTTTCAATTTTAACTGTATTTCAATATGCAGTTCTCATTAGTTTCATATCGCACCTCTTTCATTTAAATTGATTTTTAACTTCCTCGGTCCCAGTAATTTTTTGGGGTAGAAATGTTATGTTCTAATATTATAGTTACCTTCGGTTGTATACCCTGTTAGCCAATTTTCAGTTACCGGCGGGAGCTCATGTGGTTCGGATTCCACGTTAATCAGTAGGTCCACGTCTCACATAGCCTCGCTGCTGAAAGAGACGCTAAACTGAAATTCAACTCAACCAATTTTCAGTTATTCTTTCTTTATCTTTGTCATTTGTCCGCTGAGTGCATTCGCCTATAGGCAACATAGGGACTCAATGTATACATCATGTATAATTCACATGTCGCCTATTGGCGACACGAGGTCCGAGGAGGTAAACAAATCTGCATTTTTTGAAAATATTTAGCAGACCTATTTTTTGTTGTTCTTAACAATATGGATAAAAATTAAAATATGCCTATCGTAACACAATTCAAAATAATATTTAAAAATATTTTCCGATGTTAGATTCTAATTATATTTATGTCTTCCGCTTATCTTCGCGACCCCCAGGTTGAGAAACCCTGGGTTTGACTAACAAATCGGTAGGCTGGTTTTGTATTATTAGCTGTTTCCATTACTAGAGTACTTTTTTCTTATAAAGGACCCTTTGTATTATTATTAATTATGATAATTGCACTGTATTCACTATTTATATTAATGTATCTAGATTTCATACATTGTATTTTATTAATCTTCACTGTCTCTAACGTACTGATTGAATTCTACTGTAAAGCATGACACTAAATTATAAATTCATTGAAGGGTAATTCTGACTTCGCTTGTTATAAGATCTGGTGTTTGTGCGACCCGTTGAGACTGGGTCCCTCTTTTCTAACTGAACGACCGCAAATATCCTCTCTCAGCAAGTGTCATACCTCTATGTTTCCCCTCCACTTCGAAACTCCGGAAGAAAAATATTATGAATTGGATGTTCTATAGCAAGAAAAATTACTACAGTACAGCTAACTATTTTTCTATGTGAATATTCAGTGCATCATCCACGAACTTGATGAGCCATTGCTAGGATTTGTATATATCCCGTGTTTTACGAGTTTCTCCCTTATTCCTGGCGCCCTGATAGAATTCTTCGGAATGCAGAACTTTCCTGTAATTTGTGGATTTGTGTTTAACAGTCTTGTTCTTATTGTGAAAACATGTAACTGCCAAGCAATCTATAGCTCAGGTCATATCATATCAATTGCCAATAGTGCTACTAGTGGATACAGTAGGGTCAATCCATCTGAAGTAATCCAGAAAAAAATAATTTGGTTGCTCAACCATTTTTGGAAAATTATGAAACCTACGCAGTTGTTTGCTTTATGTTTTAAGACACTAAAACTGTGTTTACAATATGTTTATCTGAAGCGGTTTGCCGGTGGCGGCCATGTTTGTTTCGTGGTGCACACTTATTTTCACGATTGGAAGGGTTAACAAAAACGTTTATTACGACAAAAGTACATGTTCTAAAAGGATAAAACCAAAAGCATTTGATTGATAATGGATCGAAGTAAAAAATAGGCCTACCTGTGTTTCTCCTTTCTATTTGAAAATGACAAACGTAAACATCAATATCGGTGCAATTTCACGTTTTGTAGTGTTTTGTAAGTAGGAAGGAGCTTATACATAGTTTGATATAGTTTGTGCTATCAATAGTTTTACCGGAAGAAAATATTAGCTGTGATGTACTTACCTTTCTGTTTGTATGATTGTTTCAAATCCCGGTTTTGTCGAAGTTCGGTTCAAATAACTGATGAGGCTAATAATAAAAATCTTAAATTAGCACAGGCTGTAGTGTTGTTGTATATGTTTATGGTAAATAAAAGACATTCTTACTACTATTATATCCTGACCAGCGAACGAGTGCGGGCGGCCGGTTTTGGAACTGAAATACAAACAACAGTGTTTCTAACCGGATTACTTGTAATTAATCTATCACAGTTGTTTTTGCCCTGTTCATAATAAACCACTTCACGCATATGTTCAAGTTAAGACAAACACAATTTCAAAAGTTATGTAAGTTATTTTCAGAACATTTTAAGGGACTGCAAAAAAAGAAGTACATACACCTTCCATATTAATTTGGCAATAACTTGCGAATTAACTAACCTCAGTGTTGTACAAAGGAACACTGAGAACTTCGTAGCATTAGAATGTAAGGAATTCCTACTTCATCTGTTAACAAAACCTCGAAGTTCATCTTTGTGAATCAAAGTTATCTTTGGCAACTGCGCTTTCATTGTTTAAAGCAAGTTTTATTGTGTAGTTTTGAGATAAGGCGTTTTCGAAATTGCTACCAATTTGGACCATGTGATCGATTGATTGACAGTACCTTCAGTAAAAAATTAACATTGAGATCATTTTCGGATGTGCTGCAAAAGACTGGTGACAGAGAAACTGATAATCTAACCGCCTCCGAAGGAGATTTGGATCCGCCCCTAATTAAGATGGTAGATAAAGATAACTTTCTCTGATATCTAACCTGTCATTATTTAGCATGGTTTGGTAATTTAAAAATTCAGTATTTCTACCATATTTTGAAAAATTTATTTAAAAGAAATAAACCCAATGTTATATTGGGGAAGGTAGGGGAGCGATTAAAATTTAAAGTGGGGAGCCTGATAATTGATTTCTTATAGCTCCAGTGAAATTCAGAAAAAAACGAATTTCATATTAAAAAAGAAATACAAAATACATTTTCATGGTAACTCTTACATTCATTATGTTATTATAAAGTTAATGGTACTTTTGAAATTGATTAGAGTGAATAGATATGTATTTAAGTAACAAAACCACTTGCGTCAGCTTTTCAAAATATCAAGTTAGAAGAACGAAGTTTGTGTTCCACTGCCATCTCATTGCTCAAAGACACCGGCGATGAAACAATTGGCCGGAAATCATGCGGCCGCTTCTTACATCAAATCATGAAGAAGAAGATGAGTGCCAATGTTAGGTACATAAGTTCAGTTTTTTTTTTTTTTTTTTTTTTTTTTTTTTTTTTTTTTTTTTTAAGGATCCCCTCTTGGAACTATACGTAGCACATTTTAGTACTCACACTTGAAATAAAAACACAGCTGTTTAAAGACGATTGATTGTCTTTGAATTTCATATGTGTACACAGGATTTGTTAAACAAGACCGTACATCTGATATGTTTGAACTATATGCAACTTATGCTCACGGGTTAAACTCAGTCTTCTGAAGTCAAATTCTGAATTCAAAGAAGTTCAGAGGAAGTTCAAAGGGAATTTCTATACTCATAAATAAAAGTTGTGAATTTATTGTGTATTGAACCAATGATATTTATGCTTACATTACCCATACGCTGATGTTTTATCGATACTTTTATTTCACATTTACCAAAAGGCTGGATTACGATAATAATCCTAAAAGAAAGATGCAGTGTAATCAGGTTTTACATGGCAATCCCGAAAGACAAGCTATCCAATCCCGTAGCTCTTTAAAAAATTAAGGAAAATTTCTTCTTCACTTTCTTTTCCCCCAAAGGGTTCACATTCATCGAAAAAATGAAATGAAATTTCTTTAGTTTAACGTCCCATGATTATGCTCTTTATGCTAGAGGAGACAGGTGATTAATGAAAGTGAAAGATTGTAAAATTAATTGTTGGACTCTCACAGAACCACGTACAACAAAGACACATGCGCTAGCCAATAGACCAACGAAGAGAATTTCACAGTTCTCGAGTGGAAACGTATCGGAATTCTTTCTTGGCTACAACTTAAGAAAATAATTTAGTTGTCAATCGATAAACCTACGTTAAAACAAATACAAGCATCGCGAGCCTTAACATGATTTAAACTTACAGTTACAAGAGATTGCACAAGTATCTAAGCTACCAACCCATAATTAATCTTTTAGTCATTAACATCTTATTACTGAGTTTTACAGGTTTCTACTGTTTTATAATGAAATCAAATAAAACGTAATAATTTTTTTATATATATAATCTGCTTAACACACGGTAGAAATTCACTTGTGTGCTTGTTTTTAAATTGTTAATTTCCATGCATATGCCATTATCCACAATACATCTGCATTACTGCAGGAATAACAATTACTGCATTCAATAACTATACAATTTATGGAGTTCTTTATTAAGAGAAACAGATTAGGCTACTTATAACATGTAAACTGCAACTTTTGGATACACTGCAGAGTGACGCTCTCCGTTCCCCTGTCCCACCGCGCTTACCTAGAAACTGATGTGAACACAACACTAGCGCCCTCCACGAAAAATCGCACTAATATCCTGGTCAGGTTATACAAACGTTAGAGCCTCTCAAAAATGAAATAAATTGCGTTGCAGTGATACCGGTACTCTTTTGGCACACTGAAGAAGTGGTATGTAGAGTGTTACTTGTCTTCAGAGCACGTTGATATGCTGTATATTTGTCCTATATGTTGTGCTTTGTTTCAATATTGGAACAATAATTATATTTGTGTATTTTCCTATTCCCAGCATTTAAGTTTATGGAGATTAGACAATACTAATAACCTATTACTATTTGAGAGTACTTTACTCGAAGCGTTTACCACAACTGACTGGTGAGATTGCAATAAAAAGAAACTGTTTTGGAAAAACATATTGTTGTTGTAGAAACACAAAACATAACTGCATATTAGCATTCCATTCCATTATGTTTGATTCTAACAAACTAGTTTGATGCAAGTGGTAGAATACGTAATGCAGGATGGTCGTCGTAGTCCTTTGATCTGAAGCAAAGTAAGATCTTACAATGCGTTCTGAGATAGGAACATATTTGTAGTAGATTCTAATACCAACAACTCTAGTATAGCTGTCGAAACGTTTTTTGAAGAATTTCTGAGTTCGTAGCTACTTCATCTGATTTCATCAGAAAATATTTTATGTTTCGTAACTTTTCATTACAAAATGAAAACATGTCATCTACGTTGAGTATCTGATTATTTGAAACGTGTGAAGCTATGAACGTGCTCTAAAGACAAGTAACCCTCTACATAGCACATTTTCAGTGCGCCAAAACGGTAGCACTTCAACGGAGTACGTTTCATTTTTGAAATGCTATAACTTTTGCATTAGTAAAATACACAAGAATGTCTTTTATTTGCCATAAACATATACAACAGCACTACATCCTGTGCTAATTTGAGATTTTTATCACTAGCCCCATGAGAATTATTTGAACTCCAAAGTTGGGTTTTTCGACAAAACCGAGATTTTAAAACAATCATACAAACATAAGGGTACGTGTGTCACGATCAATATCTTTTCTGGTAAAATTACTGACACATATCTTGATAGCACAAACTAAATCAAACTATGTATACCGCTCCTTCCTACTTACAAAACATTACAAAACGTGTAATTACACAGATATTGATGTTTACGTTTACTTGTAATTTTCACATAGAAAGGAGAAACATAGATAAATACTTATAGGTCTATTTTTTACTTCGATCCATTATCAATCAAATGCTTTTGATTTTATCCTTCTAGAACATGTACTTTTGTCGTAATGAACGTTTTTATCCCTTCTAATCGTGAAAGTAGGCGCGAATCACAAAACAAACATGGCCACCACCGGCAAACAGCTTCAGATACAAATATTGTAAAAGCAGTTTTAAAGTCTTAAACAATGAGGTAAACAACTGAGTAAGTTTCATACTTTTCAGCAATGGTCGAGCAACCACCTTTGGATCACTTCAAATGGATTGACCCAGTAGTAACTAAGCACGGCTTAACTTGATTTCTGACTTGGAATGAAACGAAATTACTTTTCTTATTTCACGAGCCTTCGAAATGCCATTTCACAGAAAAGCTAAAAACTGAATAGTGTTATACCATGTAATTGCAACAGAAAAGTCGACAAAAAAAAAAAAAAATCTAATATAGTATTCAGCCTATAACACGGCAGTCGGTCAGACAACGCTACGAACACAGAGAATATAGCAGAAAATGCAAGTTACGTACTAAAGTATTTAGTTTCTTAAATAACTTTTAAAAAATTTAACTCAAATACATTATGGTTAAATATAGTACATTTCATATAAATGGGGTGGCAACTAATGCGTCTCTTCTAAATTCATATTGTGAACATTAGTCAAATTAACCCCTTACCGCATGCAGTGCCATATATGGCACATACACTTTTTTCACTTTAGCTTTTTTGTGATTTATCAAAGACATCAAATGATTGTTTTGTCTGCTGTGTGAGATATTGACATCTATGAATAAGAGATTTTGGTGTCACCTGGCATGTTCTTTGTGAGTTATAATTGTGCCATATATGGCACTTACTTATTTCTCGTCGGAATTAAGTGAAAAATCTAAAATTCAAGTTTTAATTCATTTTTCAAGTTCCCATATGAGGATTTCCAATACTGATTATATTTTTTTCGCTAAAAGAAAAAAAAAATCATGCAGAAAGGGGTTAACTTTAGGCAGCGAACTGACGATTACGAAGCAAACGTGTATTAATTCTACACCGAATCATTTAGTTAGTAAGATCCGCTTCTTATTTATAGGTGTTAGGAAAGAAAATTATAGTAATTAATAGCCATAAAATGAAACCAGCAAGTATGTGCTGTTCAAGCTGTAAAATAATTAAATCGAGTAACATTCCATGTTGCTCAGCTCATTACGCATTCTAAATACATCATCACGTTGTAATATTGAAATCATACTTGAAAATATATCCTCTTTATTTGGAAAATTAAAACTATTTGGATTTTAGATGGAGGAGGAAGTAGTTTATTAAAATATTAGTTTTGGGAACTAAAAATTTTCTCTTGATGCCTACTTATGAATACATGAAGTCAAAGCTGTTGGAACCACAGTGCCCGAGTAAACATACAGAGAATTTAACTGATGTGAAAAACTTCACCGCACATAACATGTTAAGAAAAAATAATGCCAAAATATTGCTTTCCTTAACGTTTTCAGGACGAACGACTCAACCCTTGAGCCAGCAATTCAAACCTCTCTAGCTCAGCACCTAATTAACCTAGAGATATGATTTTGGTATGTATCTCTTCAGAAAGGATGGAACTTTCTAATCCTGTGTATATCATTCATGGAATGGGTCCCGCCGTGAAGGGGGAGGGGGGCAAAGTTGGGTGTTTATAGCTTTCCCTCTCTCCCTTCAGAATTTGGGGGGAGGTACCCCCCTGATGGAGCTACAAGGATAAAAAATGGCATCCATAGAGACAAATGGACATAGTTACTAGCCATACCCAGTCCATGACTTTTGGGCTTGAGAGGGGTGAATAGGAGGGGTATTGAATTTACCCATTTTCTTATTGTATATTTTTTTATAAAGACAAAAAAATATTTCAAATTTGAGAAACTCTGGCAACATTGTTATTCATCGTACGCAAGAAAAAAAAATCTCACATTTACGACAGATATTTGGGACAATCATACACAAAAGTCAAACCCGTCGGTTCAATACGAATGGAAAAAGAAATTCGGACCCCACACCTACGTGACACATCATGTATATTATTCAATATCCACTGTAATATACTCTAACGTTGACAGCCCTAGCGACATTCCTAATTATCACAGACTCACAAACCATACCTCGTTGAAAACCTTATAGATCAGCCATTCCAACAATGTAACTTTTGTGTGTCTCGGGCCAAACCAGTAAAAGAAGAAGACGACGAAAGTCAAAATTTTGGCTGGAAAATCAAATTTTTCGAAATTTGTCGGACTATGGCAACTCTGTTATTTGTCGTACGCAAGGAAAAAAATCTCACATTTAAGCCAGACATTGGGAACAACGATATAAAAAAAATGAATGGTGTAGGTGCAATAGGAGTGAAGAAAAAAATTCGGAACCTCGAACCTACGTGAATCATCCTGTATTTTGCTCGAGAGATTGTGGTATACGCTAATATCGGCAGGCTTGGCCACGCTCCTAATTGTCACAAGCATATCAGCTATACCTCGTTGGAAAGCTTATGGAACAAACATTCCAACAAGGTAACTTTCGTGTCTGTCGGGCCAAACTAATAAAAGAAAAAGAAGACGAAAATGAAAATTTTGGGGGGAAATTCAAATTTTTCGAAATTTGTCGGACTATGGCAACACTGCTATTTGTCGTACGCAAGGAAAATAATTCTCACATTTGCGCCAAACATTGGAAACAACTATGTAGAAAAATGAAGGGCTTAGGTGGAATAGGAGTGAAGAAAAAAATTCGGAACGTCGACCCTACGTGAATCATCCGGTATGTTTTCGAGAGATTGTGGTATAAGCTAACACTGGCAGACTTGGACACGCTCCTAATTGTCAAAAACATATCAGCTATACCTCGTTGGAAAGCTTATAGAACAGATGTTCCAACAAGGTAACTTATTGAACAAACATACAGAGAGAGAGAGCGAAAGGAAAACAGTTATCACCTCAGAACGCACCGTTCTATTTTTAGCCTGGTCAAGGTCAGCTATAGTTATCAGTTGAACCTGAGGGTCGTAAATATGCAATATATTTCTTTCAACTCCAAAATCTTCCTGCCGAAGCAAAAGGAAAGAAAAGCAATGATCTTTCGACGGACAATGTTAGGTGAATCAATGCGGGTTTATTCTCTGCCGTTAGTAAAATAGAATTTTTCTGCATTCCTACTGCACTTACACGGTTTATTTTTTGTACACAATTGTTCACAATAACGGGGATAAATGTGAGATTTATTTTTCTTGCATACGACAAACAACAGGTTGCCATAGTCCGACCAATTTCGAAAAACTTGATTCCCCCCCCCAAAAAAAAATTCATTTTCGTCTTCTTTTTCTTTTACTAGTTTGGCCCGACAGACACGAAAGTTACCTTGTTGGAATGTTTGTTCCATAAGCTTTCCAACGAGGTATAGCTGATATGTTTGTGACAATTAGGAGCGTGGCCAAGCCTGCCAATGTTAGCGTATACCACAATCTCTCGAGCAAAATACAGGATGATTCACGTAGGTTGGATGTTTCGAATTTTTTCTCCATTCCTATTGTACCTAAACCCGTCATTTTTTTTATATCATTGTTCCCAATGTCTGGCGTAAATGTGAGAATTTTTTTCCTTGCGTACGACAAATACTAGTGTTGCCATAGTCGGACAAATTTGGAAAAAATAGATTTTTTTCGCAAAAATTTTGACTTTCGCCTTCTTCTTCTTTTACTAGTTTGGCCCGAGAGACACGAAAGTTACCCTGTTGAAATGGGTGTCTCATAAGGTTTCCAACGAGGTATAGCTGATATGTTTGTGACAATTAGGGACATCACCAGACTTGCCAATGTTAGCGTATACCACAATCTATCAAAAAAATACAGAATGATTCACGTAGGTTCGGTGTTCAGAATTTTTCCCTCCATTCCTATTGAATCTAAACCCTTCATTTTTTGACATCATTGTCCCCAGTGTATGGCGTAAATCTGAGTTTTTTTTCCTTGCGTACGGTATATAACAGCGTTGCCACAATCTGACAAAATCTGAAGAAATGTATTAAAAAAAAAAAAGATTTTCGTCTTCTTCTTCTTTTACTAGTTTGGTCCGAGAGACACGAACGTTACTTTGCTGAAATGTCTGTTCTATAAGGTTTCCAACGAGGTATGGTTTGTTTATGTGTGACATTTAGGGGCGTCGCCAAGCCTGCCAACGTAAGGGTAAACGAAAATTTCTCGGAAAAATAGGAACAGGATGATTCACCTAGATTCACCTATTTTTTTTTTACCTAGCTATTGTACCTTTGCCCTCCATTTTTTGGTATAATTATTATCAATGTCTGGCCTACAGATCAGAATATTTTTTCTAGCGTACGACTAGAAACAGTGTTGCCAGACTCTCACAAATTTCGGAAAAAATATCTTTTTTACTTTTTCTATTTCTTTCTTCTTCTTCTTCTACGGGTTGGGTACCGTAGCCTCAAAGGTTATCTTACTAGAATCTTTGTTTCATAAGCTTTCCAACAAGGCATAATTCATATCCATGGAAGAATTAGGAGGGGTGCTAGGACCGCCAAAGTAAAGGTCTACGATTTTCTTGAAATCCCTGCCCGTCCTGAAAAGGTTAATGGTACTCCGAGCTGTTTCTTTAAAAGAACGAAAGTGCCGTAGTTTGCTTAGATTATATACAAAGCGTTGGGAACTGCAAATAGTTGACTATACGGCCAAAAGCTTGCAGCATTGCATGTATTTGCATAGCAGCACAGAACATAGTTAATGCGTTGGAACTTGACCGACAAACAGAAAACCACACTATATGATTGGAACATCCCAGATGATATACAATGGATGTCTCTTGAAGCTAATCGTGATTGATGAAACCTGATGAGATTTCGAAAATAAAGTGTCAGAAATGGGCACATCTTACGTCACAACACTAAAGATTGCAGCCATTGCTTCAGCTGGAAGTAACATTGACTGTCAATTCAGTAGATCTCTGGTGTTTGAAGTGGCTGCTACCTGGCACCACAATAAACCCTCGTATTACTGTAACACCTTACACATTCCAAAGGGACATCAAAATCAAACAGCTGGGAAAACTGTTAAAGAGGTGCACAATAATACTTATTGCCCGTTTTCATTGAGCTCTTATGGATCACCCACTTTATCACCTACATCTCTTCTTCTGCGACTATCACGTCTTTGGTCCGTTGAACAAGGCCCTGAAGGGTAGGAGCTTCATCCCGATCAAGTGATTCGTAATGCTGTGGAAAAATGGTTCAACTAGCTCCTTCAAAAGTAAGAGATACTTATTCAGTGTTGGGATAGTTGCCTGAACAAGAGGGGAGGGATGCTTACCTGCAGACACTCGAACTTAGTTTTATTTGTTAGAGTTTACCGTTCCTTTTCGGCACTGAGGCTTGATAAGACAAGGACCACCGTACTGTCTCTCAGCGGGAATCGAATTCGGTGGCCCGTACACTAGCGCGCGCTAGCCACTAGACCAATAGGAAGGCCAGACACTCGGCTGTCATCAATATGCTGTTAAATAAGTTTCTAAATGCCATCATCTATACTATTACAGTATATAAAAGAATAGAATTGACTGGCTTATCAACCAGGCCATACTACTGTAGGGAGAAACGTGAAATTTGAATAGAAAATTGTTATGAAAACAAGGGACAAGAAAGGATTTTGTACTTACCATAGGAGGGGGAGGGTAGAGTGGGATTTTTTTTTTCTCCAAGAATTGTGTAGCTCACGAATCTCTGAATTTAGGGAGATTGACAGGGTTATCAGGTACCTGAAAAAGTCTGGGAACTTGATTTTGATCAGGGACCTGGAGAAGTCAAGGAATTGAATTATTAATAGTAAAAAAATCAATAACATTATTTATAGTTCTCTGCTTTTGATCATGCAAAGCGTTTTGAGTATACTTTTCTTTTACGACAAAACTCCCTAGCACGAAGGACTCGAACTTAAGGCGACCAACTGAACTTGGTTGTACCAGTCTAACTTTTTGTGAACTTACTGACAATATTAATACTAATCTCCTATCCTGTGAGTACTCTCAATCTCTAGGTGATTGTACGAGTGAAGGAGGAAGAAGATTGAGTAGATAATCGAAGGACAGCTTATATCAAAGAACTTTAAACAACTTTTTTTTTTCTCAGGTTTCATGTTTGATGCTTGCCGGCTTAAATTTAAGTGTGTTATAATTAAAAAATCACATTTTTTTTAGTGTGTTACAATTAAAGAAAATAATCATTTTAGAATCATTTAAGGGAAGCATGAAATCAGGTGTTTAGCAAGTTACTGAAAAGTATTCAACTCATGAATATGTACGTTTTGATATCAGTAGTTCGTTTGTAAAACCAGCTCATTGCATTTTCTATTACTGGTGATCTTCGCATGCGTTTAAACGAAACTGCTTTTGAGGGAAATGTGCACGCGATATTCAAGGCTGGGGTATGAACAGTGGCGATTTATGAAGGGTCATTTTTTACCTGGGAACTGGAATAACTAGTCTCGAAGAACTGTTCATGAGCCAGTTGTCAGTATGATTTACAAATTTTCCTCTCGAAATACGTGTTCGTTTAAACGCATTAAAATGACTCGTAATAGCAAATGCACTTAGCCGAACTACTCATATGTAAGTTGAACTGCAAACGTTATTATAAGCTATTTTATTATTTTCTTTTAATGCCTTTGATTGATCGGCTATATTGTATTAATATTTGATATGACATTTCATATTATTTAATTGTATTTTTAGATTAAACTTTGAAATTGTCGAAGAAAACTGTTTTCAACTTTGAATGGGTGGATTGAACACTATATCCTCAATGGAGTAAGTGGTTGAAGGAAGTACCTAATAATGCATCTGAACTAAGTAACATGGATCAACAAGCTGTGATAAGTCATTCAAAAAATGCTAAACACAGGGACAGATAACAAAAGCAAACGAAGTTATACCACAGTTCGTAGCAATTACAAAATCATCTTCCTCTGCCAGTGATTGACAGGAAAATTTCATATGGGGTACCAGAAGTATCAAAATCAAGCAGCATGTGACTGTGTTATCAGAAAGGAGGTAACAAACGCTGAAATCATATGGGAATGAAGATGATTATGAACATTTTTCATTTAATTCATGCACCGGTTTGGATGCGGTATTTTAACGCATGTTCCCTGTTAGTGAAATAGCTCAGAAGTTTTCAATAAAGAGAAGTCATCCTGTATGTCGTTATGTATGACAGCACCATATTTTAAGTCCCAGTACTTGAAATTATTAAGGAACTTCCAAATATAGTTGTCTCCTTCAATGAGTCTAAATAACTTAATTCAGCAAGGACAAATGGATGCACTTATTCGTTTTTGGGATAACATGATTAATCATGTATCAGATAGGTATTTGAATTCTGTTTTTCTTGGTCATTCTACTGCGGAAGACCTTAGAAAAATTATAAGCGCCTCTTAATGGCTTATCATTATCCAGAATAATTCAAATTTCCATGGATGAACCCAGTGTCAACTGGAAATTTCATTGCAATTTGTCTGCTGAAATTGTACAAGATGAACATACTACCAAACTCTCAGACTTGGATTCTTGCAGTTTGCATATCGTCCACGGATCACTTCGAACTGGACATGATGCTGCTGACTGGAATATTAAGAAACTTTTTTAAAATCTTGCACAGACTTTTCAATGTCAGCTCTGCACACCGTGCAATTTTATATCGTGCACAGGTATTAATTCTCCAAGAAATTCTGCAGTTGGCGCTGGCTGGAGAATGCCGAAGTTGTTCAGTGCACTACTGACTTACTACCACATGTCAGGAAATACTAGGAACAACTTAGAAGTCTCTTCCGAAGTATCTGCAAGATGGAATTGTTCAAAAAGCAATTGATGATCCGCTAACCTTGCCTAAACTGGCTTTCTTGGTGTCTATCAGTACTGATGTTAATAGTTTTCTGATCAAATTTCAATCGTCAAAGTCACTAGCATCCCTTTTGTCTCCAGAATGTGAATATTTGATTCGTCGCCTTATGAAGAGTTTCATTAAAAGTGAAGCCTTAATAGAAGCGGACACTACTTTAAAACTCGTACAAATATCTGATGAAAATAAACTTTGTTCTTGTTCTAAAGTTGACCTAGGATTTGCTGCTAGGAAGTTTTTAAATCATAACAAAGCTAATGAAGGACTAAAGCTTGAATTCCTGCTGGAATGTAGGAAATTTTGGTATCAATGTGCGGGAAGATCCTTGAAAATTATCCAATGAAATATAGGTTTATGCACAGTCTCTCTTGTCTCATTCCGAGATAGATTTGGGCTGTTCGGAATTTGTGTGTAAGTCGTATGAACTATGCTTTGCAAAAATTATATGTGAAAAATCACATTTCGCCACGAACTGCAGAAAAAAGCAAAAGACCAGTACAGTAAAATGTGTTCTAAATTACAGAATGAATGGAAAGATAAGTTTGGCAGTTCCAACCCTGAAACAGATCGACTGGACACTTTTTATCACAATTTACTCGGAAATAATGATGAGTTCGAAGAACTGTGGAAGGTAATGAAATTGCTTATTCTTCCTCGCGGAAATTCGAGTGTTGAAAGTGTTTATTATTATTATTATTAAAGATATGATGGTAGAAAACCTTTGTGAAGATTCAATAGTAGCATTAAGATTAGTGTATGATTCTGTAAAAGTTTTGGGGGACCTTGTGCGGTGGAAATAAAGGGAAAAATAGCTTCAATCTGTTCGTGCGTGATGAAAAGGGGTATGAAGAAGCCATGAGGAAAAAGCGTACCGAAGAAAATGCAGCTGAGTCTAAAACGCATCGCTGATCAAACTACTATATTAGAGAGGAAGAAAGCAAAGTTATCGAAAGAAGCTGATCTGGAAACAGAAGCTACCAACGTTGAAACTGCCACTTTGAAAAGAAAATCTCTTCCGTAACACAGTGAAAACTTGCTACAACTGTTCATTAGTTACAGTATGTTCTAGGTTCTGTTTATTATAATCAAAACACATCTTGTTAACTTCCTGTTATTTTTATTATTTTTGCTCATATAAAGAAAGGCAAAGAGTGAATGTTGTGATGAGTCTTTCTGTGTACTCTTTATATAAGACTTTTAGCTAACAAAGATTTCCTTATATTAGAGGTTAAAGTATACACTCAAGAAATTTAATCTGGAGAAATGTGCTCCACAGACCTGGAAAAGTCAGAGATATTGAAAATAGAAACTCCCTGGTAACCCTCTGATGAAACTCGATATATCAACTCTTTATTAAAAGTAAGTGTTTCCGAAAATTTGGCAGTATTTCTACGCACAATTTCCCTTTCTGTTAAGACAGTGTCAAATATAAGGACTCGATTAAGTTGATGTGAAATAGTGAACCATTTATCTTGACACGCACTTGTAACATTTGAACTAATACAAAAACAATGAAGTTTCGTAGCATGCCAATACTGAAAGTATAATTTTAAATTTCTTGTACCTTTATTCCTACAGCCAATACAAATACATCAGATCATGGTCACAGTATTCGATATAAAGTATTTCGATACGTGTTTTACGTTATTATTGTTGTAGAGCCTTCCAAAATTTGGTTATTTATGATACTATAGTCTCCTTAGTTTGTAACACAGAATATTAAATGTGGTTAAGTTTTCGTTTAACATGTACAATTGAAATATGTAAATAACCTGACGTACTGTCATTTAGACACCTCTAAGTTTATGTTAGGTTAGTAACACTACTAATCGACTGGTATAGCGCGGTATGTAAACAATGTCCCCCTGTCGATATTTGTATGCTACAAAACTTCATAGCTTTTTATCAATTACTTTAAAATGTGTAATTGATATGTAATTATATATATAGGGTGTTAACGAATTATGGGGACAAAGTTCAGGTGATTATTTTATTCTTACAAGTGAAACCACGGGTCAATGACACGATTATTTGACAGCGGGACATCTATATACATGTAATGATCGATGACATAGCAAACGGTGTAATACTCGATGTGCTTAGTTGCATAAGATCATATGCAACAGAAAGAACATCTATTCGCTTCGAATAGAAAATATGTCAATCAATCTCAGGGAGCCTTTATTTGATCAGAACCAGCACTATCGTTCGTACGGCGAAAGTCCTTATTTCAATTCACTTAACAAATGGAAGCTAGGCAGTCAGAAAATTTTGGAGAATTCATTTTTGTAAAACCTATACATCTGCTATATCCGTTACAGGCAATATTTGTATCGTTTTTTGTTTCAACAGTTATAGATTCATATTCTAGTTTTACAATTTTCTAACGGCCATCATTATACATCGAGTATTACATCATTCGCTATCAGATATCGACATGCGTAGGAAGAAAGAAAAGTTAAATCCCACTACTCTGCATCTGGACACGTGCCCCCCATCTACTTATCGTCCAAGATTTTTCCAATACCTTGCAAAACGCTGCTAACCGCAGCTGGGCAGCTTTAGCTATTTGCTACTCGTAGGAGAGTGATGAACAGTTAATACAAATTACTAATTAATATTATTTTCTCAGACATTTTGGGAGCACTGTACACAAATGTAAAAATAATAAATGCAAGAATTTTATAAAGTATATATATATATAATATCTTTATTATTTCATAAAAAATACAGAAAAACTGGAAACCGCCGCTCCTGAGAAGTTCCCAACGGGGTATGATACTCCAGAGAGCTTTGTGTCTTTTTCAAAATCGATGTCAATGGCTATTTACAGGAACACTTTATGCCACAAACTTGAAACGATTCCTGGATTTAACTGAAGCATCAGTACTATTTTGGCTGTAAGAAATTTCGATCTCACCTGAAGTATCCTAGAAAAAAGCAGTCGCAACTAATTTCAGCGGTAAATTCACGCTGTCCCCAATGCACAAAAAATTTCGCTTTTTGAAAGAAGATGGTGTACTGATACTAATCTGCGATTACTTTTTACTCGGTTGCTTCAAGTGAGTGTCAACTATTATTTAATTATGTAACACAAGAACTAGCGTTTTTAATTTTTTTAAATATATAAAACACCACAGTATCATTTTTTCTTTGCATTCACTCTTTGTCAATCTTTCAATGTTCCTGTCCTGTCTTGGCGCACTATTGATAAGGAACGGATTGTTGACAATTTATCTTGCATGTCCTCTAAATATTGTCTTTCAGGAATATTGCGTCCTTTTTCCCCAGCCGAAGACATTAGATGTGTGAATAATCTTGTGGTGTTTCCATAATATTCAACTTGTGCTCTTATCAAAGCCTGTAAACACGGTTGAAAATAATCAGTTCTTCGATCATAAAACTGAGGAAGTTCACTTAATAACTGTGCATTTATCGTTTGAAGTTCGTTGTGTATTTCTTTCAACGCGTTACGTGCTTGCTCCATTTTTACTACATTGGCTGCAGTTCTTTCCTTCTCTTCATATTTTTTTAAACGGGCCTGTTGTCTCATATATTCCTGAATGACCTGTTCTCTCTTGTTTAGCGTTGACTGGACGCCAGAAAATTCGGCTCCAAATTTCTTCATTGGTTCCACAATTGTTTTATGTGTCACTTTTGTAAGATCCTGCACACTCTCGCCAACCTAAAAGAAAAAGAAAGCAAAATTTTACGAACAGTACCAAGATCACAATACAATTACGTGTTCAGACATATCACTTCAAAATAGTTTCTAAACAGAGCGTTGTTTCTATATCATTTTGTGGATGTCTGTATTCATTTACACAAGCTAGAAATGAAAATAGATTTTATTGTTCGCTAACAGTTATTTTAGTACACACACAAAAGCATAACGTCAATACATACTTCTATCAATTTTCTTGTGAAACTACGAAAAGAAAGGAATCTAACATAATCATGTCACCGTGCAAAGATGAAAATTAATAGATCTTTTTAACTTCGTGCGCTATATGTGGAATATGATCATCACAAACGATTGATACATTTAGATAGGCTATTTAATTTTTACTAGTACTATTAGTTCTGTTTACGATTTAACTCAGTTTTCACTCTGATGCTTTTCATTGTTCAGTTATCACCAACTGGGACATAACGCCATTGACATTGATCGCCATTCTGCTTTCTGATTCCTTTAAATTGATGTTAACTTTCAGCAATACTTCCTGTACTGTAGTCAAAGTATTTTTTCTTTCTTTTCTTCGCTAATAGTTGTGTATCTTAATTTTTTTAATACCTGTTATCTGGACCTTATACCGTATGGGTGTCACTTTTTTCTCTTTTTTGGTGACTTGGCTATTTTGACTTAGTCCATTATGCTTTATTTATACGTATTTCTGGGCATTACCGGCATGTACATATGTCTTAAGCCTATCACGTTGGAGGGATAACGTCCATCGGTGAGCACACTATCCAGGGAAAAGAGGAAGATAGACAGGAAGCGGCCTGGGATCTGTATGTTAGGTAACATTTCGCCTGGTGTGAATGAGAAAAAAATCAGGCAGACTGGTCTGAAAAAAAAACTGTTATACCTTTTCGACTGAGTATCCCAACGGGAATCGAACCCGAGACAGCCATATTTTACGCAAGGAAAATTTGTAGTTTCAAGTCAATACAATTAAATGTGTGTTTTCAAATCGTTCGCATACAAAGTATTGGTTGAAAGAAATTAGTGAAAATGCGCAATGGTAGGTATCAAGTAACAGATTTGTTTTTAACTTCCGAGCGACGCAACGATAGGAGACCATTAAACAAATCCGCACCAAATTATAAACTTAAGGTTTTTACGAGACTTTCCAAGGATGAATATTCGAATTTTCTTTCTGTTTCCAAAAATAAGGATAGTTTACCAAAGGGTGAAAATAAATTTTAAAAATTGTTTTTTATTTCTTTCTTTTCTTTCTCGAAAACGGCTCTAATGATTTTCTTTTTAATATTTCGTATATCGATACTTCATTAACAATCCTATACTGTGATATGAGTTAATTTTGGGGGAACATCTAGTAGTAGTTTGCTTTTGTTATGAGTTGTTCTGGATGATTAACACGGCTTACTTGATTTTGTTTATACTTGATTAATAACCTGACAATATGGCATAACTTATTTACTCTGAAAAAAAAAAAAAAAAAAAAAAGTTTATTATCTGAAAAACGATTCAGATGGTTTTGTTCATATTTCATAAATAAATATTTCATTTTAATTTTGTAATGTTGCGTAAATCATTTCCTATGAAAAGATAATTTTTTTCTTCCTTAATTTTCTCACATTCGACTCAAGCTGTTCTGTTGACATTTCACAAATATTTCATTTACTAGCCATAATATATGGTATGAGTCATTCTTCACGAAAAAAATCCATAAGGAGTAGCTTACTTTAGAAGGCAAGTTTTCTATGTACGAAGAAAGGCTTTATCATTTTCTTCATATTTCACAGACAAATGTTTCAGTAATAACTGCAGCATAACATGGTTTAGTTAAAGAATTTGGACCCGTCATCCCAGGTCGGGGAACAACAATTAGACAAACGAAAGAAAAATAACAAATATAAAAACCTACATATAGTGTTCATCAACCTGAAGAAAGCTTATGATAAAGTACCGCGTCACGAGATTCATGAGAAGTAGAGATGTGCCAGAAAAGTATGTTCGCCTAGCCCATGATACCATATTAGTGAGCACGTAAGCCGCACCCTAAAATTTGAAGAAGTGAAAAGGGAAGAAAGGATGATTAGAATACGAGATGTAGCTTTATATATATATATATATAAAAGACTGGCGCTACAAAATCTTTTATTGGACATTTGCACAATGGGCACTCTTATCACCTTCAAAGTACTCCCCTTCACGATTCTTACATCGTTGGAAGCAGTGATGCCAATCTTTTTTTTTTTTTTTTTTTAAATCATGTTCATGACATCTGTCGCTTTTCTTTTCACAGCTTCTACTGCCTCAAATCTGTCTCCTTTCAGGGCTGACTCCACAGTGGGGAATAAGAAAAGTCACACGGAGCAAGATCCAGCTAATATGGCGGGTGATCTAACACTGGAATGCCATGTTTAGCCAAAAATGTCTTAACTGATAGGGAGAATTGTCTCGGTGCAGTTTCTATAACTCCGTTTGCCACAAATCAGGTCGTCGTCTTCTTACGCGCTCACGAAGGGTTGTCAGAACATCAAGATAATACTGCTGGTTTACAATTTGACCCTCGGGTACCCAATGAACGTACACGATGCCACGGATGTCGAAAAAGAACAATCATCATGGCTTTGAATTCCGACTCGCTCATTCGAGCTTTCTTCTGCGTGGAGAACTCGGGCTCTTCCAATGCATTGATTGGCGCTTTGTTTCAGGATCGTAGTTGAAAAACCACGATTCATCACACGTAATCACTTTGTCTAAGAATGTAGAATCCTTTTCAATGTTTGTCAAAATGTCAGTACAAATGTTCACTCGAGCTTTCTTCTGTCCCAATGTCAGGTTTCTTGGCATCAGTTTTGAACACACTTTACCCACGTTCAAATTCTCATGTAAAATTTAACAAACACTTTCTTTGTCTATTCCTGTGATGTCAGCAACAGATGTAATGATCAATCGACGATCTTTCCGAATCACATCACTTACTTTTTGAATGTTCGTTTCCTGTTCTCGACGTGCAAGGTCGTCCTGGACGCGGGTCGTCTCTGATCATTTCCTATTCCTCTTTTAAACGTTTAAACCATTAAAACAATTGTGTGCGAGATAAGCAATAATCTCCACGTTCCGCATCCCGGGCAGTCTGTCATTCAGTAGGCATGGTATCGTGCTATAGAATCATACATTACTTTACCTTCATGTACACGTTGTTTGCCAGTAGCTAAATCAATCGTTTTTTTTTTTTTTTTTCTAGCC
The DNA here is from genome assembly GCF_964235325.1 of Thermobia domestica. Taxonomy (NCBI): domain Eukaryota; kingdom Metazoa; phylum Arthropoda; class Insecta; order Zygentoma; family Lepismatidae; genus Thermobia; species Thermobia domestica. Next base: position 176,104,824 of record NC_137465.1, on the reverse strand, counting down.
ATATCTCGTACAAGCCGAGGCAATAATAATAGTAGTAAAAAAATACCACTAATCATTTGCCGGTATATTCAGGGAAATATAATTAGGTAAGTACTAAAAAAAAAAATCTAGGCTTGATGCTTTCTTCTCTGCGTGATCATTCATATTGGTCATAAACTAATAAACCAACTTGAGTAGAAATGAATACCGATATAAGCTTAGTAAACAACGAACACAATCTTAATGGTAAAATCAAAGAATACGTTATCAAGAATGCTGACAATTTCGGCAGTGTTGATGCATGATCGTTATTTCAAAATGAAAAATCTGCACATTTTTAACAGCATACGATATGAAGGAATATAATTTTTGTTAGATCGCAAATATAAGATTCATCCTAATTTTTTACTATTGAAATTTGGATGAGATTCGGACTAATACAGTATGTATGAAGGAGCTAGGACAAGAGTCAAGAGCAGTGTAAGCTCCACGGATTGAATACCCGTCATTGTCTGAATACATCAAGGAGCTTCCTTGAGTCCATATGCATTCAACCTGGCTATGAATGTCATTTCTGAAGGTATCAAAGACGCATCACCTTTCTATACGCTGTTTACGGATGACTATCTTATGTGATACCAACTGAGAAGAGTCAAGAGTGAAAACGAGCTTTGGAAGAAAGTCAGAAGGAAGGAAAAAACACGAACTTCGCAGAAGACGGAGAGGAAACCGAACATATAAAAGGACAAAGTATAAAGGAAGTAAATATATTTAAATACCTATGTTTCACTGTAAATAAGGATGGAAATTTAAATACAGAAATAAAGCACAGAATTAAGGTGGAATGGATGAGCTGGAAGATGATCTCAGGTATTTTTTGTGATAAAACAGTAAGTGTCAAGGTGAAAGAAAGAGCCAACAAGATCGTAGTGAGACCCGCAACGCCGTACGGAGCAGAAACTTGGGGAATCAAGAAGGCGTAGGAGAAAAGAGAACTAGACGTGGCCTAAATGACAATATCCAGGTGCATATGTAGTGTTACCAGGTTGGATAAGATCAGAAACAAAAGAATAAAAAGAAGCTTTAAAGTGACTGCGATTTCAAAGAAAGTACAAGAGAAAAATGATGGCAAGGGCGTGAGGACGACGGAAGTAGAAGGCGAAAGAAAAACAGAAAGACCAAAAGAAGAGCGATAGATTGTGTAATTACAGCCTTCGAAGAAAAAGGGTTAACAGAGAATGGTTCGGGACTAAACAAGATGGAAGCAAATTATCAAAAATGTCGACCCCGCGTAAGCTGGAAATGACAGAGTAGTAGTAGTAAAAAAAGAAAGAAGAGAGGGTAGATAAAAGCGTTAAATGCTTAAAAAACCATACACACCTTGCAAGACACTGAATAATAATCTTCCACTAGTTGACGCAGTTCAGCGTTTTGATAACACAGGGGGCTGTTGCTCAGATCATTTGTAAGTCTTTGTTCCACTTTGCTTAGTGCTAACACTTCTTCTTCATATTTCTTTGTCTCCTTCTGAATCTTTTTTGTGGACTCCTCCACACTGAAAAAAAATAAAGTAAATACAGGAACTATAAGAGAGGCACCACAAATATACCAACATAATAAAAAGAACTGACCAAATGGAATAGCTTGTATCAACTTCTTACGCACCTGAAAAGTTTTTCTATGGGTTAGGTTAGGAAAATGTTACTTTAAGTTAGTTACATACTATTACACTCTTCTTACATTTGAATACTATAGGAATTATAGACTCACTAAAGAGGATCCAGGATAAGGGTTCGAAAATATTATATTCATATTTTCAAAGAAACTCTTCAGATCCATCAAAGTAAGCTAACACAATAAAATGACAATAACAAACTAAATAAAAAAAATTACTTCTGGTTTCGTTTTAGACGTTGGAAAGTACCAGAAACTATGTTTATTAATTACACATTACAGCAACTATATCAGTTAAGCTATAATTACAAAATGAAATGAAATGAAATCTTTTACGTCCCACGGTTATGCCGGTTAGGCTAAAGGAGACGGTGATGCTGAGAAATGAATGAAATGGTGGAATGAAGAAAGTGGGAGGAAACGGGAGAACCCGAAAAAACCCACGGGCACGGTGTTTGTTCACCACGAAGTCCACACGGCGTTAGCTGGGATCGAACCAGGGACCCCAAGCACCGGAGGTGACCGCTCAGCTATAATTACAATACTATATCAGGAATTCATATATTAAAGGCATTTTAAACTGTTAGCGTTAAGAATAGGGATGTTCTATTCAGTGTTTCAAATATTTAATACGAAACAACATGACTGAAGAAACTGGGAAATACGACTTTGAAAAAATATTTAAAAAAACATTACACTATTTCTCGATTTTGGGGAACTTGAATGCTATTCCCGTCTCTCCACTATCACTCGTTTTGTTCTTTCATCCGCTGTTCGAATATATTCCTCAGATACTACCTAGGTAATGTGGTAAGTTTCTGAGATATATATATATATATATATATATATTTGAACATTTGATTTTCGTTTCAATCAAGTGAAATTATTACATAAGAAACATGATACCTTACAGCTCCCGAATTTGTTAATGAAACAAACTATTCATTCATGTACAGCAATAAAATAAACTTAAAATCTTATAAATGTACCCTGCTGTCCACAGAACAGCGGTGTGGAACTAAAAAACATCTTGTACATGTGGTTGATTTCTCTTTTTCCTGTTTAGACTTTGCAACGTTGAAATGTGGTAGCCAAGTTTTCTCCAATTTATCAGCATCTACATTTAACTCGATGTTACACGAAGAGTGAAAAAGTGCATGACTGGACCGGGACTCGAACCCGGGACCTTTGGCGTATCTGACGATACATTAACCACTTCGCTACTCAGTTCGCTCCCAGAATAATCATACACTGGTCCACTCTTCAGTCTTTTTCCACTCAGACACCGTGGTTTGTACCAAAACCTAGCTGTTGTGCTTGGACAATTCAGTGTCCATGTTCAGAGCACAGCTAACGGTTGTATTTCATTATATTAATGAAAGCAGGAAAAACCGTTTTAAACTTATTTTTACACACCAAATTCTCTGTAAGTGCGAGGATCGACACTTGAACCCGGGATCTTCGGCGTATCGTGCCGATGCGTTAACCAGTGCGCTATGGCTGTCCTGGAAGCGTAGTGGTTAACGCATCGGCACAATGATCTTGCGTTCAAGTCCCAGTTCAGTCATGCAATGTTACATTCTCAAAACTGTTTCGCAAGTGTTATTAGTATATATTTAATGTTTAGGCAGTTTTGTTTCATTGATATTCTAGAATATTTCCAAAGCTATAATGAATAATAAAACAGTATTTTTTACATTTCATAAGTATGATATTTCTGATTTCGATTTGTAATATAATAACCTTCCCGTTTCAATATTATGTTTACCATTTTTTTCCTGTCTATATAACCCTGGCCGTGTTTTAATTATACTCCGATATTCTTTAGTTCACTACAAATATTTTTCTGACATGCCAATATATGGCACGGCATTCTTGGCACTTTCTTCGTAAGCCCCAGAGTATGTCATCGGGTCCCTGATTATTATACTTTCAGTATTTCAAGAAGAAACGTGGCAACTTCCGTAGAAACTGTTTTTCGTCTTTAATATTAGGTAATGACTTTCCTGTTAACACATCTTAATTTTTAGAGTACTAAGCGGTTCCGACAAGGCCTCTCTCCTTTTTCGACATCTTGAAAGTTTCCACTCTAAACATACAACTGAACTCCTAGCGTAACAATAACATTTTCAAATTACTCACCTAGCATATCCATACCTCAAATTTTAATTCATGCAATTTAGAGCACATTATGTGTATCTAGACAGTATATACGTATAATAAAGCTTTTACGCTTTTTTTTTTATTATTATTATTTTGCTGAAATAATTGGTAATAATACTGTCCAATCCCTATCAAGATTTCCTTAATCGGTATTCATTAATGGACTTCTTTTCCTTATGTAATATGCTTCAAATACATTTCTTTCGACATTTGAAGTAGCACAGTATAAAACTTTCAAACCCTCTACCGAGTGTTAGGTAACCAGAAGGTGCCGTGACAAACCTGATAGAGCCTCGTGCGTGCTCCCTACGCTCGATAAGTGCCGCATGTGTAATGTTCGTACCTGAATTTTAGAGGTAAAATTAAAATTAAAATTAAAAAAAAAAAAAAAAAATCCACATCCTACAAATAGCAGACTTCCTCTACTTGCCTCTTCTTGAAAATATAAGCTACGGGTATGTGTATTTATATTCTTGTTATAAATAATTTTTATTTCTCTTCAGTCATGATGATGGATACTTTTATCTACGTATAAAAGAAAACAAGCAAATTATATATATACCTTAAAAAAAGTTCTTGTTTTGTCCCTTGTCGACACCAGAAACTAGGTAGAAGGTAGTTCCATTACGTTCTCGAGCACGGTCCTTCATTAATTGTCGATATTACATACATAGTAGGTTCGAAGACCAATTTATATAGATAACGAAAATGGAAAAATGCGCATCTTTTGCACGACTCGCGTAAAGTCCGTAACCGTATTTTGACCTCACAAGTTTAAAAAAATAAAATAAAAAGCATCACGCGAAAATGTATAGTAATATTTTCGCTTTAACGGGAAAGTACAGATGAAGAAAGCAATTTCCCAAGAAGAGAGACTTAAAATTGTTATGCAATTTTGAAAGGTAGAATTGCTAAATATTGAAGATTAATATACGACAAACCACTTTTATAAGTAATCTTTATAGTTTATTTGTTACTTGTGGATAAACTTAAATGCTCATATTATTTTTTCCTCTATTTTCATTTTCCGACAATCTTTTCTCTACTTAATGATTCCTTCATTCACTCACGCTCTTTTTGTAACGTATTTGGAAAAATCACCACTTAATATTCCATGTCATTAATTCCTTTTGAAGGAGACATGGTGGCTCAGAGGTAGAGCAGGTACGTGGGGTCAAGTTTGTGGTGGACCGAGGTTATCTCGGGTTCCTCTTATATTTTTATTCCATTAAATCTCCCATCAACATTCACTTGCATTATTTATCCGTCTCCCTTAGCCTAAAAGACCCAACCGTAGGACGTTACACTGAAAGCTTTCATTTCATTTTTAAATCATCATTTAAAAAAACATCTATCTTCAGGCACTTCTTACAAAATTTTAAAGTAAATGAACTCCGCGTTGGTTTCAGTGGATTCTATGATTATGCGTGGTACGACGGATCTTAGGAAGACTTTACGTGTTATTATTATACATAATACATAATTTTGTGGTTCATCCCTTTTATTTCCATGTGTTTCTTTGTCCTTTCACCCTTTTTATTTTTTTTTTAAAATAAAAAGTTCCGTCTTTCAAAATAAAATGCACTGGATTTCAAAACCTTGGATCATGTGAACATGGAAGAGCATCATGATTCTTGTGATTAGGCTCATCACTGCGATATCAGTCCAAGTGACTGAAATATGCTCAGCTGCGTTGACTGTGGTGATGATACTTGCTTCCATCTTTACCCATTGCTTCCTTTCGCTTAACAAATAATTAGCTCCACAATGCGTATATATATATATATAAAAGTACACACATACAGAGTAAGTAAATGTACACAGAAAAAAAGCTTAGCACCAGTACTAGAAATATTTCCTTCACATTTTAAGGCTATAAATGAGAAAATGCTTGTGTAAAACTAGTTATTCATATATACAGCGTGGTCCAAAAGTAGGTATACAGTCCTGTACTGACCGGCTCATGACATTTTATATAATTTACTTATTGTTATCCATACAAGCAGTGATTTACAGTTTCTTTCTTATTTATTTTTAATCTCTTTTCACTTATAACTTAAGCTTGGAACAAACAGAAGCAAATAAAATAATTATCTTAATAAACTAAACTGTCATACTTTGTAGGACTGTATATCTACTTTTGGGCCACTTTGTAGTTGACAGTTTACGCAGTGCAAAGAAAACCTAAGTCTAATTAAAGTAAAAGGATTTAAAGATAGATTAGAATACGAAGCTAAAAGAAAATAAAGAGAGAATAATATATAATTATAAGCATTAGGTTACCTGCACTCTTCATTTTCGTACAACAAGTCTTACGAACAATTTTGCAATTTACTTACTGTTGTAATTTATTAAAGATGAGTTCAAGATCTCTCTCTTCCGCTTTGGAACATACTTGAGGTACGGATGTGGGTTTGTTTGTCAGGAAGTTCTTCTTTCGGGGATTCCTGTGACAAGTAAACGAAAGTTTCGTTATAAAGAGAATAAACGAAATATTTAAAATATAACTTTTAATACGAAATGAAAAAGAGTTTCCATGTCGAGTAACGAATAACGATACGAAGAAAATTGGTAATGTCAAGAGAGTTGCGCATCGTTCTTAGTACTAATTTTCTAAAGTACAAACCTACTTTTATTCTTGAAATGAAAACAATAAACAACACTGTTTCTATCAATTATTTGCTCACATTCTTACAAAACGACATATGGAATAAATTTCTCAATCCAACTTAAGTTTAGAAGTTGCGTAAAGTTTTGTAGACAGCATCATTTGCACAAGATTACAGACAATGAAAATCGCGCGCTTGCTTTGTTTGCTTTCCTCCTAGAGTCCATGACATTTGGGCGCAAAATCTTTTATCCAAATAGGTTAACCTACCTACATATGTTATAATAAATTCCATAACTAGAGTCCGGATGTGTAGACACTAAAATATGAAAATAGGCAATGGAAATTTCGAAAACTTCAACAAATAATTTTGCAAAAGCTTTAAATAATATCTTGAACACAATAAAGTTTCTACACATGATCATGCACAACTTGTCTCTACCAGCCAGGACTGGCAAAACCATGGATTTTATTGAAAAAAACAAAAAAAAAAAAAAAAGTTTTTTTGGTTTAAATAATTTACTCTATGTATTTATATTAGATATGGACAGAAATTAGTTTGTTTCGCCTTGGTGTTATTATGCAACAACAAGGTTATGCTGGAAGAGGTCACATAAGCTTAAAGCGGAATCCAATCCGCTTCTCGACTTACATCCATGAAGAATTGTCCATTTGGACACGAAACCGGGACTAATTGGTCACAAATGCGATTGCCGACTCACTCACGAAGGACTCCTGATAAAAATACGTTGTACTGAACTTTACATAGGCGTACTTCGTACTTGTTAATATAATTGTCAAGAGTCATTTCAAAAGGACAAAAAGATAAACAGTTGCACAAGTAGAATTATAAATAAATCGGGAAATTCCCGACTTAGCCATTGGGAAAATCCTGTTATTACTTTAAATGTATTTGTATGTAAAATTTTAAGGTCAACATATCATAATCACTACGCTAAAACTGAGGTATTAAATTACAAATTTGGTATGTAGAAATCATTCAATAAAATTACAACAAAGTCAAATCCAAGTTGATGTTAGAAGTTACATAGGCAGTTGATAAATTTTGCCAATTTCTATTAATAAGGGGCAAGCTTGGCTTCTTTATAAAACAACAGGCATTCATTCAAGTAGAAATATATAATTTGGTTTCATTTCGTATGTTTAGGCTTAACATCTTTATGAAATACCAAGGTTATCACGGAGAAGACTTTCGCTTAAAGGGACACCTCGAATCAATACTTGGTTTACACTTGAAAGATGGGTTGTGGTTCGACAGAAAATTGAACACGGGACTCCTTGATTAAAAGATGAAAAGTAGATAAACGTTGAGTTGAGTTGATTTTGAGTTTAACGTCCCGTTCAGCAGCGAGGCTATATGAGACGTGGACCTACTGATTAACGTGGAATCCGAACCACATGAGCTCCCGCCGGGAATCGAACCCGGGCCTTCCACGCCAAAGGCGCCTACGCTAACCGCTTAGCCACTGAGGAGCTCTATGAGATAAACGTAATGCGGATGATTTGATATGTGGAAACATCACCGTACACACGATTTAAAGCATTAAAAAAAAAAAAAAAAAAAAAACTGCTTTAAACCAAGGAAGCATGTACTTCACGAGCCCTTGAAGTTAGGCAGAGGGAACTGAGTATGTAAAATCCATATCGTAAATACGTTTTCTCTCATTTTGTATTCATAAAATGGCAAAAAGGAAGGACACGTTGAACCGTTTAAACATAACTTTGATTGATCTCGATACTTATAATTAGTGCGAATTCTGAAGGGGTGAGTGGGTAAATGTTTCGCAAATAAAAATAAGCAACTTAAGGGAGTGGAAAAGAGGGGTGAAATTCATCTTTCATATATATCTGCCACAGACATATTCTCTCAGTGCTAAGAAAGGACATTTCAGCTAGTTGTTAATGCTGTAAATGGGAAGAAAAAGGAAATATATATTTTAATTTGAAAACGGTAAGCCTTCGTCACATCGGGTGCAGATAACTTGAAATCAAATATTCATATTCATACACAGTTCATACTGATATGGAAGTTTATCTTATCAAACGATACTGATATTCATTACAAGAAAGTTATGATGAAAGGAGTATAACGAATTTTATTCAATTTATATATGACAAAAACTCAAACTCGTGTCGTGCAAGGCAACGTAAAATTTTTGCAGTTCTTACGAGATTATTTTACTTTGGTTTTTTACTGATTAAGATGCTTTAAAAGAAATACGTAATAAGATTATCATAAGTACTTTTCTATCGTCCAATTATTGTGAACGAAATTGTATCAGAACAAGGTCTTCACGTAAGGGAAGAGTTATGATTATGTTTATCGACTGGCAAAAAGCTTTCGATCAGATCAATTGGAACAAACGTCTGAAAATACTTAAAGAAATCGAGGTCAACTGGAGAGTCCGACAACTCATTCGCAGCCTGTATATACGACAACGAGTGAAGTTGTGCTTGAATGAAGGAGAAACTAATAGTGTGGAGATTGGAAGAGGAGTTAGACAAGGATGTATTATGTCGCCCCAATTATTCAACATTTACAATAAATGTTCAATGAAGGAAACATCAACGGGAGTTGAAGATTTCAAGATTGGGCGACAGATCATTAACAAGGTTAGGTATGCGGGTGACACGGTTATTACAGGTTGGCCTAAAACCGAAGAAGAACTACAGGAGATGGACAAAATAGATGACACTGGAAAACAATATGGAATGGAAATCAACGTCGAAAAATCGGAAGTCATGAAAATATTCCGTGGAAATACCCTTACAGGTCAGAGTAGAACAAAGAGAACTTAAAGAGGTCGCTCAAGTTAAGTATCTGGGAAATATTTTACGAGAGACGCCACGACAAAAGTTAAAGCTACGTGAAATTGGTTACTCAGGAGAAAATTTGTAATTTGTAAGAAGTTTAGTTTCCGTGCCTGAAACGGGATCAAAATCTTGTCTTGCACAGGTTAAATGTGTTAATTTTTCTTCACTCATTGTCTTTATGGCATATACCCGATGCATATACTAAATCTGTACGCAATTGGTGTATAGCACACTTGTATACTGGGAAGGTTCTAGAACACAGGGCGCCCTATATAGATTAGTAGCTAGATTGGTTTCTTTCTGAACCAAAGTTTATTATATATTTCACATAGTATTGCCGAGCGAGCGCCCCGCAGGGCACGTTGTTTTCTGTCCTCATTACAACTAAATGGAAATGGGGACCTGTGTTATAAAACCTTGACTTTTATACTTGTAGAAGTGCATAACAGTATTTGAAAGGTTCGCATTGAATTCTACCGAAGAAATGCCGTATTTATATCCAGGGATGGCTGGTTTAAACCAGCTGTTTTTTTTTTTAAGAAAAACAACTGGTTTAAACCCAAAAATAAAGAAAAAAAGAAAAACGAACGAAAACTGCTTTAAACCGTGTGAACTTCGTGGTGACGTTTCCACATATCAAACCATCCGCATTACGTTTATCTACTTTTCACCTTTTAATCAAGGGATCCCGTGTTCAATTCTCGGTCGAACCACGACCCATCTTTCAAGGGTAAAAACCAAGTAGCAATTCGAGGTGTCCCTTTAAGCGAAAGTCTTCTCCGTGATAACCTTGGTATTTCATAAAGATGTTAAGCCTCAACATACGAAATGAAACCAAATTATATATTTCTACTTGAATGAATTCCTGTTGTTTTATAAAGAAGCCAAGTTTGCCCCTTATTGATAGAAATTGGCAAAATTTATCAACTGCCTATGTAGCTTCCAACATCAACTTGGATTTGACTTTGTATTAATTTTATTGAATGATTTCTACATACCAAATTTGTAATTTAATACCTCAGTTTTAGCGTAGGGATTATGATATGTTGACCTTAAAATTTTACATACAAATACATTTAAAGTAATAAGAGGATTTTCCCAATGGCTAAGGCGGGAGTTTCCCGATTTATATATAATTCTACTTGTGCAACTGTTTATTTTTTTGTCCTTTTGAAATGACTCTTGACAATTATATTAACAAGTACGAAGTACGCCTATGTAAAGTTCAGTACAATGTATTTTTATCAGGAGTCCTTCGTGAGTGAGTTGGCAATCGCATTTGTGACCAATTAGTCCCGCTTTCGTGTTCAAATGGACAATTCTTCTTGGATGTAAGTCGAGAAGCGGATTGGATTCCGTTTTAAGCTTATGTGACCCCTTCCAGCATAACCTTGTTGTTTCATAATAACACCAAGGCAAAACAAATTAATTTCTGTTCATATCTAATATAAATACATAGAGTAAATTATTTAAACCATAAAAAACCTGGTATTTTGTTTTTTTCAATAAAAACCATGTTTTTTGCCAACTCTGTTTATATCCAAAACGGTTGAGCCCTCATAAGTGAATCTGTATCGAGGAATGCAACTTTACCCATCAAGAATAATTCTTAAGGATATAAAGAACAGGGTAACCGTTCAGGAATGGAGGGCCAACACTAACGAAGACAGAAAACCTTGTAGTAGTAGTTTTGGCGCACCACTAGAAGTAACTGTTGAAAAATTTTAATTCTTTCACTAATTTACTTCTTACTGTCTCTTAAATGATTTGCGCTGGGCGACATGAATATATCACACTTGGTATACAATTCTTTTCCCATTTTGGTGGGGTCCCGGGTTCGATCCCGGCCTCCGCCAAGTGGACTTTGTGGTGGACAAACATTGTGTGCGTGGGTTTCCTCGGGCTTCTCCCGTTTCCTCCCACTTTCTTCATTCCACCATTTCATTCATTTCTCACAATCACCGTCTCCTTTAGCCTAACCGGCATCATCGTGGAACGTGAAACTCAAAGCTTTCTTTTCCAATTGGCGTATAAATACGGTTTCCGGATGTACCGCATAAGAACTACAGTGCAAAAGCACAAACTTACCCGTGCTAAGTGGCCACTAAAAAGCACGAATGTTATCCAACCGAGACAAGATAGGCCGAAGACGATAGTCCGGAGCGGTAGCGCGTATACCAAACAGCATAATTGTAAGTATAAAACTCGATATGCGTTAAGTGCTGCATCGCCAGACCAATTTTAGGAAATTTAACGGGTCAATTGGAGAATTTATTTAAGTTTGTGAGGAGGAATGAGTGAACGTGAAGTAAGTAAAAATAGTAAAAGTGAAGAAAGTTGTGGTTTTTGATGTCGCAAGCGGCACTGTATATGGAGACGGAAGGACTATTTCGCGGAGTGGTACATTTCTTATGATATAGTAGCGCGAGTGGCATGGCGTTGGGGATGAAGGAACAGCATTTCGAGGGCTATTTAGGTGTATTTATTTAAGGAAAGGGAACTGTTGTACACGATTTTCTTCTTGAAGCTGGAAAAGTTAACAAGCCTCAGTTTTGAAGGTGACTTCTAACTGATCGGGAATGTATTTCTGCACACTGTACAGAAGCTGTATTGTATGTTAACAAGTGAAGCGTTGCAAGTATGAAATCATGACAAGTGCTAGCGAAATTTTTATGATCTATCAACCGACGTTTTCACTACCCTCGCTTACGCATATACCCAACGTCGCTGACGCGCCTCCTCCATTTGGACGCAACCCTTCGCTTTACTTGGGCCCCCCTGTTCTGACTTAGTTATATGGCGTTCGTGCTATTTAGTGGCCACCTAGCACAGGGTGTTTGTTTTTGCGCTATGGTTTTTGTGTACCCAACGTAAAGTAACATCATCCAACGTAACTTAATATAATAAAACAAAGTATAACCGAATGTAGCACATTTTGGTGCTTTTTTTTTTTTCAGTTTTCAGAGTGGTCCGCCGATACGGCACTAATGGCCTCGATATTGTCAAAAAAGTAGAACATATGCAATATTTACATGAGCCTAAACCTGAACCCTAATGTTCTGTATACTAAGCCGAATTCAGAATAACTAAAGCAAACATGAGAGATGAGAAGTAGCTGTTCTTAACTATTACCAAATATATTACGTTACTAGTATAAACCAAGTCAGCAAGTTTAGAGTTGAACAGAGTGTAAAATGTTTTTCACGTACTAAGAGAAAAAAATTTATACATCTCCAAAATACTCGAAAACATATACTTGCCAAGTCATTGTAGTACAGAATTCGGACACAAACAAACGCACTATACTAATGTAATGCTATTACTTGTTTAAAAAAATCATATTTCGTTCCCACACATCCAGACTATTTTATCTATGCCACGAACATCTGATCTGATTTCTCTGTCTGTCATAACTTCGTCTTCTTCTTCACTAAAAACAAAGAGGTGCATCGGTCATAATTTATGTAGGCTACAACTGTAAAATGGTCTTATGTAACGTATATCTCACAAGGATAATTTTTGAAATGAAAACTAAATTGTCCAAAGTAAAGGTCAAAATCAAGAAAAGAAAAAGTAAATATTTGGAAAAGTCAAAATCGGGAAAGAAATTCAGACAGTGAAAGAGAACTAAGTTCCCAGTAGGATAGGGTTAAAAAGGTGGGAAAACGTGAGAAAGGTATAATGAAAAAAGTGAAAGAAAGAAGTGGATGTATGAACGAGTAAATGTACAAAAACAGAGAGTTAAGTGTAGTGTATATGTGAAGAAATTCCAACTTCAACCCTTCTTCTACACAGCGTACAGAAAGAATTCCGATATGCACTTGAATGTTGTCACTGACGAATATGACTTGTCATTTATTACAGACTCCACTGTCAGTGGAAAGATTCATACGTTGAGAAAGATGATTAATTCAAGAATCAAAGTGTGGATTACACAATTGGTTATTGGTTCTTGAATGGTTCGAAGCGTTCTCCTGAAGGCACATTCCGAAATGATTAGCATCAAGCAACGCAAAATTTGCTCGTTTATTTCCGATAATCGTAATAGCAGATATAATGAGTTTTTTAGGTTTTGTTTTGCGTCGTTGCATGCAGAATTTTGTACATAATGAGCCCCCGGGCCACTTAAAGCAATAAATTGAAAGAAATATGACCACAATCAGCAGTGATTTCCTCCGGTGGGCATATTCCGTAACGATTAGCGTCAACGCAACAGAAAATTTGTGATTTTGTTTCCAATACTCGAAATAGAAGTTATATTTTCTATTTTTCTTTTCTTTTCTTTTCTTTTTTCTTTTTTTTTTTTTTGCCGTTAAGATGGAAAGTAGCCTCATTACTGAATGAAATGTTAGCTCCAGATTAGAATGCTGTATACATGTCTACTGGAACCATTCACCGAACTCTATTCTTCTGTCTGTGGCATTCCCATAGATCTCTTGTTCTAAGTGTATTTCACGTGAAAAAATAATGGAGATGAACATAAGAGTCACAAAAGCCTCTTGTGCAATCTTTGATGTTGATTGTTCCGGACTAACTGTACCTTAGAAACCACATCTATTCTCATGGCGCAGGGAGTTGCACATGGTGGTCGTCCACTACAGGTCCTGGCGCCACGCTACATGTAATTTAGAATGGTGCCATGGACATGAAAATGGAACGGTGCTACCTGATTTGGATGACGCCTGTGGTACCTTGCTGCTGTTTCCCGTTGACTCATTCCAACTACTTGAAGGAGCACCATTTCAGCTTTTCCATGTATTGAATACATTTTATTGGGTTGTTTGATATGGGCTGGCGTATTTGTAGTGAAACTTTTGCGTGAAAATTAAAGGGCCTTATGCAGAGTGCCATATACTAAAGCATATGTATGATTAGTGCCATACTAAGGAGTTTAACTAACATGTTTCCTGCAGTAGTCAGACCTTTACTATGATGCTAATCATACGTCAAAACGACTCTGCGTAAGTCCTAAAATGTTTTGCAATGCGTTTTATGATATTCGGTAGAGAATTATGTGCTCTGCAAAGGAATGTGTTTATCTTTTTATGCTGATGTACTTTTCATTCTTTTCAGGTCATTAAAATGGAGTGTCAAGTCGACAAGAAAGAACATTTTCGACACGTTCTGCTTTTGGAGTTTAATCGAGGTGCCAAAGCCACAGAAGCTGCTCGAGAGATTTGTGAAGTGTATGGCGACGAAGCGACGCCTTTAAAGACGACTAAAAATTGGTTTAAGCTTATTCAAAGACGGCAATTTCGCTTCCAAAGACATGTATAGCACCAGGCTCTCCGTTCACTTTGATGAGAAGGGAGTGAATCAGCTTATTCACGAAGATCATAAGCGTAACTTGGCCCATGGGGTTTGGGGGGGGGGAAACATTCGTGCACACACACACACACACACACACACACATATATATATATATATATATATATATATATATATATATATATATATATATATATATATATATATATATATATATAGGGTGTATATATAGGGTGTATATATAGGGTGTTTAATAAGTAATGGTCATAAATTAAACCGTAGATAGTACATGCCAAAACTAACAAAAAAGTCTTAGTAAACATGTGTCCGCAAACGCTTCGTAACGGAGATAGGGGCTGTCGAATGTGTGGGAAAATGAAGTTTAGATACGAATATCTCAAAAAGTATGAATCGGACAGAGGGCGGTCCAATGAATGACTATCGAAGTCAGACATGCGCTATGCAGAAATGCATGGTTGATAACTCTGCAATGCGCGCCCAAGGGATTCCCCAAAGAAACGGAGGGATTCCCGGAAAATTGTCTAAGGAAAGGGGGCTCGAGATGAACATCGAGGGCGAGTCTATCCACCAGTAATTCATACGTCGTGGTACCAGTTCGAAAGCTCGAAAAGATACTAAATGGCGGACAATGTTTACGTGCCGTGTATGGTTGCATAACCAACAGGAAATGAGAGAGGCAATCGAAGAAAGGTGGTGGTGCATGTTCTAAACTACTTCAGAGCTCATTCCTAAGATGAATGCACATGTACAGAGTAGTCCTTTACAGTACCAATACCAAGGTAAAACAAACGATGCGCGAAAATGAATGGAATGGCCGAAAGGAACACTGGTAGACCATGCAAGCCAGCTGGAAATACTGAATCGGGGTTGCAAGACGTTGAGCTCACCTTGGGTGCATGATGTTACGGGTTCAAATCCGCTGAAGTGGCCACTGAATGCAGTGGTTCTGATCTCAGATTTTCGAGAAAGGGTGGAACAATGGTGCGGACATATTCAACAGGATGCCGACATGTTATCACGAGTACGTGGATCTTTGCGAAAACGAGTACGAGCATGCATTCGCATGAATGGACGACACTTCCAACATTTACTTTAATGATAGAGGTACGTTAATTTCTCATGCATCTCTTCTGTGGTTACACATCTGGGTATTTACTGTTTACCTTATGATTAATGCTGTACACATTACCAACATGACGATTTCTGTTTGTTGATATGGAGAAACACTACATGTCCATCATTTTTTGCTTGTTGTAATACATTTACGCGTTCAACATGCGGAATGTTTCAGATTCGCGTCCCACATACTCGAATGTTGTCATGCTTTTCCCATTGCAATCCAGTTTGCGGATATTCGTTACGTTAACTGCTTAGCACATAATGCTTCATCAGTGCCTTGCATACCCTTTGATTTACCTAAGTGCTGCTACACTTGTACGTATGCATTAGTTGTCGGAATTCTTCCTGGAGCAATTTTGAACGTACATCACCACACTTCGATTACCTCTGTCATTCCCTGCTGGTTATGCAACCACACACGGCACGTAAACATTGTCCGCCATTTTGTATCTTTTCGAGCTTTCGACCTGGTACCACGACGTATGAATTACTGGTGGATAGACTCGCCCTCGATGTTCATCTCGAGCCCCTTTTCCTTAGACAATTTTCCGGGATTCCTTCCGTTTCTTTGGCGAATCCCTTGCGCGCGCATTGCAGAGTTATCAACCATGCATTTCTGCATAGCGCATGTCTGACTTCGATAGTCATTCATTGGACCGCCCTCTGTCCGATTCATACTTTTTGAGATATTCGTCTCTAAACTTCATTTTCCCAAACTTTTGACAGCCCCTATCTCCGTTACGAAGCGTTTGCGGACACATGTTTACTAAGACTTTTTTTTGTTAGTTTTGGCATGTACTATCTACGGTTTAATTTATGACCATTACTTATTAAACACCCTGTATATATATATGGTGATCAGAAAAATGGAAACACCTGAACGAAATTGCAACTTACCAGATTAATATGGTGTCGGGCCACCTTTCGCCTTCAGAACAGCCTTGATGCGACGTGGGATGAAGGCATAGAGGTCGTGAATGGTAGCAAGTGGAATTTTACACCATTCCTCGTGCAGGGCATCTGCCAGTTCTGTGAGAGAGGATGGACGTGGAAATCGTCGCCGGAGTCGTGTTTCCAAGACGGACCACAGATGTTCAATTATGTTGAGATCTGGGGATTGGGCGGGCCAGGGGAGGTGTTGAACTTCATCCCGATGTTCCTCAAACCCCGCTGCAACAACACCAGCTGTGTGAATGGGTGCATTATCATCCTGGAAAATGGCGTCATTGTCCGGGAACAACATCCGGACCATGGGATGCAAGTGGTCTCCTAAAATTGCGACATAATCGTTGGCAGTGATTCGTCCGCTAAGTGTGACCACAGGACCCAATGAAAAACATGATATGGCGGCCAACAGCATCACCGAGCCGCCGCCATGTTTCACAGTTGGGTGGAGACACTGCAGATCATAAGCTTCTTTGGGCGTTCTCCACACATAAACACGGCCCGTGGTTGGGAATAGGGTGAAGGATGACTCATTCGACCATATCACACGTCTCCAGTCCTCAACGGTCCAATTTGCATGGTCGCGGCACCATTTGCGGCTTGCGAAAGCGTTATGGTCCCTGATGAGCGGTTTGGCCCGTGCAACACGACCCCGTAAGTTCATGTCATTTAATTCGCGGCGGACTGTGATTGTCGAAACAGGGTGGAGGAGGTGCTGATTGAGTTCCTCCGTCACTTGCTCCGCAGTGGCACGACTGTTCTGCGTGACAATGCGCTTTAATACCCGGCGTGACCTGTCACTCATGATTTTCTTCCGCCCAGTGGTTTTCCCGTGTGTTGTGTAGGCCGTCATCACCTTCGACACTGTCCCACGCGACACACCTAACACAGTAGCCACTGCCGTCACACTCACTCCACATAACCGCGCACCAACAATTTGCCCTCTTTGAAAATCTGAGTGGTCTCCCATTTTACACTACCTCCGTCTGCTGCAGCCACTGGACACTGCTGTTCCACTGCGCCTGACGTAGTATGGAGACCGACCTAACACACCACCACCAGCGGTCCGGCGCTGCGGACGCCACGACACCACTGCCAACCCATACATCTGACGTGTTGCCAACTACAGGTGTTTCCATTTTTCTGATCACCATCTGTATATATATTATTCTCAACCTTTGTCGAACCACTGCTGGATGAAGGTCTCTCCAATTCTCTCACACGTATCTATTTTCGGCAGTTCGTTTCCAGTTACTCAACACTGCTTCCTAATTTCGTCACACCATATTGTATTACAACGTTTTCTGGGTCGTTTTCGTTCCCTTAGGATCCAGTCAAAGACTACTTTTGTCCAACTATCGCCAGTTCTTCTTGCAATATGGCCAGCTTCCTGCTACTTGAGTCCTTTTATTTTCGCGATGATATCGGTCACTCCTGTCATCTTCCTGATCCATGTATTTCTTTTCCTATCTCTCCGGGCTATTCCAAGCATACATCTCTCCATGCTTCTTTGAGTTGTATATGCTCTCTCCCTATGCAAGTTTAAGAAAAAGCAGGGGGCCGCGGTGGCTCAGTGGTAGAGCGTTCACCTCTGGTGCTTGGGGTCCCGGGTTCGATCCGAGCCCCCGCCAAGTGAACTTTGTGGTGGACAAACACCGTGTGCGTGGGTTTTTTCGGGGTTCTCCCGTTTCCTCCTACTTTCTTCATTCCACCATTTCATTCATCACTCATCATCACCGTCTCCATTAGCCTAACCGGCATAACCGTGGGACGTAAAACTCAAAGATTTCATTTCGTTTTTTTTAAGAAAAAGCATTATATATTAACAACTGATCACAGAAACTTGTGAATTCAACCAGGCGTAGATATTAATTTCTACTTTAGATTGGGAGCAGCAACATATTTCAAATTATTGCGTTTGGTATAAAAATCGATTATAAAGTTTGAATTTGCGGTGGCAGCTTCATGGCATGACCGCGTTCTTCTTTTCTTTCATTATTAAAAGACAACAAGTTTTATTTATTGACTGTGAGATTCACAAGCTGTAATTAGAAGTATACAGTATAATATACATTGCTCACTTGTGCACGTGTAAACTTTTCTTTGTTTCGACAAAAATATATTCACAAATTTCCACTTGGGCAGGTAGTCTTCGAGGTTAAATTGTCAGTTTTTGAAACCAACTATGTATTTGCTTCTAATGTTTTAACCAAATAGCACCGCAGTTTCGAGAAACCCTCTCCGATTTTGGATCACCATTGTGTAGTTGGAGTGTGGGAATGATATAAATACAACTCAGGCAGATATCCAGCCTAACTTTACGTCAGCTTTTGACAGGTGAGACCTAAAATTAAACCTTTCCCTTGTTTAAGTCAATAGACAGAACACGTTTCCCTAGAATTATTTGGCGGAACACAATGATACAGAACGAAAAGTTTTAGATTAATTCTAATATCGTGCTTTAATAGTATATTAATCTGCTTAAAACATGACAATAATAAACTGAAAACTATAAATCTGGAGCGATACAAATACAGCACAGGAACTGAATTCGGACACCACACTGACTTACTGGAGCGCAGAACTGGTGCGTTCCATTCCATTTTAAGCCTCGCTTAGCCAATCTTTCCCTGATTTTTGCCCAATCTCTCATATTGATCTGAGCCTTAAATGTTGTTAAGGAATTACCTGGAACAACCTATCAGCACAATATTCACGTATTCGTCTACCCCAGCACACTAATAGTGTTTCTTTCAAAAAATATCTCCAAAAAGGGTATTTTAAAAGTAAAGAAGGGTATTATAGTTAAACATATGTTTCTTGATGTCCTGATTTCTCTGAAAATTTGTCGGAAGGGTAGTTTGCACTTGAGTGTGTGTGTATGTGGGGGAAAGCTGCGGCTCACCCTCTGAAAGAAATATTGCTTATCAATAATACAAGGAAATCACAATATTAAGAACTCCAAATATTAGCCAGTAAATATCACATTTATAACTTTGGTTTAATAAATTAATATTTCACTTACCGACGAAATGTACTGATATAGAAACTGGAGTTGAACT
Source organism: Thermobia domestica (assembly GCF_964235325.1). Classification (NCBI taxonomy): domain Eukaryota; kingdom Metazoa; phylum Arthropoda; class Insecta; order Zygentoma; family Lepismatidae; genus Thermobia; species Thermobia domestica. Next base: position 176,085,150 of record NC_137465.1, on the reverse strand, counting down.
GTTAATGCAGCTGAAGGCTATATATACAGAAAAAAAAAAAAAAAAAAAAAAAACTTGAAACGAATTGCTCACTGCAAACACAAACTTCAGAATAAGTCAAGAGAGCCGAGTTCTGTATGTCTCTACTTATCCTTATAAAACTCACCGTGTATACCAGACAACAGACCGACCTGTACTTCCTTTGACCATCAACGTACACTGCATCCCCTTTCTCCAGCATGCTTGAAGTTCAGTGACCTTTATTACGATGGATGTAGCAAAATATTTATTTTAAGACATTACCAGATGTGGTTAAAATCAGAGTTCCATTCTCGTTGTTATTCTAGAACTTTTTTCAAACTTAAAGACAGTTTACAGTCGAACATTTTATAATAATATCAGCATAGATAAGACAATTTTTTAAATAACTGTCGATTGCCTAAGAAACAGCTGGAATCAGTAAGGGATAAGGTATATGAACATCTCTGAACATGAGCAAATTATTTTTAGATATAGTTCAATCACAATTTTACATTGGATCTGTGACCCTCCACCCCAAAAAAATGTTCAGAATAAGTCCTATTTTTATTCAAATTAGAAGCATTTTTGATGTAACAGAAACATAAAGAAATCTTGAATTTGACACTACAGTTTATAAATTATTATTACCGTCGTAAAGGAACATGTAGTGTCTAAAAACGAAAAAAGCAATAAAGTGAAGTGTGAACCAATTCAGATCACATGCATCCAAAATGAGTGACAATTACCCAGCTAGTAGTAGAGAGGCAGTGTCAGGGCTTGAAGTGAGCCGGAACGCGTCGGCACCAGTGGTTAAAGTGAGCCGGTATGAGCCGGTTATGCATCCGAAAATTCGAAAATCGGCCGGTATGGAATACCGATAAAAATAACTTATTTAAATTGTAATTGGCGTGCAGAAAAGAAAACAGATTTTACACACAATAATAAGTACGGCGTTAACATTGACTCAACAAATATATCTGTACTATCAAAGATTTCGTTGCTGCTGCTTCGAAAGTAAATATCATTCCCTATTACCTTATTCAGTGGCAGAATTTGTGCTCTTGAATTTTTCAACATTTGTGTGAGCAATTAACCTCTCTCTCTCTCTCAAAAAAAAAAAAAAAAAAAAAAAATCTAACTACCGTACCACCCGCCTAAAACGTTTAACCTGACAGGACTCTTTTTTAAATACAATATCATTCTTTCCACATTGTCTGGACTTCTGTGTTTATAATTATAAGAAAATTAGTGTTGACCAGGAGACGAGATGAGACCAGAAGAAGTTTTTGAAAATGGAAATTAGATTGGAAAGAATCATTAAATACTAGTGGAATACAATACAATACAATGGAATACAACGGAAAACTATATTCATTGAATACTAGGATGATGATAGTGGGGAGTAAAACATTTATAAATTGCTCATTTGCATAACGGGTTTTCTTCTTCCCATTGACTCAATAAGAGTTGTTTTTCAGTTGTGTCACTGTTGTCACTATAGAGTTCTCTCTCTCTCTCTCTCTCGCTCCATTTTCATATAAAAATGGTTCCAAAATGTCAGGAGTAGAGATGCTCTTTATGGTTCTGTCAAAATTACTGCTCTAAGTGGCCATATTTGTTCCATATCGTCACCTCCTTTAATGTCACTTGAAGCACTGGCCGGCACTGCGTTCCGGCAAATCAGCCTACTGTCGGAATTTAGTTCGTGTGCAACACTTGCCACTTTGCAAACTTTGTGCATCTGGTTGTGCATTAATATTTTGTTTCCGTCTATGAAAGGACTATTCATATGATTTATCAAACCAGATCAGGAACATGGATCAAGGACTATTTACTTTCATTATTGACTGTGTTCTGGCAAATCACTGGATAAACATTCTGGTGAGGCGACTATTCACTGAAGCCACTTTAAGCCCTGGGCAGTATGCATGTCTAACGAGCAGCATTGGAAAGGTGGAGCATGGGCACGAACTCTGTTCCGACCGGCCATCCTGACTGAGTGACTGAGGTTTTACCTGGTACCTTTTGTCATGCTAGGGTCGCTGTTTTTTCACTTCCTTGCCCCTCCCTTCTCTTGGTCTGGTTAGTCGCCTAAAGGCCTTAATATAGTGAAACAAAAACATAAAATTAAGCAAAACGGTGTCGCATTCGCTTCAGCTCAGTTCACAGGTAACACTGTATGACTATCCTAATAAACTTCAGACATTTTGGAGGGGGGTCAGTTGTCCCCCTTGCTCCCCCCCTAAGTTACGCCTATGACGAAGATCCACGCCAGTACTACCGAGTGTCGCCTTCACTCGATGGGAAAGGTTGTAATGCCAGAACTTAGGCCTATGTGCCAACCCAATACTTTCTGAAAACACGTTTCACAAAGGAAAGCGGCAGGACAGAACTATATTAAAGTGTTTCACAGAAGTAGCATTAGACATGGCACAGACAGACAGCTAGATTGCACAGACACATAACTTCGATTGATACTTACTTTGCCCATAATTGTGCTCTGGTAATAACGTCCGAACTCAATAAGAGACGTAACCTTTGCACACGTTGCGAGTTTCCCTACTTTATTAAGTTGACTCAGAGGTTACCATTTAATCGGAATTACCTACCTAATGTTTGTTCCTGAGTATGAAAGTAAGACAAGTATGATCCACTGCTCTGACGGTACATTTCCATTATCTTTAGGAATATTAAATGTTTTGAAACAAAATAATGGCCAGTGGTGGAGGTGAAAATGTCCTTCGTGCGAAGATCCATGTCATGAAGGGTTGTAGAAGGGGATGAGAATGTAGAGCTCCACACTACCTTCACCTCGGCAATATTGGAGGTTGGTGGTCAACACTACCCCAAGATATCCTTTGCTCCCACAGGGCTGCCCCAATTACGTATTTCTCGAGGCTGAGTGGGCCTCTCAGAGCCTCTAGATGTGAAGGCGACGGAAAATTTATCCGGTTCTACTCATCCCGGAAATGGAGTCCAAGTCTCCCACGTTATGGCCAAATGCTTTACTGCCTTCGCCACCGAGTTCAATGCTGACATTTTTATTCTTGAGCGTGTTACAATGGTAAAGATATGACAAGTTAATAGTTTGAGTTTGAATCCAACTCAGGCGATCCCTACAGAAATTGTCAACAAATGACATTTTTTTACCCTTGACCGGAAGTGATCTCTTGGGATCTGTGGTCTAAAAGAGGGCTAATAAGCATACTTTTTGGTGCGGAGTGGAGTATTGAAAACCGCATGTTTCTATGTATCACCGTTCTCAAGATAGCGGAGATATGACAGACAGGGAAGGAATTACAGACAGACAGAACAATGACAATAGCGTACTGTATGGCCACTAATAAAAAAGGAACATAAAATCATGACGGAGGAGCCTTTTACGATAATTGCATTTATGATATTTTTCTGTAATATGAGACAATTTCCTAGGATACTTATATAACAAGTAACGATCATTTACTAGTAATGGACTCAATATTTCTCGTGGGAAAGTGGTTAGCGTTTTCGCTTTCAAAGCAGTATATTTAGGTTCTATTCCCGGTTAGGTACACTCATGTCCAAAATTATTGTCGCATATCTATAACTCTCTTCTTGTAAGAATATAATTTGATACTGATTTTGCAGGGTGCTTTTAATACTGATACTAGGTGTATAATCGGGAAATGTTAATTTGTGGTAAATTTCATAGGAAAAGAATTATAAATACGAAAATTAAAATGAGTAAAATAAAATGTTGATAAATAAACAAGAAAATTTTATTTTGGATTTATTGTTCTTATTTACTGTTCTTTTGACATGAAATTTGCCATATACACGTCTTTGCCGATTATACACATACTAACATTATAAGAAATACCGGGCGAATTCGTTATCAAATTGTATTCCTACAACAACATATTTATAGACATGCGACAATAATTTTGGACATGAGTGTACATCTTGACTGGAAGACCAATCGGAAAACGACCATTAGGAAGAACCTAGGCACAGATGGGAGGACAATATTAAGATGGAACTCGCAGAAATAGGAATACAAAGTAGAAACAGGATCCGGTTGGCTAAGGATAGAAGTCAGTGGAGAGCTTTTGTGAACGCGGCATTGAACCTCCGGGTTCCATAGGCCATAGAGTTAGTTCACTTATAAGCGTGAAAGAAAACATCGCAGCATGCGTTTTCCCGAGTACGAGAGACCGTGCTGCTGACGATCCTTTACTTTTCCGACACCGCGCCAAAGGATTCCGTATTCACTGCTATCAAGACTTATTGTTTGTGTACTTTGGACCAACGTTAAAGTCCAGAGCATATCTCAAAATTCGGTTGATGGCATATATGGGAATTTCACCCTGCAGAGAATATTCTGTACACCCATTGAACATTAATGAAATGTGCATTTTTGGACTGCGTATGAATGACTTCCTTTAAACTGAAAAGGACCACCATCCACAGTTTCTCAAATTCGAAATGGGGCCTCTCGAAATTTGACTTTTTCGCGATTTTGGACAGCTTTAGCTCTGAAACTATGCACTTTTTCCCACAGGTCCATATGAACTTTTTGTCTTATTTTGATGTGAGGAATCACATCTTATAGTTTGTCGGTATAGTTTATTAACACCCTGTATATTTTTTTCTAAAACAAAATCTCAATTCTCTTTAATGTATACCTTGATCAGAAAACAATATAGAAAGACTATCTGAAATATTTATTCTTTGCACGAGAAAAATTGATTTATGCAAAAGATTTGAAATGAACCCCTTTTCTCCCCCTTACGATACATATTTGAATTGAAATGAAATTATAAAAATCCATCTCGGCCCAAGTCTCACTAACTACTTTCCCAAATTCAGCTGAAAGAGTTCAAACGCTTTTCCGTGATAGTGAAGAGAGACAAAGTCGATATCGTTTTATATATAGTGAGAAAAAATTAGAGATTGTCCGTTCTCCCCTCCTCCTTACAAGCCGAATTTTCTGAGACGCTGGACACGTCAATTTATTTAAGAACATCATACTTCAAGTTTCAAATCTCTAACATCAGAGCTCGCGAGATGCATTTTGACATATTTTGACATACATTTTGAACCTCTTTCTTCCCCTTAGGATATGCATTTTAATCAAAGTGATATGAGGAAAATCACAGTTTGGTGTATACGCAGAGTGTCACAAGCTTTTCAGTATAGTCCTAATCGGTTAACAGCCCGCCCCTTTAAAATTTAATCAGACCAACAATTCTTTCCTGGTTATTTGAATCAGCGAACTGAATTTTACAGAGAATTGTTGCAAATGATCTATAATAATAATAATAATAATAATAATAATAATAATAATAATAATAGTAATAATAATAATAATAATAATAATAATAATAATATTAAACACCACAATTTTTTTAAAGTGTGACGTCGATGCAGTGTTGGGTAAGTTACTTTTAGGTCCTAAACTTTGAATATGTGAAAAAAACCTACTACTTCCCGTACTACTACCACTATTATTATTATTATTATTATTATTATTATTATTATTATTATTATTATTATTATTATTATTATTATTATTATTATTATTATTATTATTATTATTGCACGCTCTGAATCACTCTATGTAGATGCAATAACAAATTCTTATTTGACAGCTCTATGAACATTTTCATATAATGTAACACTGACTAAAATGCCATACTGCATTACTCGTAGGGATGGTCACGAGCGAATTCGAGCCAGTTTTCTTTTAAAATCGACTCGACTCGAAATAGGCATCTTTGAGCAAGACTTGAGAACTCGGCTCGAAAAATTTCCTCAAACTCGACTCGAATTCTGGTCGAGTTTCGAGTCGAGTCGAGCCAAATCCTAAGTGTAGTTTCAAGTACTGTCTTGAAGTATCCTACATACATAGACAGTATAATTATCAATGATATAACAACTAGGCCTACAACTTATTATTTATTTATTATAACAACACTGTGTATAAACATGAAATATAGGAGGTTTGTATCTGAACACTAAAAAGCTAGCTGGAGCTTCTCCGTGGCTAAGCGGTTAGCGTACGTGCCTTTGGTTCGATTCCCGGCGGGAGCTCATGTGGTTCGAATTCCACGTTGATCAGTAGGTCCCGTCTCATATAGCCTCACTGCTGAAAGGGACGTTAAACTCAAAATCAACTCAACTCAATTAAAGAACTAGTTGATTGCAAACCTTGGTAGTCGTGAAGGCTAGGAGTCAAGGACGTTGTTCACGAGCTTCTGAATTTGGGTTGAGGGTCTAGGTTCTAAACATTGTTAAAAGTTATAGGTCGCTAGCCAAATATGTTCAAAACTGCTCAGCCCGAGTTTAGAATTATCAACGACTCGAGCAGCTCGGCTTACAGCTCATTCACTATCGAGCCGAACCGAGAAGTAAGCCGAACCAACAGCTCACTCAACGGAGCTGGTTAAAGCCATCGGCTTAGTTGAGCCGAGCCGAACTGAGCTCATTATAAAAATCTCTTGTGATCTCGTTATCGAGACGAGACGAGATGTGATTCAGTGAGCAACACTAAAAGTATTCCATATTACTGCTTACATTTTTCATGACTGTCACTTTCCAGTATAATCAGGCCATGATTCAAAACGAGCTAAAACAAACTGAACGAGCGAGCCATTTATCAAACTCGACTCGACTCGACTCGAAAGTGGACGCCAAAAACAGTGAATCGGCTCGGAACTCGAATCGAAAAAATTACCTTTGACTCGACTTGAATTTGAGCCGAGTTCTAGCTCGACTCGTACCCATCCGTAAACGTTAGAAAAATGGCTGCTTCATGAGAAATGAAAATGAGCAAAGTTTAAGGTGTTATGAACCAGAAGGATAAGAGCTAGGGGGCTTCAAAATTTGAATATCCAAAAAATTATATCATGGAATTATGTACGTTTAAAGTAAATATCTTGAAAACCGTTAAAGCAATCAAAACAAAAGTTGCACAATGTAATTTGAACAAAATGCCCTATCGAAAACCATAAGCAGTGCTGCCAACTCAACATAAAATATTTTGTTTGAAATAGCACCATATACATGTGTGCACAGATTTAAAATGCACTATTATTACTAAAAATAACAGTGAAGTGTAGTGGTACAGTGTTGCACACAATTGGAGCTACGTGTGCTGAAAATGTAGTATAATGGAGAAGTATAATATGTGGCAACAGATTGTAGTTAGGTAATCTGTTTCACATACTATGAATTAAATTCAAATGCGTAACACCGATAATACAACATAGCAAAATGTCAGTCGTGTCACAAAATATTGATGCATTTGAAAAACGAAATTGAGGATGCCATTTTTACGTCCTGTGTCAGCTCCAAAGCTATATAGGAGGGGACCCATAGTGTAAAGTGGGATCCGAACCACTATGAAAGAGAAAGATAATAATGAAATGCAAGGTGAAAAGTATAACCAAAATATGTCCGAGGCAGCATTGGAACCCACGATCCCTAATATGTCGGTTGTCAAGTCTTCTATACCACACGGCTATCCGGGCCGACTAAAATCGAAATGAGGTAGTAATAAGATAATTATATTTCCAATGTGAACATGGTAATATTACAGTGTACAAACATAGTTATATAGTATGTAGGAGAGGAAGTAAAAGAATATGTCACATAACACGAAAGACATAAACCAAGAAAGTACTCTTCCAAATATTGATAAGATAATCAGGAGAACTAATTTATAAAATTAGAAAACCCGTGTTTCTTTCTTCGCATGTATCATTTTGTTTTCGCGAGTTGTCTGTTTAGTCACCGAGGCTACAGAAGTATAATGCAAAACCCTCTCATTTTTCTAATTCATTCCTTTATCACCCTCTGTTGCCACGTATTAGATTTCTCCATTGTACTGGTACTATTTCAAACGAAATATTTTTATGCTGAGTTGGCAACACTGCTTCACCTATGGCAACACTGTTTGTGGTTTTCGATAGGGCATTTTGCTCTCATTACATTGCGCAACGTTTGTTTTGATTACTTTAAAGGTTTTCAAGATATTTACTTTAAACGTACATAATTCCATGATATAATTTTTTTGGATATTCAAATTTTGAAACCTCGTAGCTTCTATCCTTCTGGTCCATTGCACCTTAAACTTTGCTCATGTTCATTTCTCATGATGCTCTATCAGATGTGCTATGTGGCAATCGGATTTTAGCGATAACTTGTGGGACCTTCCCGTGTCAGCTTTTAAGGGAAAAATATTATTTCAAATATTCGAACAGTAAAATATTTTCGTTCCCCATATTTATAGAAACAACACCAATCAAAGTAAAATAGATAATCATTGCACTCGTAGTTCACCCACTGAATGTATTGATTTAGAGCTGTCAAAATCTATGATAAAATCTTCCAGGTGTTAGCAATCAGTACACGTCATTTCCATGAGGCTACTCTCATCTTCCAAAAATAGCAAGTGGCACTTGATCTTATCTGTTTCTCTATGTGTCGATAACTGTCGATCATTGTCGTATGTAGTGTATGTTCATTGTTCCATTCTGAGAAATGCACTTAGACCCCGGCTATTTGTAGCGATCGCAAAGCGCATTTATTGCTCATGCGTAAGCTTGAAATACGCTGACCATGTATTTAAATCTGAGCGGCTAAACATGAACGCGAAAGCAATAAAATTGCTGAGAAAACGCCGGCTCCAGCGTATTTGGTGCGAGTCGGAACAATAGACCGCCTGCTGCTTAAAAGATTTCAAAAGGACTGACAGAAAGGAAAGACGTGTTGCCAGGCAAGGGGATTGTAGCAAGAAACAGCTGCTTGGAAGACGCTTTGTGCAGAGATTGGAACTCTGCTATTATAATGTATGTGTGTGTATAACAAAAGAAAATTCACAAAAATAGAAGGAAATTCCGAAAAATTAGCTAATCACAGAAAAATCTATGTAAAACGGTGATTTATCGTGATACACTTGATTGACAGTTAGCTGGTGCCATGGTAATCTATAAGCAAAATATTTGGCTTTAGGCAAAAGATGAAACAACGAAATAACTTGAATTTGAGCCCCTATCTCCGAAGCTCGCACTCCACCCCCAAACAGATAACCACAAGTGTAATCACAAAGAGAAATTTTCAGTTGTGTTTGAAAACGTGTCCTGTGTACATCTCCAATCATGATTAGTGTGTTTAACACAGAGGCGTTTATAATCGAAATAATAATTAAAAAAAAAGGCCATGCCTATATAATTTAAGAGATCCGAACTACATGAATCGCGACTTAAAAATAAAAATGTGGAGAGAAGTGGCTGCGATATTTGTTCCAGACTAGGAGGGAATGGAACAGAATTCTCAGAATGAAGAAGGAAGAATATTCTTATTTTATGATTTCATTTAATACGTTAAGTAGAGCTACATCGAGCTAAATTGTATGTTCACTATGAATAATAATAATAATAATAATAATAATAATAATAATAATAATAATAATAATAATAATAATAATAATAATAATAATAATAATAATAATAATAATAATAATAATAATAATATACTTTGTTACAGTTGTGCCAACTTCCAATATACCTAATATATACCAAACCTTAAGGCGCAACAGCCCGAAAGGGCCAGGGCCGGCTATGCGGAATTTTATGGGGTGGATATGTTAGATGATGGAACAATTGCCCTTAGATGGTCTAAGCCATAGATGTGTTCACAAGAGAAAGGCGGAAAATGCCACCTCTAATAGTTTGGTACTTAGGTATATCGAAAATGTTTTAAACAGCAAAGACCATAATTTTAAATTGGGATTCAATACATCTTATTCTCTTTCCAGTCTTTGAAATGACCGAAAATCTACGTTGCCAAATTATTTCGAAATTTAGTTTTGTAAAACAAACACATAATGTTTCAGTTTCCAGACATTTCTTTCCATGCAACTTAGAAATATTCCTGGGAAAGATATGTAATTTTATTTTATTTATTTATTTTAACTGCAACTGCTCGTGTTTTATCAACTTTGTTCTGAAACTGAAAATAAGATGCTAAAATTGGTAGAGAGTAGGAATTTCAGAATTAGCCTAAATCATGAGAAGAAAAAAATTAAAAGATTAAACCAGAGAATTGGTTAAAAATATCATGATGTAAATTTTATACTTGGTGGCTTGGAATTTAGCGGTCCTTTCAGCACCGAAGCTATACAAGATGTGAACCTACAGTTTAAGGTGGAATCTAAACAACCTTTCAATGATCTCCCACAGGATTCGAATCCGGAACCCCATTCTCCAAAGGCACGTGCATAGCTAGTAAAGTATAAAGTAGTGTGAATGTTGGAATTTATTGATTGGGGTCTAATATTTGTTTTCGATACAGAGGATATCTTAGAAAAAAATGCCTCTTGCTCCGTCTCTTTCGACTATATCAGCGAGGCTACATCAGACGTGAACTATAGCTCAACGTGGGACCCTAACCTAGGGTAACCATCCGTTCACTACCATTCCCGGTGTCCCGAAAAATTTTCCCGGGACGCCAAAATGTCCCGTATTTACGTACACTGGGTACAAGAAACTTTCCAATCTAAAATTTCCTAATTTATATTATTATTTTCTAAGCTATGTAATTATATTCGAATATGTCTAATTACTGAGCAACGTCATTACGACGTTTGCGATATTGGATGTGGTGGTTGCACTGTTTTCCCTCCTAGGCCTCCCTCTCAAGACTCCCACTGCGCAGATGACAGTGCAACGGGCTGAAAGTCTTATGAAAAACAAACTGTTTTTACTCTCTGTTTTGGGGGTGGAAGACTGAGGCGCTGTCATCAGATCAGTACAGTTTTTCCGTGATTTAACTAAGATATAATATACTGTCATTTACGAAAGGGGAACAAAGTATAGAACAATAAAACTGAAAGTAAAAAGAAAACTAGTTCTAAGTGAAATAATGTTTAAAAGTAAGAAAATAAAAAATAAAGCTAGTTGGAAATTGAAAGTAGTTCGTTATAAATTCTGCCAGTGACAGATTTTGTTGTTGACATATTGATGAGTGTTTCATATATTTTCAGTCTTCTTGTTCACCTCAACCATAGGTTGGTGGGCAACATGGATATTTTAAAACTTTTCTGTCGCTTGGAAGAGAGAATGTTTTCAAAATTTGTTTTTTTGTTAGTTGCTGATAGTTACTTGTTATTTAATTAATTCCACAACCTTTTCAATAGGTTTTAAAACGAAAAAGTGTAAATTTGCCTTTTTTGTGAGAGATACACACACACACAGAGAGAGAGAGAGAGAGAGAGAGAGAGAGAGAGAGAGAGAAAGAGAAAGAAATAGAGAAGAAAGAGCCAAAATATATATTTAAGGGAGCAACCTATCTAAAAGTAAAAAGTTGTCCCGTTTTTTCTAGTTGATGATTTGATCACCCTACCCTAACCACATAACCTTCTGCCTAGAATCGAATCCAGGTCTACCACGCCAAAGACACGTACGCTTACCGCTTAGTCACGAAGGAGCTCCATATATTGATGGAAACGAGACCGAGATTAATACGATGTTTTTCGACTCGAGACGAGACCGAGAGTGTATTGAGTTTCATCTCGTCTCTATACCATTCCTAACATACATACACATCCTTTTTATACAGATACACAGATTAATATGGATGTAGGAATAAATTGAAAAAGCAAGAATCTAACACCAACTGAATTGTTTTCCAAGTTTGATTAAGATAAAGTAAGCTGTTTTGGTCGTTTACTTTGTCTGCACTTAGTTTCCTCTGCGTCTTTTTTTTCTTTACATAAGAAGAAACTGCAGCTAACACCAATACTTCTTCGATAACCTTCATATCTTGTCACAAGAAACCAACTGAAGCAGTTCATTCTCATTCTACACTTCTGGCGCGGGAAGTGAAAAGAAAAGACCTGGAAACCCTGACTGGCTCATAGTATGATTTACAACTCTGGTGAAACTAAAATTACCGTATAGCCACCTAGGCCGCGTTCGCTCTGGGGGGTAACGCTCGCTCGACTAGCCTCCCACTTAGAGGAAAGAAACATTTGTTTCCGAATAAAAAATATACATATATTGTAGTTCGTCATCCGAAATGTAACGCGAAAAAAGTAACACAAACTAGGTACGTTATTTAAAAATTTGTAACGCGTTACCGTTACAGTTACTTTGGAAAAAATGTAACACGTTACTGAGAAACGTTACTTAAGAAGTAACGTGTTATTTCCGTTAAGTTACTTCCCAAGACTGAGTCGATGGGAGTAGACCATATCCTTCAAATAGCACATAGGAAAATAATCGCATGGTAATAAGTCAGGGAAGCGAAAAGGGCCATCAACGACTCCGAAACGAGATACTTTTCATCAAAAAGAAGGAAATACGTGTTTCAGAGTTTTCGAAACTTCGCTTCTAATGAGGAAAAGGATGTTGTTTCTCTAAAATTCAAATTTCCTCTTTTTTTTAATTCAGAAAATGTCGAATGTAGATATTCGCTTATGTTGGAGATGTGGTATTTGACATATTTATTTATTGAAACAGAACACAACAGGTATTATACCCAATTACAGGGTTCATATTTTATGAAATAATATATTTACAATTTCCCTTTTAAACCTTGTGAGGCAATAAGCGTAAATATCTATTTTATTTGTCATTTTTAAGAGTCTGTTGTAGGTTGCACTAATCCTCCATGTTGGTGACTTATTTAGGATATTAGTCCTTGCTTTTGCACAATAAAAGAAGTTATAGTTTTCTGGACGTGTTTTTCTACCTGGAACGTTTATTTGAAAGCTCGAAAGCAATTCGTTGCAGTCTAAATTATTATTAAGTACCTTGTACAAAAATATCATGTCAGATAACGTTCTTCTTTGTTTGAGGGTTAGAGTTTCAAAATTCCTATTTAATGAATTAGTATTTTCAGTTCTTGGGAAAATGTTTCCTTATATACAAGATATCTAAGAAATTTGGACTGGATTTTTTTTATTTTTAGTGAGTTAATTTTTGTATCTGGGTTCCATACAAGCGTCGCGTATTCGAGTTTAGATCGAACGTAAGTTTGATACAATTTATGAAGTGTGGCAGGTTTACGAAACTCTCTACTAATTCTTAGAATAAACCCAAGATTTCTGTTCGCTTCATTTATTATGTTATCAATATGAGGTTCAAATGTAAATTTCGTATCATACATTACTCCTAAATCATTGACAGTACTTACAACGGGTAGTTAAGTAACATTAATTAAAATTTAAATTAAAAGGAATGAAATATGTTTCAGCATTTCAAAAAATTCTGCTCCTAAGGGGTTCATTTCTATATCCAAATTTCCCTTTCTTTCCTTTATTTTTGAATTCCCCAATGTAAGGATTCGTTTAATATAAAGGTCCTAAATTTGGTAAATACATTTTTAACTAAAAATAAGGAAATATGTGTTTCAGTGTTTCTAAAAACTCCGCTTCTAAAAACTGAAAGTAACTGATTTCAGTAACACCCAAATTTCCTTTTCTTTTTTCGGAAAATGGCCAAACTAAGCATGGTCAAGTTGGAGGTGTAAAATTCAGTATATAAACTCTTAATTAAAGGTAAAGAAATATACTCTTCGGATACTCCTCTCTAAGAAAGAAAAGGGAGAATTTTATAAAATATTCAAATTTCTCTCTCTTATTCCAAAAGTGCTCAAAACTAGGATTTGGTTCAGCTGGAATTGTGCCCTCCAATACACAATCTATTCATTAAAAATATGTGATTCAGCATTTAGAAATTCCATATTTGAAGAGAAAAGGACGACAATTTCTGCATATTTAAATTTTCGGTTTTATATTTATTACGTCTTCCTGTACGCAGAAAGAACGTTTGTTAGTATTGATAAAATTTTATCTGCCATTTATTTTCCTACACAATGATTCTCCTTGTCCACAGTAGTCATTTCAGATTTTGCTTGGCTGGGAGGCAAGACTTTCTGATGTGCAGTTTTACGTTTTTCAATAGTATCATTGATTAAACTATATAGACCTATACATCTCAAACTCAGGGGGCAATTTCCCTCGTGCCCTCCAAAAATGACGCCCCTGTTTGTGCAAATTACTAAAAAAAATGCTTCTGGGATGAACATAATTCCATATCGCTTTCTGTTCAAGTGTAAACATTAGACTGCGCTATATTGTGGTTTGGCGTCCCTTTCAACACTGAGGTTATATAAGACCTGGACATATTGTTTAACGAGGAATCCGAATCCACGAGTTCCCGCTGGGAATCAAATATGGGTCTCCCACGCCGGAGCAAACGTTAGAGACAAGAGGAGAAAGAGATGTGATTTTGCTTAATGTTCTAATATTAATTTACATAACTGTGATATGTATTTATAACACTCGTGCATTCAAACATTATAACAAAATACTTTGGATAGATTAATAATTACCTGTACCTTGGGCAGAAAGTGCTCATACATGTGCACTATACTTAATAGAATGTTAATTTGATAATAACAAAAGAAGAATGTTTTTGAGATATGTAAATATTATTATGGGATAGTTGTTGCTATGTAAATGTTTTATGGATACCTAGTCAGCAAGTTTGTGTGCTTGACAGTTTGAAGGAAAATATATTATAAAGTATATCAGCTAATAAATCATTTTAGCAACGTTCATCGATGTTATCATTCTGATAGAAAAGGTGAGAATAATGCTATATAATTATTAAAGATAATTTTTACATGCAAATTAATACTACCACTCAATATTTGTATATCTTACTTAGACGGACCAGGTTGACGACTACCCTTGGTGAGTCGTTATAAAAATTATGGTGCCTTCACACCGGGATTGTAAAATTTTTGGTTTACCTCACCCGGGACTTTTCATAAATTCTATACCCCGAAGCAAAGTAAGGGTGAATTTACTTTTACAATTAAGTTAATGAATACAAATTTGACCATATTGAGAAGTGGTAGAATAATCATTAAGGAAAATGGACAATGAAATAATGGAGAATGAATCCACCAATAGTGACAACGGTGAACCTAGTGTAACATCAAGAATGACAGCGGAAGACCGAATCTTGCTAGTCTTACAGCGGCAATTGAGTCAGATGTCTACCGAATTAAAGCAGACGATAGAACAGAAGACTGATGAATCTAACAAGCAATACGAAGAATTAAAGCAGACGATAGAACAGAAGTCTGATGAATCTAACAAGCAATACGAAGAATTAAAGCAGACGATGAAGCATAATTCTGAAGAATTAAGTAGACGAATAGAACAGAAGTCTGATGAATCTAACAAGCAATACGAAGAATTGAAGCAGACGATAGAACAGAAGATGGAACAGAAGTCGGATGAAACGAAACAATTAATTATCCAAACGATGAGCGATATTACCTCGCAATTCGAGGAAAAGTTAAAAGGAATATCGGAGGAATGCCAGGGTAATCACAACCACCTGAGCCAAGAAATCAGTGATATAAAAAAGGATTTGGAAGTAACTGAATCTTCTGTTCAACAACAAAAGATCCAGGTCATCAATAATGCTAACAACATACGAGCAAATACGCAGTCGATAGCTACGTTACAGGAAGAAATTAGAATGCTACAGGTTAAGGACAACACATACCGTAATAACATGTGTAGTGATCGCTTGGAGTTTCCCCACTCACCAGAGATGAACTCGCCTTCGCCGGTGTCTGATGATGATATTATATTGGAAGAAATACATCCGAAGAGTACAGATGGGCGAGACATAGATGGTGTAACGACACATCACGTCATGAATAGGAACTATCACCCAATAAGTACACGGAATGATAAAAGGAAGGTAAAATTAAGTGTTAAGATGAGTGAAATTCGAGCTATGAGCAAATTCAGTGGTAAGTGTAACGAGAATGCTACTTCTTTCTTAGAGAAATTCCAGGACGAATGCAATATTATGTGTATAGATAGATCACAATATATGAAATTAATTCCTCATGTATTACTCCCACCTTGTTCATTATGGTTTAAAGCAGTACGTGATCACATCAATACATATGATGAATTCAAAGCGGCACTGATCGCAAATTATGAAAATGACTTTTTGCTTGCGAATAGAGATGCTACCATTAGAAATCAACACTTCAATCCTCGATTGCATAAATCTATTGTAGAGTTTGTTGTAAATACATACAACGAATTAAAGGTCGTTAATCCATTGCAATCGGAATCGAGAATAATAGCATCGATTCGAAATTTGCTCCCATTTAAATTACAACAGATCTTATTTTCCACACAGTGTATGAGTTTCAACCATTTATTAATGCTTGTCCAATGCTATGAAACTCAATACCATGCCATGAATCAACAAGCAGGAATGGGTAAAAATAAGAATAATTCAGATCATTTGGTGCCTGTTCGGAATTTAAATATCCGAAGTGTGAATAATACGGAACATAACCTAAGCCGAGTATACTCTAGCAATCAAAACGAGCAAAATAGACAAAGTTATGTAGGGAATCCGCCTAACCTAATTAATCGTAGTAATCCATATGTTAGACCATATAATCAAAATAGGTTTAAAAATAGACGTAATGTATGGCGAAATTCTAGGAATACAGGGAACTACGTGGATAGACATAATGGGAGGACAAGAGATGGCACTTCGCATCAAGATCCAGGTATTGAAGTAATTTCTGTACAGAACAATAATACGGGACATAATCACGATTGTGCTGTGCAATGTACTTTATTAGAATCGTATGCAAGTACGAACGTAACCTGATTACCGTTAATGAAATTAGGTTAAACCCATATCAGTTATAGATTCTTGTAAACTTTTATTTTCAATTTTATGAGTTAATATTGATAATGAAAACGAAATCTCAATGCTCAATGCTCAATGACTCTTATGAATACTTGAAGTGCTTAGATATAGTTTTAGATAGACTGGAAAGTTAATTTTCAAATGATTTTAATTCTCTCTTGTTAATGTGAAGAATTATAATTCGATTCATAAATGATTAAAAGCAAAGGTTATTTATATTAGATTGATTTGTGTTGTAAATTTAACTGTCAAAGATTATGTTAAGAAGAAGATCTATTCTATAAAACTAATTATTCGACGACTGTTTTTATGAGCTATCCTATATATTATCCGAACAAGATTCTTCTTTATTATGACCTCTTAGTGCCACGATGTATGCATTAGAATGCAACATCTAACTTATTTATTATTTAATGCGCCCTGAAAGATTAAACATTATTTATAACTTCACTGTTTTAATAATGATCAAAACTATTAATCATAGTAATTTGTGTTTCACCCTCGTTAATTATATTAATAAGCGACGATGTTTTTGATAATAATGAAATAAATATAATTAATGTAATAAAAGATAAGTATTATTGAAGTGTACGATTTGTTATAAATATATCTATATATATATGAAATGTAATAAAGATATATACGAGGTGTGATCAAAATATGAAGAACATATGTAACGTAAGAGCACTATTGTAAACGGACCAGTGGTTCTTGAAGATAAAAGCCAAGCTCACTCATGACTTTTATATTCAGTCCAATTGTCGGGCGACATTTTTATATAACAAAATACTTTGGATAGATTAATAATTACCTGTACCTTGGGCAGAAAGTGCTCATACATGTGCACTATACTTAATAGAATGTTAATTTGATAATAACAAAAGAAGAATGTTTTTGAGATATGTAAATATTATTATGGGATAGTTGTTGCTATGTAAATGTTTTATGGATACCTAGTCAGCAAGTTTGTGTGCTTGACAGTTTGAAGGAAAATATATTATAAAGTATATCAGCTAATAAATCATTTTAGCAACGTTCATCGACGTTATCATTCTGATAGAAAAGGTGAGAATAATGCTATATAATTATTAAAGATAATTTTTATATGCAAATTAATACTACCACTCAATATTTGTATATCTTACTTAGACGGACCAGGTTGACGACTACCCTTGGTGAGTCGTTATAACATAAATGCTTTTTATCAGTAAAATTCAGATTCTTTATTTACAGAAAATAGATTGCCTAGCCAGGATTCGAACCCATGTTAAAAATAAGCACCCGAATCCATTGCGTTATCCACTACACTATTTTTTTTTTTAATATTTTAACTTGCTTATATACTTATTACTAGTTTCTACTCAATTTTACTCGTTTTACCAGTAACCTAGAATGACAGGGATACGAATACAGAAACATCGAGAACAATTAAAATTCCAAAGACTACCAGCGGGAACCGAACCCTGGACACCCTACACCGAAGGCGCACGTGCTAGCCACTGGACTGGCGGCGAGAGCTACTACACTGAAAGCTCATAACTATTAGCTTTTTCCGTTTGTTTCCCTTGCTGTACTCTTGACGGTGTACTTCGTATAGGCTTCAATCTCCTATCATGTAGGTATGCCAGTTTTTACTTTTATCTTTTTTTTCGGGGAAGGGGTGGTCAAATTTTATGAGTGCTTTCTACATGTCACCTGAATATTTACTTGGAGGCAACATATAAATGATATATTTCTGTTAGAGAATACGCATATTGTTTTGTAATAGAATAGAGGGAACATACTGTAGATTCCTTTTCTAAGGAGATCCGAGGGACGACTAAGAATCTAGGTTTAACTTTTTGGATTTAGTCTCTGGAAGGCAGTCCCACTTCTTGTAACGAGAAGTGTACCTTTTGTTTTATCAGTAGAAGAGAGAGAGAGAGGGGGGGGGGGAGACGATTGCGCTATTCTGGTTGATAAGAAACGCAGTATTTGGGTTACTTGATACGGTTGAACTAGTACGTAATATTACGTAAATGATGAATCGTTTGTTTAAAGGTTACGATTCACGACACTTTGTCGTGAAAAAGACAGAACGTGAGTCTTTCTTCCTCCTTTTGCATATAGTTACTTCTGTTTCTCTTTTCAAATCAGATACAGTAAATATTTTAGTGACCTCAACTTGTACAGTCAGCGACAAAAGTTCTTTCCATTTAGTAAAATTTATTTTAGGTATAACGGCGGAACGTATACACTTTTTACCGATTTCAAGGCTGAAACGTACAGAAAATTACATTATTTTTAATTTATTGAAACTGTACTTAAAAAATTGTTCTTTCACTCTCAAGTTATTTACGAAACTAATTTCATCAAACACAAAGAACTTTTGCCGCTGAGTGCACACAGAAGTACCGTATATGTTACTAAAAGAACAGCAGTTATCAGTTACAATAAACCCCGCAAAAAAAAGTCATTAACTTGATTCCTTAGTCCGTAAAATATACGTATAACAAGCTTATGTCTAAAGTTTTATTATGATTATTACTTTTTTCCCATTTGCTAGCTATCCTGGACTTCGTTAGATATTTTCGTTGTTTCGGTTTCGATATAATTCGGTATTTTCCGTATTAGTTCGGTATTTCGGTGTCGTTCAGTATTTTCGGTATTTCAATATCGTTGCATATTTTCGGTAATCGGCATCGTTCTATATATATTTTCCGTTTTCGGTATCGTTCGGTATTTTCGGTTTTTAGCATCGTTCTCTATTTCGGTAAGTCGACATTTTTTGGTATTCCAAAAATATCGGAAGTCGGTATTTAAATCTCAGTATCGAACACCCCTATACGAGCCAACGGAGTAGTATGAACTGATCTACTTACTATTATATTAAGGGAATATTAGATCATGAAGAGAAAATAGCAATGAAAGAATGGATCAAGTATGTCCCTGCTGGCGCTACTGTAGATGTATGTTTTCCCGTATCTCCCTCGAAACAGGAGGAACAAGCTGTTGATCGTGGATCATTCCATAGTTGGATTCGGGCAGGGCTGCCCCATTGAAACATTTGGAATTACGTCACGGGTTCTGCTGTGTACTGTCTTGTTAGCCATTCTAAGTAGGCTACGATCTTTACTCGCCAAGATCAAACGATTGAATGACTTCTTGGAATCACAGCCGAGGTCGTTTACTTGTTTCCCCAAAGAAAAGGGAAGGTTTCCTCCATAAGAGGGCGGTATTGGTGGAACCGAAGTATATTTCACATATTTTCCGAGGACACACTTGAGATAGAAAGGCTTTAAATACACAATGTTATAATGTTGTCCTTTCTACAAAACCTTCCACTTTTAACTACCATCACGACATTTATGACTGGCTCTTCTTTCAGTACCTTAAGAACACCATGAAATAGGTTCCCTTTTCAACACAAATCTCCAGGGAGTTTTAACTGTCAATTCGTTTCTAATTTTGATCCGAATATAGATTGGAACTTTAACGGATATGGGGGTTATTCTTAAGGGATACCAACAAGGAGTGAATTTTATTTTTGACAGAAAGTTGGCGGACCGAGGAGATGAAATGATAATATTATATCTGAAAAAGATATAAAAACCCAAACTAGGTTGGATTGTAAATAAATAGAATCCAATGACTATTTTCGATTGTGTGGTGTTGAATATAATGCTTCCATAAGGTGTAGTGTTAGCTACCGTAGTACAAATAAACTCAATACTCTTCCACATTGAAATTTGTTAGAGCTGAAAAGAGCCGCTAAACTTAAACTAACAAGCAAATATCTTCTGAAATAATATTACTACATTTAATAAAGCAAGTGGAGAATTGAATGATCTAGTTCGTGATCTATACTTACCAAAGGAACAAGCAGCAAATCTTCACGAGTGACAAACATGCCAAAGGTCCCATTTAGGACATATTGTGAATGGAAAGTCGCTATAAAAGTAGATGAAATGTTCAAATGTCATGCGGCTCTTATTTGCTTTTTAAGCGGAAAGGATCTACATCCGATCGAAGAAACCCATCACCAAAGAAACTTATTCTTCCACTGCACCAACATTCAGTTACTGAATGTTGTATATAAATCAATGTTAGGCCACAATACTAAAGGTTTTTATGGGATAAAGTAAGTTGTAATTGTAAGAGCTCAGTATAGATATATGTATAATCCATTATATTTCCTTCTTCACATGTGTCTATCGTAGAAGAGCTGCAACTCAAAAGTCGAGGGGAAAACAAATTGCATTATTGCAATCAGTAGGCCAGAATTAGTTCAAAACACCATGTTTATCTCTGGAAGAAAATATTTTTTTGTTGACTATATTAATGAATGAAATGGAAAATGAAGAAAGTGAGAGTAAACGTGAGAATTCCGAGAAAACACATACACCCGGTGTTCGTTTGTCCACTTCAAAGCCCATTTGGCGCAAGCTGGAGCACAACTAGGGAGTCCACATACCAGAGCTGGGTGCTCTATCACTGAGCTATCGCGGCTCCAATGTTTTAATTTAAATATTTTTTTTAAAAAAAACAATGCTTTAGAATTGTGTGCAGTATCTTCAAATGAAAATAACTATGAGTTGGAGCTCGACATGGTTTTATGTTACGAAGGACGCTTAGTATTGAGAATATATTGTGTTCAATATCACCGCAATACGTATGTCAAGCAGGGAAAAATTTTGAATTCAAACGCATATATATATTGTTTCTTTGCTTCTGCTTTGTTTTTTCCCTTCTATAACGAAAGCCACGACAGAAATGTAAATCGATAGATTACATATTGCAGAACAGAGTTTACATCAGATTGAACTTATGTCGCGTGAAATCGATATGCTTTCTTTGAAAGTTGCTTCTTTCACAGGTTCAACTTCATGTCAACTAAAGCATCTGTTGAGAACAACAGTCTTTCCTAAATGCAGTGGCAATATATGGGTTTTGTTGGTTGGTAGAAAGTATTTCAAGAAAGATATATATATATATATTTTTTTTTTATAAAAAAAGTGAAATTACAGAGAAAGAAAGTATTTCCAACTCAACATCGTTTATAAAGGATTGTAAAACCAAATTCTCCAAGAACTTCGGTGTTTAAGTTGTATGAGCAACACATTGGAACTTTTGGCGTGGCAGACTCGGGTTCGATTCCCGGAGGGACCTCATGGGGTTCGGATTCCACGTTAATCAGTAGATCTATGTCTCATATAACCTCGCTGCTGAACGGGTCGTTAAACTCAAAATCAACTCAACTCAACTAAAAACATCGACGGACGTAATGGTCTGTGTGGTTGCCGGATTTTTCAGAGAAAAACAAAAATGAAGATTTTAGGATTTTTAAGGGGAAAAAAGATAATCAATTTATTTACAATGAACACATATTTGGTTTCACATAGTAAGATCTTTTTTTAAATACGTTCAAAAGATCATTGCAGGACATATTAAAATTTTTAACCACTGTAGTTCTGTTTTTGTTAGTTCCAGGGTCGGATCCAGGACGGACTTCCGGGGCGGGGGTTGTAATACTGTTACTTAGAGTATTAAGAGCTCCAAACTCTAAGATGGGTTTTATTTAAATATGAAATATCGAAGTTTCCTCTTCTGGGGGAAGTGATTGCTCCGATCACCCCTCCCCCTTGGATCCGCTCCTGGTTAGTTCGCAGTATATTTTATCCTGACAAAGATTTAGTTCTGGCATCAGTATGTTAAGATCGATCGAAACTGATATGATCGAGACGGCGGGTTGACATACAAAAGCAGATTCTACAACCAAATTTATTTCTAAGGCAATAAGGTTGAAATGCTGGTTAGGTAGAATGCAACTCGTATTTTCTTTCTGAATACTAACAACTAACACTTCCAAAGTGTAGCACTCCGATTTTGATGAAATTTGGCAGCTAGATACTACAGATGAAATAAACGAATACGTGTTTTTTATTTTCTGCGGGAAAAACGGTTTTAGAGGGGCAAAAGCTCCCACCAAAAATTTTGAAAATTGACGCTCGAAAGGCAAAAACAAGTGAACCGAAGTCAACGAAATTGTACACACATATTGTAGATATAAAATGAGGGAATACGTTTTTCGTATTTTCCTGGAAAAGATGGTTAGGTGGGACACGAACCCCTCCAAAACTTTGATCACGAAATATCAAAAGTGCTACTAACAGGATGCCATATGTGTGTAAACGACACGAAGAATTGCAACGAAACTTGTATATGGACAATACGCAAAAAATAAACGAATACGGGTTTGTTATTTTCTGCGGAAAAACGGTTTTAGGGGCAAAAGCCCCCACCCAAACTTTTGAAAATTGACGCCCGGAACGTAAGAAGAAATGGACTGAAGTGAATGAAATTGTGCCCAGATATTGTAGACGTACAATGAGGGAATACGGGTTTCATATTGTCCTGGAAAAACGATTGGTGGGGCATGGACCCCTCCAAACCTTTGATCATGAAATATCAAAAGTGCTAATAAGAGTATGTCGGAAGTGCATAAAGGACATGAAGAATTGAAACAAAACTTTCTGTAGGGACAATAAGCAAAAAATAAACGAATACGGTTTCTTTTATTTTCGGGAGAAAAACGGTTTTAGGGGTCAGAAGCCCATGTCCAAAATTTTGGAATCTGACGCCCGAAAGGCAAGAAGTGGACAGAAGTAAGTGAAATGTGCACAAATTTTGTAGAAAAACTTGAGTTGACCGAGGCGTTGAGTGGCGGAAGGAGTTGACCGAAGTGAATGAAATTGTATGTAGATATTGGATACCTAAAATAAGGCTTTTCGTGTTTCACAGGTGTCTCCATCGGATTTCTTCAAATTTGGCAGATTAACAACAAGCACAAACAGTACAGCGTATTTTACAGTATTTCAGGAAACACCTTAACCCTTACAATGTTTTTCCGCATAAAGAAAAACACGTGTCGATTTATTTCCTGTTTGCTGTTGATTTCCCAAATTTGAAGCAAAACGGATAGGGACACTTGAGAAACATGACAGGCCCTATTTTACATAGGGTCTATACAATATCTACACACAATTTAATTTGCTTCGGCCCACTCCTTCCTGCGCTATTACGGTAATATTTACTTTTTTAGATCTGAAAGACGAGACATATGGAGATGTGGCGGAAAAAGGACAAGAAGAAGAGGTAAAGGAAAATATTATAGAGGACTGCAAAAAGAAAGGGTCCAAGAGGTTAGTGAGAGAAGAAGGAAAGTTACCTAGGATGAAAGGATTTCCAAAAATCCACAAAGAAGTAGTGAAGTTGAGGCCGGTGCTTAACTGCAGGAACGTTAGAGAAACTTACTTTAGAACTGTTGAGAAAAAGCTTAAGAGGATAGCCGAGGCAGTGAGAGAAGGACAAGAAAGTAGGAGAGTAGAGAATACGCAAGAGGTTAGGAGGATGACAGATAAATTAGAAAGAAGAAATGAGAGCACAGTTCTATTTAGTCTGGATGTTAGGAGTATGTTCCCGAGCCTTAAGAGAGAAGGAATATTGAGAATAATAGAAGAGGAAATGGGTGAAAAGAGAATAGAAAATTGGGACAGTAAGAAGGTAAGAAAAGGATTAGATGCATTGTGGGAGAATGGATACTGCATAATCAGAGACACGATTGTTGTAATGAAGGAAGGACTTAATACAGGATGCTGTTTGAGTCCAGTACTATCAGATATAATAATGAATCGATGGGAGAAGGAGACGATAGAAAGAGGAGGAGAGAGACTGCTTCTTTTTTGCTGTTATGTGAACGACTGTTTAGGAATATGGAAGGGAACGAAAAGACAGCTGGAGAAATTTATGAGACGTAGAAGATGAAAAGAAAGGGATTAGACTAGAAAATAACATAGAAATAGACAAGAAGATAAACTGTTTAGATATGAAAATAAAGAAGTCGGAAGGAGGAGAGTTTATTACATCCTGGTACCAAAAAGAGTGTGCAGCAGGAGTGTATTGCCACAAACGAAGTGATGTGGATGAGGGTACAAAGAAGAATTTCATAAAAGGCATGAAAGAAAGGAGACCTAAACACAAATGAAGAACAGAAGAAAACAGATTTAAAGAAGTTCTGGACACAGCTAAGGAGAAATGGATACAACGAAGAGGATAGGGTCACAAGAAGCATAGCAAGAGAAAGAAAGAAAGAGGAAGAAGACAAGAACAAAAAATGGTTTGGAATAGAAAGCCTAGGTAAAGAAACAGAGAAGATAAAGAGAATACTTCGGAAAGCAGGAATTAGGACTTACAGGAAAGGAGGAAGCAGAATTATTAAACTAGTCAGAAGAACCAAGAGAAAAGCAATAGCGGACAAAGATCAAAGGGGAGTAATATATAGAGTAGGATGCGCTGAATGTAACAAAATTTACATAGGAGAAACAAAAAGGAAAATGAAAGAAAGGATAAAACAGCACCAGGATAATGTAAGATTGAAAAGGGGCAACAATGCGATATACAAACATCAGAAATAAACAAACCACAGGATAGGGTGGGAAGGAGCAGAGGTCATAGAAGTAGAGAACAGAACTTTGGTGAGAAAATGGAAGGAAGCCAGGGATATTATGAAGGCAGGAGAAAAGGTGATGAATTGGAATGCAGGATTCTCGATAAATAAAGAGTGGGAGAAGATTCTGCTTAAAGAAGAAGAAATGAAAAGGAAAAAAAGAAAGAGAAAAAATAATAAGGAAAATAAGGATAATTAGAGGACAGAATATATCCAGCGAAAAAGATAAACTTTAAATTAGACACGTGTAAAAAGTGAAATAGAAAACCACACAAGTGTTACTTTTTAATGAAGGGACGGGGCCTAATTAAAAGTTGATCTCCGGAGAGTATATAAGAGATGACCAACTCCCAAGCAGCCAGAAGGAGTTGAAGTCTGATGAAGACACAGTTATTGTGTAGTAACTGTTACGTGATAGTGTTTTTTTTTCTATATTTTATCACATAGACTTGCTCAGTGTGTTATTGTGTATTTGTACAAAATGGAAACAAGGCCTGATAGAATAGTTACTTTTTTTTCGGAAGGGGCCTATACCCCAAGACTGTTCTTCCGCACAAATTGTTTTGCAAATTGTTTCTATACGAAGTTTCGTTGCAATTCTCCATATTCTTTAGGAACTTCTGACGTATGCTTATTTGCACTTTGATATTTCATAATCAACTGTTTAGAAGGTCCGTGCCTCACTCAACCGATTTTTTACAGGAAAATACTAAACACAGTTACCTTATTTTACGTCTACAATATCTGTGCACAATTTCATTCACTTCGGTGCACTTCTTCTTGTCTTTTGGGCCTCAAATTTCAAAATTTTGGGAGGGTGCTTCTGCCCTCTAAAACCGTCTTTCCGCAGAAAAACAAACCGTATTCGTTTATTTTTGCGTATTGTCCCTACACAATGTGTCGTTCAAATTCTTCATGTCCCTTAAGCAGTTCTGACATACTGTTATTAGCATTTTTAATATTTCACGATCAAAGTTTTGGAGGGATCTGTGTCCCACCCAAACGGTTTTCTTTTTCTTTTTTTTTTTCAGGAAAATAAGAACCCCGTATTCCCTCATTTTATGTCTACAATATCTGTGCACAATTTCATTAACTTCGGTTCACTTCCTCTGGCCATTCGGGCCTCAACTTTGAAAATTTTGGATTGAGCCTTTGGCCCCCTAAAACCGTTTTTTTTTCGCAGAAAATAAAAAAAGTGTTCGTTTAGTTTTGTGTATTCTCCCTACACAAGTTTCGTTGCAATTCTTTATGTTCTCTACAAACATCTGACATCCTGTTACTAGTACTTTTGATATTTCGTGATCAATGTTTTGGAGGGGTCCGTTTTTTCTAGGAAAATACGAAACCCGTATTCCCTCATTTTGTGTCTACAATATGTGTGTACAATTTCGTTGACTTCGGTTCACTTGTTTTTGCCTTTCGGGCGTCAATTTTCAAATTTTTGGGTGGGGGTTTTTGCCCTCTAAAACCGTTTTTCTGCAGAAAATAAAAAGCACATATTTGTTTATTTTTTGTGTAGTATTTACCTGCCAAATTTTGTCAAAATTGGTCTGTTACACTTCGGAAGTGTTACTTATAAGTTACATCGTTACGTTACGTTACGTTAACAGTGTGAGGGAATCAGCTTCTCTGATTTAAAAAAATGGAACTGGCTTATAAAAAAAAGTTTTAAAAACTTCTGAACTATCATTTCTTTTATTAATTATTAATTTAAAAAACTGATAAATTGTCTCACTAGGAAAACAAAACATATATCCTGAAACATGCCAGAAAAATGTAACATTTGCGGGAAAAACGTAAAATCTTGCAACCTTAGTAAACCCTTTTAGACATTGGCATACAATAATGTTACATCATAAATTGGATTCAATATGGGCAAGCTAAATCGTGGCTAAGCGGTTAGCATACGCTCCTTTGGTGTGGAAGACCCGTGTTCGATTCCCGGCGGAAGCGTATGTGATTCGGACCCCACGTTAAGCTGTAGGTCCACGTCTCATATAGCCTCGTTGCTGAAAAGGACGCTAAACTGAAATTAAATCAAAATCAATGTGATATTCATGGATACTACCGAATATAACACTTTCAACTACGTTAGGCATGCCGACTTTTATCCTACGTGAGGCCTATCAAGTGCTCTGTTAGAGGTTAGTGGCAATTTTAGGATCAACTGCCTCCAAATTTTTGTATATTATTCGTTGTTGGACGATGTTGTTTCCATTACTTCTGAATCTCATGATGTTACTTTCATATGCTGCTGCAACATTAAAGGCGCCTACACGAGAAGCTACTACTGAAACTTGAAAGATGCATGAAATTTGCTCAACAGTATAGAGAATATTGAAACAGAGTTATAGGAAGAAGCACATTTGAAGTCGTCCAATATAAAGTTTATTTGAACACACTGTAAAGCAAGGAAAATTTAGGAAGATACATTTTCCTTGTTTCTCTATCCGCAGTTCTGTATTGAAAATAAGAAACAGAGCCATATTTTCCATTGTAGCTTGGTTCGTATTTCGCGCCCCCCTTTTTTTCAAAGCGTTCTTGCTATTGCACTTCTTAAAAATTTCAAAAAGCCAAACTTTGTGGTATTTCTTCGAAGTTAGCTACACTAATCAATTCGTATTTCCGATAGCAGTAATGGAAACTCAGTCGTTTTTGGGATTATTTCTAAAGAAGCTTACATAAATGTATTGGTAATGTTTCAGATTCCGCTTCTGGAAGGAAAAGGTTATCAGGTGGAGAGAAGAAGAGTGGAAGGAGAATTGGAGGAATTCTTTTAGAAAAAAAAATAAATAAAAAGTCAACAGAAGCTGCATAAGGACAGTGGTGGCAGAACTTTCCGAGATAAAACCATCTGCTTTTATTTTCTTCGCTTCCTTTCTTCTCGATTTTCTTTTAGATTGTTTTCTTACTTTTTTCTTTTTGTACTCATAACCTAGAATCTAGACCTTGAAAACAACTATTTTGTTGAACAAAAAACTGAAAAGCATTTTGCAGCGCCGGTGTAAGTTCAATTCATGGTAAGCCAAAATCAAAAATAGCTTAACATCCGTATATAGGGTATCTTGCTAGACCCGCAACTAAGAGGGCCAGGTCCCTTTATGCGTCATTATGTACTATAGAAAAATACAATTTAGATATATGTAAAGAAATGTTTATTATTAACGCCTTTCAATTCCTTTAAGAAAATATGAGATGAAAAAATGTAAACAGCTCGGAGCGAATAAAAGGAAGATACAGACACACGCCCTTTCAGCATTTTTTTTAAAAATACAAATTTCTTGGTAATTCCTCAACGATATAAATAAAATGTTGTGAGTGGAACGACGGTAATTGTATTAAACGGAATGGGGCAGAAAACGCACGGAATTAGAAAAAGGGTAAGTCAGAAAGGATACAAAACAAGTTTCAAAACCTGCGAATTCTGACTGAAGTCAGGATCTTCTTTGTATGTCTGAGTAGAGATCTAGGAGCCAGTATAAGCGAATTAAGTTGACAACTAAATGAGAAGCAACAGGGAAAATATATACAGGGTGTTTCAAAACAACACCGACAACTTTTGGGAGGTGATTCCTGACACCAAGATAAGACAAAATGTATAGACCAACCTGGGAGCACAAATGCTTCCTTTCGGAGTTAAAGGCTGCCTAAACCTTGAAAAAATGAACTTTAAAGATCCATAGCTCCAAAACTATGGGACCTACTGTTGTCGGGTCAAGACTTTACTTAGGAACTAATATGTGCACTATCCAAATATCCAAGTTTCGCAATCCTACGGTACCTCCGCAACAACTTTATAGAGGTAATTGGTGAGCACTTCAAACCATATCCCCGTAGCCAAACTCCCTCTACAAGAATTGTCGCGTCAGTACCTTAAGATTCCGAAACGTGTATTTTGGATATCGCACATATAAGTTCCTAAGTGAAATCTTGATCCGACTATGGAAGATCTCATAGTTTTGGAGCTATGGACCTTAAAACTTCATTTTTTCATGTTTTTGACAGCCTATAACTCCAAAAGGAAGCATTTGAGCACCAAGGTTTGTCTATAGTTTTTGTCTTATCTTGGTATCAGGAATCATCTCCCAAATGTTGTCGGTGTTGTTTTGAAACACCGTTTTTTTTAATTGCTAGAAGTTAGGGAAATGGATATAAATGAGTTTGAGATTTAATCGATGTTACTGTCGAACACCAACCCCAAATTTGTAAAATTTTGAAAGTAATTATTACCTTACTAAAAAAAAAAAAAAAAAAAAAAAAGTGGCATTGCACTGAAGTTGTGCACGTTAATATGACTAAGAATGCATACATTTTAAAGGAGTTCATCTTTATATAAAATTCCACGATATCACATCGTTCTTCTAATGAAAATTTTACTACTTTCCAACAAATAACTACTTCCAACATACAAATACAAAACAAACATAAACAACACAAAATTAAGGAAACTTTTGGTAGAGTGTACCAGACTGCTGTTGCTGACAATGTGGCGGACGTATTGAAATTATTTTCACATATCACTACCTACTATATGCACCACTCTCATGTGAAATATGCATTGACATCGAACTGAGTAACGCATAAAGTTAACTATGCATATATACTGATGAAAAAGGTCTGAGAACACCCAGTAATGGATTTGAAACTACACAAGAAGGTGGTAGTAGTGATCCCAACATAGTGTTCTGGAATATCCCCAACTGTAGTTTAGTGTGTTCAAAAACAACATATTCACTCTAATGACAGATATAACCACTCTGAAAGGCCACACAAACGACTTTTATGTAAACTAATCGTACAGGTACTGAATTTATGCACGTTTGTTATTTCACTTTCGCATCGATGTCTATTAAATTGGTTATGCTCGTTCCCGGAGCCAACAGGTGGTCAGTTATTATCGCACAATGTTACATATGCTCAATAGGGCTTAGATCCAGAGATTTAGCAGACCAGAAAGAAGTACCGAGCGTTGGTTCTCTTAGAACTAAGGAAATGAGAGTTGTCCTTTTGAAAGATGTGCTCCACAAAATACCGAAACAAGACGGAGGACCAGGCACGTAGCCAGGATTTCGTAATAGGGGGGGTCCGTGACGAAATACTGCGGTTATCACACCAGGGGTTCGATCATTCTAAACTATTTTACTGTAAACATATATTGGTTCGTTTACCCAAGATTTCGTAATAGGGGGGCATGACATAAAATACTCTGGTTACACCAGGGGCTCGATCAATCTAAACTATTTTACTGGCAACATACCCATATTGGTTTGTTAGGACAATAGAATAAGGATATGTTTTAAGGGCAATAAAATGAGGAGTAAATATTTTAATAACGAAATATTAAGAATCTCGAGTAAAAGAATATAAAAAAAGTATTGAAATATATATAATCTTCAGAGTTTCTTAAGTTCTTCTGAGAGTCTATCTGATCGAAACGATTTCTCGACCGTCATTTGTAGTCCATAGGATTAGCATGGAGCTAAATGGAATTCGGAATGCTTCGTTAAAATAATGTCAATTTTTAACTTTACTCTCTCCTGTTTCTTCCACAGAAAGCTTCTCATAAGAAAGAGTAACCAAACGCTTGTTGTAGCTTTATATTTTTAACTCTGATTCTTCTTTATCTTGTTTCTTATTGTTTCATCCTTCCTTAATTTTTTTACATTTATGGTTCCGAAGGGGGGTGGTCCGGACCCCCCAGACCCACCCCTTGGCTACGTGCCTGGGAGGACAGAATTGACGACATCACTAATCTACGACTACTCTTAACATATTCTCTTGAAGGAAGATTAAAGATAAAGGGAGTGTATAACTAATTGCTTCTCCATACCAGAATGCCAGATGTGTGTTCTGTATACAGAGTGCAAAACATGTATTTTCCTGTTCTCTCCGATGTCAGATTCAGGAGTAATTGAGTAAACGGAGACTTGAAGAATTTATTTTTTTTAGCTCGCATGCAGGGTCACGGTGATTGTGATTACACTAGCGGTTAGATCGAACACACATTGTCCACAGAAAGAACAGCAAAGCCGTGGCAGGAAAGGATGGACAACATGAGACAAGCTTTTGTCTAGGATGTGCTATATGCGGTACGAGGTTTTATTGCATTGCTCACATTACTATACTTCAGCTCAGCTGTCCTGTCCTCTGTTCAATGTGCGGTCGGTCTTAGATTAATTTGATTTGGAGTTTAGCGTCCCTTTCGGCAGCGAGACCATATGAAACGTGGACTTACAGCTAAACATGGAAAATTAACCACATGAACTCCCGTTGGAAATCGAACCCGGGTCTCCCACTTCAAAGGAGCGTACACTAACCGCTTACTCAAGAGGGAGCTCCGCTTCTGGTCTTAGAGTATTTAGAATATAGAAAATAGTACATTTGAGTGTTGTTAAATAAGATAGTAGTTCCTTTCAAGACTGTTCAGCAAGTGGAAAAAGTTGTTTGTCTATTATAACATCATATACATGGTACCCAAGATTTCTTTCCTAAATGAAAAGAAGAAACAACTACTAATTTATTTTATTCCATTTAATACTAGACGACATACTCTCTAAATTCTAGATATTAAAAAATATCTAGAGTTATTTGCTAAAATTGAGACCGTAATGAACATCCTTAAGTGTTGAGGCCTTTTCACAAGCTGATGCAGCTCTTGAGGCAAGAACATCGTATAAATTTAAACTTTCTTGCTACAACCCAAGGCAAGAAAGCTTACATAATGCGCTAATTCTTGCATACATCTTTCTGAAGCTTTTCCTCCCTTATTTGGTAATGATAATATTTAAACCTTTACCAGTGTGACTTCCCTCAAAAGCCGCCACTGTTTACAAGTCTTAAATCACTTTCTTGTATTTATTTTCCATTAAGCTTTAAGCTTATGAGAAACAAGGAGCTGCCTTGTATTATGGAATTATAAGAGTTAGAGAACAGGCTTTTCCCCAAGAAACATGTTTCTGTTCTTCGAAGTAGATACAAGTAGGGTGTCTGTGTGTGTTATTGTATAACCTACATCTTATTGCAGTAGCTGAGCGTGTGCAAAGTATTAAAAGGGATAGTGAAAAGTAAACCCAGTTGCTGTTTATAGCATCTGACACGCACGGCGAAGTTTATGCAGTAACGTTGTTAAAAAAAAAAAAAAATCTTATATCCTCTTTCGCTCACTTTTTCTTTTCCCTTTATGATTTTACATGAAAATTCGTGACGGAAAGAAAAAAAAAGAAAAGAATAACCGTCTGTTGTGGATAGGAGTGCAGTATTATATTCATTTTGTTGTTCATACAGTCTACAATAATTCCCTAGATACTTTTTTCTTACTTTAATTAAAACAACCATTTCAACTTTTCGTCACGTGTGGCTTGAACACAGATTACTGCAGAGATACTTCAAAGGATTGCAAAATTCTGGAAGCTACAGAGTGTATTGCAACGAATTTAAGAATTTTGCAGATAATTAATTTTGAAACAACTTATAGTTATTATTTATTAGCCCCTGTTGGTTTAGTGGCTAATGCATGCTTTTGGTGTGTATGGTTCCAGGTTCGATTCCCAGTGGGGGAGTATTGGACGCATTTCAATGGTTCGGTTTCTTAATAAACTGTAGATCCACGTCTCATATAGCCTCGGTGCTGAAAAATGTCTCTTAAACTTTACCATACAAATAATAAAACTATATTTTATCCCGAGCAGTTACTTCGAGCTGGATGGTTCGTAACGTCCTAGTTTGTTGCTCGTTTTCTCAGTAAGGTTGACTAGGTATATTTATCCACTCGTAGCCGTGAGGATGTTCTGGACCAGTGATTCTCAAACTTTCCGTTAATGTGGACCCCATGCTCAATCGGAAAGTGATTTGCAGATCCCCTTGCAATGCTATCTGATATTTCACATGGCATTAAAAAATATACTAATTAGAATTACCACTGACAAGGAAAGGATCAAGGAAAATAATGCAATAAGTAATTTATTCTAAAGATACATGCTTTTTTCCTAGCGAACGAAATTTCAATTGAAAATGCAGTACCTTTCAAGACAGATTTTTAAAAAGGAAATCCGCTTGTAAACAATATTCTCAAATGTGCGGTCACTAATGTGAGGAATCTGTTTTTCCATAATTACATTGAAATCTGGAATAAGTTTTGTCACCATCAATCTTAAATCCGATTCCATATTAATACAATTTCGCTTTACGGTTTTAATACTGCAAAGAGCAGAGGTCTGCTCACATAAATAGTAGGGAAAGGCATCAAATATTGTAATGCCTTTATAGGCAACTCTTCATAGTCACAGAGCATACGCAAACAAAAGCTACAAAGTTCATTTTCTTTAAAAACGCTTTTCTATGAAGTATCACAGAATAGTTCCAATGGCTGTGTTAGAGAGATTCATACCTTGTATGTCATGGATTTCTACGTTAGTGAAAGGATTTTCAATCCAACCATTACTATGTTGTGGGACAGGGAAATATTCTCGAAAACTTGCAGCTAATGCATTCAAGTATCCTACAAGTGTTTTGTGCATTTCAGCAGAGAGTTTCTCACGTGAACAATTAATGAAATCCTTGAGCACTGGAAATGATGATGAATAGTTATTATTTTTGTACTCGTACTGCCCACAGATGCAGTTTCTTAATCTTAAAAATACTTCTTGCATAACAGCTGTGAGTTCCATTTTATTACAATACTTTTCAATTTTTAGGCGTCCCTTTGGCTCGGTCCCGGGGACCCCCAGGTGTCCGCGGACCCCACTTTGAGAATCATGGTTCTAGAGCAATTACTTGCAGCTGGATGCTCCGTGACATCATAGTTTGTTTGCTCAGTTTCTCAGAAGCCCCTTACACAAAGCAAGGAGAAGACAACAAACCTAGGATTGATACAAGACGGTGATGGCAGAAAAACAAGACGTCGTCGATAGTTTTGTATAAAATATACACTATTCGGGGATTCACGATTAATCGGAAACTGCCAACCTTGTTTTATTCTATTCCACCTATTTCATTCCCTCCCCTTTTTTTGGCTTATTCTGTTCTCTTCATCCTGCTTCTGACCGTAAAAGGTGTAGAACATTCTACTCGAACTGAATGCCCTGTGACGTCACAATCTGCTTTTGCCTTCTCACGTTCTCAGTGGGGGAAGAGGAAATTGATAGGTTATCCGATGTTGATAAAAGAGAATAGTGACAAAGAACATCGATAACATAGTCCATGGTTTTGTAGGCATACTTTTCATAGATACTGTATATTACTGCGTGTGCACTGCCAACACTAGTTCTCATGTCACCCTTTCCGCTCGTGTCCTATTTATGTTTCTCGTTTGCTCTTCTCAGATTTAAATTAAATAAAGTAGTACGAGTAATTCCAACTCATTCTCCAATTGAGAAATTCATGGCCGATGAAGAAGGCTGAAAAAGGACGACAAGCGAACCATTGTGTCCGAAATGATTCCCAGAATCCAGCAAAATGGCTGCTACGTCATTATTCGTATGACTTCCAGTTACTCTGCTCAGATTTTTGAAATAGCACTCCTGCGTCACACTACAACGAGTTGGAAATTACTACCTAGTTTAGAGTGTCAATTCCTCGCCAATTTTTGTTTAGTTTCGCCTCTTCTCTTTAAAAAGGAATATATTAGCTTGTAATGTTGTCGAATTTTCGTGTTATTTTCTCATTAATTTCGTTATCTTATTTACTTACACGAATGTTGAATATTGCATTCCTATGGAAGAAGAGAACGCTTTTCTTAAAGCATTGGATACAACAATATATCACAAACATCACAATTCTACCTAAAAGATCTGCAGGAAGGGAAATTTAGCTATTCTATGTGTTTCTTCCTAACCATTAGGGTCTATGAATGTCATGGGGATATGAAATTTTGTATAGGGATGTTTTTGATAAACACACATATCATCATAATAAATAGATTACACATAAGCCAAACTATATCTCATTCACTTTCAGAAATTCAATATGGCCGAAGTAGATGGGAGTAACAAGGGGGATTCAAACCACTGTATTGCGGAATGATGTTAAAAGGGGAATAGTTCCAGAACTGCACTGATTTTGAACTTCTCGAGCTGTAGAATTCAGAGGCTTGTATATCACATATTTTCCATTTACATATGTTATCTCCTTTCAGACAGAAAGAAATTAAAGGTACTTCAGATACTATAATTGTATATACAAATATATGCAGAGAACATCCCTATCAGGCGACGTTATAACGAATCTGTTCTCATTGCTGTATTTAAAAGTTTGAAATCTTTTGACAAAATTCTTATATTTTAGTCAAACATTTTCTCTTCAAAACTAAAAAAAATAAAATCCCATAAACAGATTAATAATGTTGACTCTCTACACTATCTTTGTTTCTAGCCCATTGATTATGGGTAATATTTTATATTTCTTTATTTCTTAGCTCATTATTTATGCGCAATATTTTATATTTTTTATTTCTTAGCCCATTGATTATGGGTAACATTTTATATTTATTTCTTAGCCCATTGATTATGGGCAATATTTTATATTTCTTTATTTTTAGCCCATTGATTATGGGCAATATTTTATATTTCTTTATTTCTTAGCCAATTCATTATGGGCAATATTTTATATTTCTTTATTTCTTAGCCGATTGATTATAGGGAATATTTTATATTTCTTTATTTCTTAGCCGATTGATTTGGGGGAATATTTTAGGTTTTCTGATGAAGTGAAATGAAATTTTAATGATGTGGTTTCACTGATATCCTCTCAAAGTCTGGTAAAATACGTATGTTACTGTTTCGCAGAAATGAGTTCAAACTAGTGCTCTCAACGGGTCGGGTCGGGTCGGGTTGAAGACCGACCCGACCCGACCCGTGACCCGAATTGACTGACCCGACCCGATGACCCGACCCGACCCGACTGACCCGAACCGTGATCCGATCTGATTGACCTGACCCGATAACCCGACCCGAGCTGACCCGGTTGACCCGACCCGACAACCCGACCCGAATAACCCGACCCGACAACCCGACCCGAGCTGACCCGAATGACCCGACCCGACAACCCGACCCGAATAACCCGACCCGACAACCCGACCCGAGCTGACCCGATTGACCCGACCCGACAACCCGACCCGAATAACCCGACCCGACAACCCGACCCGAGCTGACCCGACTGACCCGACCCGACAACCCGACCCGACTGACCCGACCCGACAACCCGACCCGAGTTGACCCGACCCGACAACCCGACCCGAGTTGACCCGACTGACCCGACCCGACAACCCGACCCGAACTGACCCGATCCGATTCGGGTCGGGTCAACCCGACCCGTTTGAGAGCAGTATGGTCACGACACTGGGTGAACGCCAAAATGCACTCACATTGGGAAACTAGTTTTAAAAGCATAATTTTAGAAAATAAAGCATAAAGCATAATTTAAAATATATAGCACAATTCTTGGAAAATTCTCTTTAACTGAAAGTTTAACATACTGTGTTAATATTTTTAAAGCCAATATTTACAATGCAAAATCATTGAGAACATAACAATGCAACAATGAAAATCTTATTTTCATTTCTGTAAACTTTTCGGTGAAATCCTTTGATGTGGAGAAAAGAAAAAAGTAAAAGAAAAATTTTTTCTGCCAACAATGAATAGTATGCAAGAACTCCATACTATATTGTTACAGTGACGACGCCAGCTTTAAGTTCTTAGGGGGGCAAAGGAGGGGCAGATACATTTTCGGGGGGGGGGGCTATTTGCCATACCAAAAATGACATATTTATTACGTTTGACTTATTTTACATTACATTGTGTATTTCGTTGCTGTTTTTATGTTAGATCTATATGATTATAAATTAAACTTATTTCAAATAAAATTTGTAACTAACAAATAAGTAACGTCTGCACATGAAATATTTTTCAATGAAAATTTTGAAGCCTAAACATAAACTGAATTACTTTCGCGTATGCTACAAGTAACACATTCGTCTATATGCTACGTCTCTCTCTCTCTCTCGATATATATATAGCCAGAGAGAGAATTTAGGAGGAGCTGCTGAAAATGTCGTAGTCCAATCCAGAAGGAGTGTAGGTACTAGGTAGAAAAATGAAACCTAGTTTAGAAAAACATATCTCTGTATATACAAATATAAAGTTTCATATTAATAATGACATTCTTATTGTTTCTCAGGCCTCTGAAGTGATTATGTGTGCCCAAACAGATAATTTCACGAACATCCAGATCCTTACTGTTATAACATTTTTGTTCCACCAAGGAAAGTCACCGAAGTAAATTAATTAGGAAATCAGTGAAACACCACGGGACTCTCCTCCGTTATATATGGTGGTGAAGAAGTACGTGGCTTATTATAAACGTAGCAATTTCTCAACAAATTATGCTTTACATCCAGGATGATTAAAAGCAATGACTCTTCCTGGAATCATGGATGCAATTTGTGACATTATTCTTGAAAATTGCAGCATTTCAGCCAATGGTGGATATAGCCCGGGGCCGGAGGGCCTAGGCCACCCCAGTTTTTGTGTGACAAAAATAATTTAAGCTATTATTTATATAGTTTTTAAAGTGTATAGTAAACTCACGATATATTTATTATAGTCTGAGGTCTGCACCCCGCTTTCTCAGTTTTTACCTTCTCAGCAAAACTTGTGTCAGAGATTCTGGGCATTTCTTTGGAACTCGTCGGTAGCATAATTCAGAATGGCTTGGGTATGCGCAAGTTCTCGGCATAATGGGTTCCCAAAAAATATGTCAGGAGAATAAAAGGGTAACGGCATTAAGAGAAGTCTTCTCCCAGTTTGACCGTAATGCTGATCAATTTCGCTGACGAATAGTAACCATAGATGAAATATGGTTGTACCACTATGATCCTGAATCGGAACAACAGTCAATGGAGTAATAGCACTCATTTCT
This sequence comes from Thermobia domestica, assembly GCF_964235325.1. Taxonomy (NCBI): domain Eukaryota; kingdom Metazoa; phylum Arthropoda; class Insecta; order Zygentoma; family Lepismatidae; genus Thermobia; species Thermobia domestica. The sequence continues at coordinate 176,047,002 of NC_137465.1, read as the reverse complement.
CCATCGCCCCAAAAAGTTCAAGACACAGAAGTAGGTTGAGAAACTGTTTGGAACATTCTTCTGGTATAAGTATGGAGTGGTAGACTACCTCCTCAATGGTCAGATATTTAATCCAGAATCTATACATTACTTACAAAACTGAAAGAAAAATTCAAAGTTCAACGCTGCGGAAAATGAAAAGAAAGGAATTCTGTTCCTTCAGGAGAATACATCTGTCCATCAAGCCCCTGCGAACATAACTGACATTGCATAATCTAGGATTTCAATGTCTAGATCATCATTCTTATTCCGCAGATTTAGCTCCGTCTAACTATTACGTGTACTTATTTCTCAAACTTAAATAACACTTGAAAGACGCCATTTTAGATCTGCTAGGGGTAGTGCTACGAACAGTGCTGCGAGGAAATCTAGATTTTTTTAAACTTTTCTGCAAAAGCTGGAGCACTGTACAAGGTAGTATATTGACTCTCGGGGGAAGAGAAGAAGAAGTAAAACTTCACCAATCCACGTGCACTCCTTCCGGGTTGGGCTACGAATTTTTCAGCAGTTCCTAGTCAATATGGTAGACGTCACGTCAGTACTTTGAAACAAAATAAGTAAAGGAGCACTAGTATAAACCAATTACTAACTAAAGATCAGCACTCTGACAATACATTTTATTGGGAATCAATTTCTTCCATAACTTTATTATTATCATTTGCAAGAAGGGAAAACACAACTCTTTTTATCTCCTTCAAAAAATTAAGCCCTGGTAGTTGCAAACTAAGCTGTTATAAGCACATCCTCTGAATATTGGAAGCCGAGAATAATGTTTCAGAAAAAAGAAGTTTTAAATAAAACAAAATATGAAACTGAAAACTTCAAACCTGGATAAATACAAACAAGTTACGTAACTGATTTTACCTTTCTTTTGTTTCCAATCGAAGTTGATCCAATGAGAAGAAAACAAGTCGACCAAATCTACTATTGTTCGCTAGGCACAATTATTAAAAATCATAAGAAAGAAGTATAACTAAAATTTACCTCAAAAGGGGCTAAATTAGAAAACAGAAATATGCGTGCATACCCAGACGCTCAAAGAAGAAAGCTTGAGGATTAATCTGCCACATAGTAAATTCATGGAAAGTAGACTACAATTTGTCAATGAGATTGGTTATGATACTGATATAAAATACTACGTGAAGAATGTTTAAAGATTGTACGAGTCTGGAGGGGCAGTCTAAGTGGCAGTCAGGGGGCAAAAGTAGCTACTATGGGGGCGCTCGCCCCCCTTGCCCCCTTCTGTCGTCGTCACTGTATTGTTATGTTTACTTTTTGAACTTAAGCACTTTCTGTACTTTTTGGTGGCATTTTTACTTTCCCTTTCTGTATATATGTACCTGTAAGGCGCACACAAATGATAGAAAAAATTTATTCGAGCAAAGCACATCTCTTTACAATGAATTAAGTAGAAAGTTCATTAAATATGAGAGAAACTAGTTGCAAAAAAATATCAATAAATAGATCAAGATATTTAGAATATTTAATGTATAATAAATATACATTATACACGATTAATGTAAAATAATCATTGAAATTAACAATAAAGCATAATTTAAAAAAAGCATAATTAAACAAGAAATAAAGCATAATGTGGGTTGCTCTAACAATTAAGTTGTATGAAGACGAGAAGAAAACGAAAGCTGGTTCCTTAACGAATTTCGTTGATCTTCTTTGTGTCTACAAAAACACATTCCTAGAAACCTACAAGCTAAGTATCATCTCTGTGATTATATCAGTTTCTAGTGCTACATGTGAAAGGTCATTCTCTTCTTTGAAAAGATTAAAGACTTGTATACGCAAGTCAATGACTCATGATAATGACTGACATCATGATAATGGCTGGTTGAAAAACTAAGTGTTACTTTATATTGAGAAGAAAATTGCTAAATCGTTAGATCTTTAACAAGTTGTGGATATGTTTGCTGCTGCCCACACGAATAGAAAGATCCTCTTCAAGTAGAGGCATGAACCTATAAGTTATTTTCTTTACCTGTAAAAGTGTATTTGCTTCCACTTAAGTCAACCAGCTACACATATTTTAAACGCCATGATTAAATAACTATTTACTTATATTAGAAATCAATTGCATTAATGAATCCTAGTTGTTTGAGGTACTAAATTCTTATATTTTCACTGTTTTTCAAAGAGTAAAATCATGAACAATAAAGATGGAAACATTCACCTTAAATACACACACACACACATATTTATATATATATATATATATATATATATATATATATATATATATATATATATATATATATATATATATATATATATATATATATATATATATATATATATATATATATATATATTGGAGATGTCCCCCTCAAAATCCTCTTGGGCCCTTCATTGCCCCCCCCCTGAAAAAAACTCTAGCTACGCTACTGGACACCATGCACCAGAGATGAATTCTCTACCACTGAGCCACCGCGGCCCTGCTTGGGCTTGGTCGTCCATATCCAATATCTCTTTTGGCGTTGCTTAAACAACTTCTAGTTTTCTTCTAAATCCAGACTCCATATTGGCGTAGATATTAATATTACAGTCGATTGGTAAAATCAATCTTCCACATTTAAAAATTAAAGTACACACAAGTAGAAAAATAAGCATTTATCATAAAAACACTAGCTGCAAGTGTTCAAAATAGATTTATGGTTTCTATAAAATCAATTGAAAATTGCTTTTTTTAATTAGGCAGCTAGTGAAAAACAGCAGCTTTCGACTCCAGCCGAGTTTAAACTCAACCTAAACTCAGTTGACCAAAGTGAACTGACCCGACTAACCCGACCCGACAACCCGACCCGATAACCCGACCCGACAACCCGACCCGATAACCCGACCCGACAACCCGACCCGACCTGACCCGATTGACCCGACCCGACAACCCGACCCGAATAACCCGACCCGACAACCCGACCCGAGCTGACCCGATTGACCCGACCCGACAACCCGACCCGAATAACCCGACCCGACAACCCGACCCGAGCTGACCCGATTGACCCGACCCGACAACCCGACCCGAATAACCCGACCCGAGCTGACCCGACTGACCCGACCCGACAACCCGACCCGAGTAGCCTGACCCGACAACCCGACCCGAACTGACCCGACTGACCCGACCCGATAACCCGACCCGAGTTGACCTGACCCGACCCGACCCGTAACCCGACCCGTTTGAGAGCACTAGTTCAAACTGGCTTTTCACGCTCAGTGTTGTCATGTTTCGAGGAACAGAAAGATAATTTAATGCGTATGTTCCTGTTTCGCAGAATGATAGATTTTATTTTTTGCATAAGTTTGTGGAAAGCCTGTACTGCACCAGAAGTACGCCGATATTTGTATTACATGTTGAGAAATTGATTCCATCGTAATATTGTAATCACATATACAAATTGTAAGTAACAAACAAATTATTTCATAAATTATTGAGATAGTCAAGATGGCTTATATAGTAACACAGCCGTAAAGTGAAACGAGAAAAAAAGATGGTGATGCATGGAACATTTAAAATTTGTTCACGTCTATTTTCATAGCTAGGCCTATACACATTGCACGGAAAGTATTTCGGATATTTCCCGTCCCCCTTTTTTTGGTTTTTGTATTGCAAATCAACTCAGTCATTATACACAAGCATGTTCAACAAATCAAGAAAAAAGCTGGAGATTGTTGCTTCCAGTTTCGTGTGCAAGAATTTATGACTGAACAAGTGGCAATAAATGCTACCAGAGAAACATTCCAGCAAGCGACATTGCGCATTTGTTTAATTTTACCTAATTTATATGAAGAAAGGTACAAGATATTGGGTTGGCTCCAAGGACACCTAAGCTTAGACTATGCGAACTGAATACAACCTTCCCCTGTAAATACGATAATATTTGAAAGTTTACTTTTTTTATTGGATTGTTATTTGACTCCTTTCGTTGAACTAATTATATTTTTATTAATGTTTGAGAGCAATAAGAAACAAATTTGATAACAACGGCTAAGAAAGCACGAACAATGCTGAGGTTTAGCATTTCAAGTTTAATAGGAAGTAGACATAAATCATATCTATCTATATATATACTGTATATATATATCTATATCTATATATATCTATCTATATCTATATCTATCTATCTATCTATCTATCTATCTATATATATATATATATATATATATATATATATATATATATATATATATATATATATATATATATATATATTGTCAAGATGATAGATATTTTATATTAATTAATTCTTACATACAAACAGAAATATATTTTCAGTCTCATTTCCTGTTTATATGTGCTAATATAACATTATGTGTATATATTAGATTATGTGCATACTGTATTAAAAACAAAAATGCTTGGAATGTTATGTAACGAATTTGCCAACATACACACTTTCGCCGGACAATACGGATATCAGGAAAGAGACATTATTTCGTGTCATCATGTTGAATCGAGGTTAGAACAATTTGGTTGATTAAGATCTTTTAAGATCTAGGACACACGTGGGTGAATATCGGCCCGAGTACTGAAACCGTATCTCTAGAGTGTCAGCAGTTTTGGTCGTATAAAAACTTTAGTTTATTCATTGATAACAAGAAGAATTATACCTAGGGTTGGAGAGAGAAAACATCACAAGTAGGAGAGTGTGGACTCCGAAATTATATTACAAGAACCTGAGGCACTAAGATGTACGACCACATACTGTTTCTGGAAGTACGGATCTCCATTGTTTGGACTGAACATCTCACACTAAACAACCAAGGTATGTGTCACAACCAAATATCTGTGCTAACATGATTCTTATACTGTATATGACTTACACACACAAATGTCGTACTAAGTTCGCATTACACAACATCTATGACATCAACTCCAATGAATTATTTAAATATACAGGTTCAAATTTAACATTATCATTTCTGATTTGGCTCTGGTTGGCCCTTGATCAATGCAACCAGTTGTGGATCATCCTCATTACTTACCTCTTGCAATATGCATACTTTAGGTGTATCAGGTATTTTAAGTTAGTTTTAATGCTCAATCTGGGGAGCTCTGAGTGCTCTACATGGTACATTCTGTATTCAATCTAAGACATAGCAACCCAGGTTGACAATATATATATATATATATATATATATATATATATATATATATATATATTCATTCTAGGTTTGAAGCAACAACAGTTCAAGAATGCGGCTGCTGGAAGCAGGCATTTAACTTTGCAAAGACAACTGTGGAGATGTTTAGACAGTCGTACTCGGGATCTTAAGGTGGATCACTAGGTATTCTCGGTGCTATGCTAAACGCTGCTTGAATAGTGCGGTATTGCCAGAGAGTGTCAAGTGTTTACTGATGCCCGATAATAAAGGGAGTAATCATGTATTTCTGCTTAGATACTTACTGGAGAAATTATTTTTCAACTCTTACCGCGAGTACTCTTCTCGAACTGCAACGCTAGAATCCAGGAATTTTCTTATTGTAACTACTACAGTAAACGTACAAAACTTGGCAACAACGCATTATGGCGTTCTTCGCAAATTTCGTCTCAAAATCTATTTACTTAAATGTAAATTAATATTTAAATAAAATATGAAACGTAACGCGAAAAACGGTCAATCAATATAGTTATTTAGTAATAAGATTGTTACTTTAAAATACTTTACACATACAAATAAACATTTAATAAAACGGAGCACTTCTAGTAAGATCTAACAGCAAGTGCCATTTTGTGTGCTCATTGTAAAACGAATCAAATATTTTATTTTATTTGTTACATTTTTCGATATCAGGAGACACAATCAAATGAAACAGTGTCTTGTGCTGTAGCTGAAACAATACTCTATCTTATAGTACAATATTTATAATATGTAACGTTTCATTGCTCAGTAGTTAAGGGAATGAGCTAAAATAGGTACTGACTTCCGGTGGTAATCCACTTTGTTAAGAGTAGGTTTGGATGTGTCGAGGTTGGTCTTATTCGTACTTTTATGCAGTATTTCATTGAATTAATTTGGATAGTTGAAATTAGAATTCAATACAGACAAGGTGAATTAAGAGTCACACCTGTATACTAAATTTATTAAGGTTCATGCTATTATTGTTCAATGCAATTTTTGTTATTTGTGACTGTCTGTTCGTAATTTGTTCTTGTTGCAGTAAATCTCAATTGCATTTGTGCGACAAGGCTGTATTGTGAGCCGCACCTCATTAGATTTATGTTGGTGTTTTGTTCTTTTCGCTAAATATTTCTAATACAGTGCTACGGAAACTTTTCATGTAATTCTGCGAAACAGGAATGAGTAAGCTTGGCAACGTTGCACACTGATAAGGCATTCTGCGAAACAGGAGATAACCGGTTAATTATGCATTGCTTTTTTAAAATAAGTTTGCATTACGTATAAGTATATAGGGACATATAAATAGATTTGAAGGCGAAATCAGTAAGATCAAAGCAAATTTCCATACACGCGTAAATCAATGGGCTACAAAACTAAGATGGAACAGACATTCAACATAGTTAAGTCATCAGTTGATAAATGTGTATGTAATGTATATCGCTATAGTATTTTGTAGAAAAAGTTATTTCATTGTTATTCGTTAAAAAAATGAATGAAACTCATATTAGAAAGTCAGTTCTTTATATCTTAAAATTTTGTCCCAAAATATTGGCAAGCGTTTTCAAGGCAAAATCTCTTAGTTCAAATACCTTATTTTAATGCGGAAATGTAAATACAAGAAAGAAAGAAAATATATCAGTATATCATGTAATGACATTCACTAGAAACCTATATACATCGAAAATGTAGCAAAAAAGTTACAAAAATGTTTGTTCCTCCTTTGCGAATAAATCAACACTAATATATGTACTCTGACTTCTATTGTAGATTATGGTTCTATGCACAACCACATTCTGCTGTATATTCAGCATTTATGAAGATATTCATGTAACAAACTTTTTTTTCTTCATTTAGCAAAGTGATTTAATGTTGTAATTTGAATCTGTAGCGGTAATAAATGTCACAGCAACAAGTGCTGTTTAGCTAATTTCTTTTCTGTAGTTAAAAAAAAAAAAAAAAAAAATGAAAATCATACGCTGCGTAGCTAAGGAACATTTGTCATGTGAAAAAGATTTACGATAGCTGTGTTATAAATTTCGGAGATATACAGTATGTAATTATTGGGAAAGAACTACAGTCACTATTTTAAGGATTAAAATTTTCATATTCAAGTCAAGGTTTAAATGCTGTGTTAATTTCTAATGTAGTCGTTTACGTCAAAACATTGGCGCGAATTCTCGTAAAGCGATTCCATTCATACCCTCTTGTTGAGTCTCAGTTCCCTTCGATACAAGCAGGCTTTAGACTGTTATTTAGCACTACTGGTCAACTGTTAAAATTATCGAGCTATCTTGTTAACCATTTCAATAAACGGCTGACATCTGTCCCTATTTTCTTTGATATTTAAGGTATTTGATATTTATTTGATACAGTCAAGCACCAAGAACTTCTCTTCAAATTACTCCCACATTTTCATTCCATCAAATCTTCTATCGTTATTAACTTCCCTTAATCATCTGCCCCTTTAGACTAACAAGTAGTGATGAGCGCAAGAGTCTTGGTCTTGCAGTTTTTGCAAGAGTCTTGCATGCAAGACCAAGACCAAGACCAGGAATCCCAATGCAAGACCAAGACCAAGACCAAGAGGTGCAAGACCAAGACCAAGACTCTTGCGCAAGAGTCTTGAACAAGTACTGGTACTACTTGATTTTTTTTATAGAATGTAAAAACGGAGAAAAAATCATTACATCTTTTACATTGAATTTTTTGGTTTCAGTAAAAATGCCACTGGACTGAATGTGTTCCCCAGTAGTTTATGCAATCCGTGTGAGTCGAGCTACCCCTGTGTAGTTGCAGTATTTCGTTTTCTGAATTGGTTGTTCGCATTTTCAGTAGATATTGCTCATTTTCAAGAAACACAACTATCATCTTGGCCATGTGAGCTATTTTGGTGGAAAAACACCGGATGCGTGGTTTTTCTCAGTGTTTTTCCGTTTTCTCCTACTTTCTTCATTCCACCATTTCAGTCATTTCTCATCATCACCGTCTCCCTTACCTTGGTGCATAAACGTGGGACGTTAAACTAGATACTTTTCATTTCATTTCAAAGCATTTCATTTCTTCCAAAACTAAAGAGAAATGTAGTATTGAACATCGGTAATTCCGTACACCATAGGTGGTGCCGACTAAATGGGTAGGGCCTTGGCTCCGAGACTTGGAAATTTTTAATGTGTGCTCATAAAATTAATATCAAAATAATATTTTCATGACATTGACAAAAACTTAGTGCATCTGACCGCAAGTTTGATTTCATGGGCGGATGCTTATACGTTGAATAATTGTTTATCAATATAACTTTTAGCCTCCTTAGGTATACGACACATCAAGATATAACGTTACACAAACAATATAACATTATACTACAACAGTAATAATCTACATTTATATTATTATAAAATTGAAAGTGACTATGTTTGTGACTCCTAATCTCTTGAACCACCCGCTTGATCTCGATCAAATTTCCGAGGTTTGAGCCTGGGAGTGTTTTCATCATTTCACTTTGACGATAAAACTTACCAGTGGGGGAGGAAGGCGAGTTATAAAATAATAAATAAAACTTAATGGTTCTTGAACCAAATGACCAATCTTAATCAAATTTTTAACATTATGAGGTTCGGAACTGGAAAGTTTTTTATAGTTTCACTTTGATGGCAGAACCTAGGGAAGAAGAAGGGGAGGGGGAGGTGTATATAAAAATAAATAAAACTTAATAACTGTTAAACAACCGACCGATCTCGATCAAATTTTCAACATAGGTGAAGCTCAAGCCTGACACGATTTTTTATCATCTTACTTTGACGGTGCAACGTAGGAGAGGGGGAGGGGGGAGATATATGTAAAAAATAAAAGTATAAGTGACTGTCTTTGTGACTTCATCACTCTTGGACCAGCCGATCGATCTTAATCAAATTTTCAACATACATGAGGTTCGGATTTGAGGTGTCTTTTATCATATCACTTTGACGGTAGAACTTAGCGGAAGTGTACAAAAATAAACAAAACTTAATAACTCTTTAACCACCTAACGGATCTCGATCACATTTTCAACACAGATGAGGTTCGGACCTGAGATGGTTTCTGTCATATCACTTTGACGGTGAAGCTTAGGAGAGGGGGAAGGGAGAGGTATTTAAAAATGATCAAAATGACCGATATTAGAGTAGAATCTATAGTTTTGGGGGTCGCTGAGATAAACAGTGACATTTCCTATGCTGTTTAAATCCAAATTCAGCCTCATAGCTTGGCGGTGGGAGGGTATATATATATATATATATATATATATATATATATATATATATATATAGATCTATATATATTGATTGATTGAAAATGAATATTAGTGTCGAATTCATAGTTTTTGGGGTCGCTAAGGTGAACAGTGATACTTCCGATCCCGTTTAAATGCAAATTCAGCACAGCAACTTGGGAATGAGGAAGAAAGAGAGATATAAAAATATCAAAAATGACCATTATTATCAATGTCGAATTCATGCTTTTCGAGGTCATTGAGATGAACAGTGACACTTCCCATGCCGTGCCTTACAACATGGAGGAGAAGGATATATATAAATTTATTGAAAATGACCGATATTAGTGCCAAATCCATAGTTGTCGGTGTCTCTAAGATGAACAGTGACGCTTCTGATGCTGTTTAAACCCAAATTCTGCCCCGCAACTTGGTGAGAAGGAGGAGAGAGAAATAATAAAAATAATCGAAAATGACCGATATCAAAAAGCGCTTTAGTAATAATAAAAAGTAATCCATATTCACAAGTGAGACTGATTTTGTACAGTTAGTTTAAATAACTTGTAGTTTGATGTCGTTATTTTGTATTTCTAATATAAGTCAAAAGTATTTATACAAATTGAGTTTATAGAAAAGACATATGCAGTTGAGTCGTTTTTAGTTTTCACTCAAATCATTCTAAAATATTAAGAGTTCGATTATAATAATTATTTTATTTTTTTCTCTGTTTGGTCAATATGCTAAACATATTTCATAATCATCATTAAAACTATTCTGCCATTATTGGCAGGTTGCTTGCTGCAACTGAGAAACCTCGATGTACGGTGGTCCTCAGCTAGTCTCTTCGTCTTAATGTAGCAATTTTCTGTTTTAATACCTTCCTTCAAATATAGTCTCCTTCGCTCCCTCTCTCTCTTTCCTTTCACCATACCCACTGTAGCACGTCCTCCACAGCCAATGTCCCAACCAGTTCCTCTTTCTCCTCTTATCAATATCTAAAATTCTTTTTTCTCCTGCTAATATTTCTGACATATTCTCATTCGTTTTTCGTTCAACACAGCTAATTCTCTTCTTTTTTTCTCCATGCCCACGTTTCGAAAGTCTGCATTTTTTTCATCGCTTTTGCGTAATGTCCATGTTTCTGCCCCATTGGAATCAGTAAAACAAAATCTCAATATTTAATTATAAGTTTGTTTAATACAAAGATTAGCTAATCGTGGTTGAAAAAGAAAATCTGACGCCTTTAGAGTGTAAAAATAATTTTGCAGTTCATGATATCTGTACCGGCTAGATTTTCTTTCATGCGTCTCAAGGGTGGTCTCCCCAGTTTGGAAACCAGTGGAGTGTTGGATCTGTTAAAAAATATAAAAAGATTACGAAACGGCCTCATTTATCTTATAAGTAGCAAAGCGTGGGCACCCATTAAAAAAATAAAGGTCATCACCTATGTTGTACACTATTATCATATTTACACGAAGATAAACTAGATTTCATTTATAAACATACATTGTAGTTCCGTTACTATTGGAGTATTGTAGAATTTATTATTCCTTATATCCAGAGTAAAATTTACCTGTGAAAAGCATAAGATTTCTTGAAAGCAAGATTTGCAAGAGTCTAGCAAGCAAGACTGGGTATGCAAGACCAAGACCGAAAGTTCCAGTGCAAGACCAAGACCAAGACCAAGACTGGATGTGCAAAACCAAGACCAAGACCGAGACCACCCTGGTCTTGGTCTTGGTCTTGCATTTGCTCATCACTACTAACAGGTATAATCGTGGGACGTTAAACTGAAATATTTCAAAACTCTTTCCCTTTTCCTCGTAATTAGTGTTAGTAAAATAATCACAATTAACTCGTTCTTAATTGGTGAATGAATATATAAATTCCTAAGTGGCGATCGCATTCTTGGGAGAATTCTTTAAAGAAGAAAGCACTAATTTTATTTAATGGTTTGATCTTAATGCACAATGAGTTTATATTTTATATTTAGAAGTCTTTGCTTGTCTCCGAGCAATAAAAAGCGTCATACGTGATACGATGTCCCAATAGAAAACAGTCAATTCAGAATATTATTATTATTGTTATTAGAAAAAAAGAATTTGAAGAAAGACTTTCTTCTTGTATTCACACATTCCTTTAGATATTTCCATTCAGGGTTTCCTTTCCTTTCACTATAGCCACTGAACTAAAGACAATACGTACTTGGCTTTACAAATGAGGGAAGTTTTCCGCGACTTCTGGTGTCCCAAAGGAGTCGTTAGACACTTTTTATTCTTTTCCTCTAAAATCCTTCGATTAGAAATTCTTTTTTCAATCCTTTGATCCACGGTTGCTCACGAAAGAACTTTACTCGTATGGTAATAAGTCAAAGTCTTTGCCAAGTCCTGGTAATCCAGTTGCTATCTGTCATGTATGAAGAGAGAAAGAGAGGAAGGTGCATATTTGAATTGTGGGCGTTCCTTTATTTGTGTTTGTTATTTTACATCTATTTCAATGAAGAGAAACAAAAAAAAGTGAAATGATTACATTATATTTGTTGAAATACAAAGGAACAGGAAGACAAATTAATATTCTAAGATTTGACCTGTTGCTACTTTTTGCTTTATTAAAGGATTATTTTAAAACAAAACTAGTTTGAGAACAAAATTGTTGCTGTACCTAGGTAAGTTAAAGTTTTTTTTCATTGCTTTAGAATCAATATTTTCAACTTGAGTAAGTTTTCACAGCTTGTACAAATAAAACTCTAGTTGAATACCTATTACAATTTTTTATTATTATTATTATTATTATTATTATTATTATTATTATTATTATTATTATTATTATTATTATTATTATTATTATTATTATTATTATTATTATTGCTTTATCTTGGTTTAAAGTTAATAATCTGACGGCTGTCTCTGGTAGTACATTATTGGAACGAGTTCTTCTTCAAAGAATTTCCTGACCATATGACAGATGTCTAGAATTATTGATTTTTGTAGGTTTGTTAGAAGATGTTTTGCATTTATCTGTTACAGTTAGATCACAATACTTTTAGGGACAATAATTGTACCTGAGATAATATTAGTCTTACTGTAACGTCTTGACATTTCCATAACTCTTTGATTTCGTCTATCAGGTTTTTATGTTTGTAAATTTTTGTAGTAAATGTTGTACGTCCGTTGTGAGTCGATGGTATTCCTACATCTATGAGAATAACTTCTTGGTCCATTTTAATGGTAATATTGATGTTGAGCCTGTTTGCAGGTACCGTTATTTACGTTCTGATTTCTCCACCCCAGTAGAGTATCAAGTACTGAGTTTGGCTGGTATTTGTAGTGTGGCTTGCTATCAGTGATTATGTTATGTGCCAAAAATTATTATTATTAAATTTCAAATATATAATAATAATAATAATAATTTGTGGCACATAGATGTTATTAAATTTCAAATAATAACATAATTTTCTCCCATAAATTTATTAATAGTTTCTGAAAAGAAATTATGCTCGATTAAATAATTATATGTAAAACATAGGCTTGACTAAATCTGATACAATCTTCTTATATTCACAGTAAAAAAAAAAAAAAAGTTTATAAATTTGCAATATGGCAAAGTTATCTGGGAACATTCAACGGAAAAATAACGATGTAACAGCCATTAGCTGTTATAATTCATTCTCATCTCCTTGAGCTGTGGTTTCGATCGTGAGTTGACTACAAATGAAAAATATACATAGTCTTTATTTTAACGTCCCACGATTTTGTCCATTAAGCTTAAAAATAATCGGAATGAATGCAAGTGAGTGATTATGAGAGAATTTGGGGAATAACAAACATTGAGGAAACAAAAGAACTTCGGAAGAAATCCACAGATAAACTTGTCCACCACGAGTTCACATGGCTTAGCATCGAACCAGGGACTTCTATCATTAAGACATCATGTCCCCTATTTCTACTTGAAAAGTAAATGAACTAGAATTCATAATTGAAATATTCCTTTGAATAACGCTGCATAACACATTTTGAACTTTCTTAGTTATACGGAAAGACTCGCTTCTTCATTGTCGAAGATGCACTATTTTAGTACATTCTCAAACTCTGAGCGGAGCATTGCTGTACATGAAACCATACAGGGCTCGTTCTACCATAAGTGCAACACGTGTATTGACACGGGGCAGCAACTTTCGAGAGGAGGGAAAACTTGTCATTTCTTGCACGATACAAACTTTATGATGATGGAGGATAATAATGTACTAAGCTGACCTTCTATTTGAATACTACATTCATAAATCATGTTTAGGTCGCATTAGTTTAAAGCAGGGTGGATTGATTTAAATCAGTCTGATTTAAATCACGATTTGAATCAAGATTTAAATCACTTGACTTTTTTAAAATAAAAATCGTTGATTTAAATCAAACTTCGAAATAAAATAATTTAAAGTGAAAATAAGTAAAATCCTGTTTCTGTTCTGTTATTTCGGTTACGGAAGTTAATAATCATAATACAATGAGACTCAAACGCACAGTATGTACAGCATAGTATGAAAACAAGTGTCATGCACAGGATGATCAGGGAAAATCCCGTTTTGAACGGATAACGGAGCAATACTGCTTTATTCTCTTCGTAACAATGGGTTTGGGTTTTAGAATCTTTAACTGTTCCAACGCGGAAATCACCATCGACATTTAAGACGAAAATTCTTTCGCGTGCGCGTCTGCTTGTTTGTTCCCAGATAATAGGGCGCATTCAGAGGGGTCTTATCCCTTCTCCGATATTTTAAAGATTTATAACTTTAGGCGAAATTTATGTATTTCATGCCTCAAGCTAGTTCCAATTTTTTAAAAATATGCCCCTACCAAATATCAATAACTTTTGTGAAAAAAAGTGACATTTTGATAAACGTCGCTACACTTTTTCCTTAATGCTTAACCTTTTAAATTATATTACCTATTTTCATTCTATTAAAAACTGAATCTTCATTATTCGATTAAAAAAGTACCAATAAACTTTTTTACTTCGTTTTTTTCCAAGACTGAAGGCATTGTAGAACATGTTACATATGCTTTCACGCCTTTCTGCGTCGAGACATAGTGTGTGATGACATCATATATTTAAAAAGATATTTTTTGTTATGCCTATTATTCTTATTTTTTGGCAGGCTTACATTTTGCATTCAAAAAACTGAAATTTTGCACACTCGTTCAGTGCACCCCTTAGTATTTTCAGATGTTTTCAGATCTCTGCTTGAAAACAGGGGAGTCCAGAGGGGAAAATGTATAGGGATGTTTCAGGAAACGGTTACCTGATATCCTCTTTTATACGGGAATCTGGGGTATTTGGGGGATATTATTTTTCGCGGGCTTACTTTTGCACCTAAAAGATTGAAATTTTGCACATTTATTCAATGCACTCCTTAGTATTTTTCAGTGTTTCAGATCTTTACCTTAAAACAGGGGGTTGGTCCAGAGAGGTAAAAACTAAAAAGGATACTTTTAACAGAAAATCCCTTTTTTTCGTGATTTTTCCGCCCCAGATACACGATGGAGACATTTGAATGGTACAATTGAAAATCTTTTTTATTCTGAAGAGAATAATGTACAAATCACGACCCTAGGATAAAAAGAGATGTCTGAGGAAATTTTTATATTACATGCGGGTTATCTGGGGCATTGTGGGGATGTTCTTAGCTCATTGTTAAATATTTTCCCCGCCCTCAGTATTCAAGATAGCTTGAAATTTTATACACACATTTAGTACAACCCTTAGTATTTCCCAGTTGATTTTGAGATATGTACGTTAACACAAGGGAGTCCAGAGGGGATCAAAATTTGAAAAAAATCAGAAAAATCCCATTCTCTCAAACTTTCCCGCTTCAGGGACATTATAGGGAAATGTGAATGTTACCGTTTCAAAGGTTGTTCTATTCTGAAGAGAATGAGGTATGAACCATGATCCTAGGATAAATAGGGATAATGATGTAGCTGCTTGATTGAAAGTCCATAATTTTCGTTTTTAAAAAAAGCCAAAATTTAAAAGGGCTAAGAAACATTGTTTGGGATTAACAGAAGTTAACAACTAGGGATTAATTCAAAATTCAACCCTAATACTTTCATTTAAATGGCATAATTAGCATTTAATACTAATTCTAATGCTTTTTCTTCAGTTCGCGACTTGTAATTTACGAGGAAAAAGGTTTGATTTAAATAAAAAAATCGATTTAAATCAAAAAAATCAACAAAAATGATTTTAAAAAATCATGATTTTTTCCACCCTGGTTTAAAGTATCACATGAACAGTGCTAAAGCAAATGGTCAAACAAATCCCAGCACGAATTGCTTGATAGTTGTCAAATACAAGAAATCAAATCTCGAACAATAGCGAACAGCTCTTCTATTTAGTTAATTGTCTCAATTTCGATATGAAAACTAGTTCCTTATCATTGAAGGTGGAAACAAGTTTTTTTTTTTTTTAAATTTTTAACAGATGTAGAAGGAAAATAAAGAAATAAAGATAAATGTGCTAGTTCCACTGGAATTGCAAACTGATATATTTGAGATGGAAGCTCGATATTGAATTCTATAAAAAGGATTACTACACTAACTCTGTAGATGTATTTGCTTTATCTTTCACTAACATAATAGATTATCATTTAAAGAATAAAGCAGACACAGATTGTACTGCATAGGCCTTTCCGAGTGCGAGTTCATTTTTTATCCCGTTCGTTGTTCATGATAGGGTAGCATACTTAAAATCCTGAAAGAACAAATCCAGATTTGTTCTTTCTGGAGAAAAGGTTGCCGGTGTCTAACGATGTCATTGCACGGGGCGGTAAATTGCCTTTGATCAGCGCTGGGAGTTTTCTTCGTTTTCCTCGGTTTCATTGAAATGTGCCAAACAGCGTTATTAGGCGGAATTCTTCAATCGAGCTTACTAATAGAAGAAATGCACACTAGTGCAGTTCATGAGTAGAGGCAAGCGCCACGTGCCAGCATCTTCCGTTGAAGCCTTCTCTTCTTCGTTCCACGCGTCTTCTGTCGTTCCGCTTCGGCAGTTCAATCGTTCCGCGAACCTTCCTCACAACTTTGGTTTCCGTTTTTCTTTGATATCTTTTAAAACGAATCGATTGTCATTCTGAAAAGAAATTCACTAACAATTGAAGAATTTTCAAACCGTGGTCTGAATGATTAAAAACATAAAATAACTTTATTTAATTTTATAATATTTTACTTATTGTAAACCTCCAAAATCTCCAATACATGAACTATCTTAAAGTTGAGATGTAATTCATTAAAATCTACACTACTACGACTACTACTACTACTACTACTACTACTAATAATAATAATAATAATAATAATAATAAATCATATGACGTGACGAAACTACTAGGAACATAAAAAAATACATTATCCGAAAAAATCATAGAATAGTTTTTGAGATAATACCTATCTATATGAATTCCATAATCCATTCTTCCACAAATGCACCTAAACACAGTAAAGTCATGATTGTCCACGAAATTGGGTAGCGCGAAAACCGCGGATAATTCGCCAAAATGATCGATAAAAGACGAAAATCAAACGAAAGTACCTTTCAACAATATTTGTATGCAGTAGCGGTCATGCACTTGCAATTATGGCAATAAACAGTGGTTTTCTGTACTTACAGGTTTATCTGTTTATTTTTTCACACACACACACACACACACACACACACACACACACACACACACACACACACACACACACACACACACACACACACACACACACACACACACACACACACACACACACACACAAAATGGTCAACTATTTGTTTTCGTCTTAGGATACTTATTTATTTAAGATTGGAGTTTTTTCTTTTCTTTCTTTCTTTCTTTTTTTTTTTTTTTTTTTACATTTTTCCACAAAGTGATACATCGAAAGAAACGAAGAGAAAAAGAAAGGAAGACAGAGGCTTAAAAGCAGGTAATCAAAGGTTTACTGTATTTTCTTTTTCCTTACTTATTTCCTCATATAATCTCTTTTGTTTAGTGGAGGAAATAGAGATTGGATCAGTGAGGGAGAAGTTTTCTGCTTTTTTTATGGACTGAATCAATTTTCCCTCACCAATAAACGACAACTTCCTTTTACTTCATGCAAATTGTACACAATCATGCAATCTCTACGAAATTGCTTCCAGAATTCGCCGCTACCTGAAAGTTTTTGCGAAAGAAAAATCCCTGTGGTGTGGCTACTAACCATGAGCAATATTTGGCAGTGGCGGAGCTAGGCACACAAGCACTCTTACTGCATTCCTTATTTCCAAAGGAACTGACAGCGATAGAATATATTGAATTCTTTCAAATAAACAATGTTGAATGTCTGCAACATGTTTGTCATTGTAGGCCATTAACTTAGATGGGAAATTGTTCTTCTGTTTTCCTTTAAGATGATTAATATATTAATGGCGTCATTTTACTTATTTAGATCGCGAAAGTTAACCATGTCGGTCCCGGCGTCCCCCACAGGGTACATAAAATATGACGATATTATTCTTTGTTTACAACTTTAAAATCAGACTGGCAACATTGAAAACTGTTTACAGGAGATGATCATGCCCTGTAAACAGTTTTCAATGCTGTCAGTCTGATCTTAAAGTTGTAAACAAAGAATAATATCGTAATATTTTATGTCCCTGTGGGGGACGCCGGGACCGACATGGTTAAAATACAATCGTATTAACATGCTACATTTTTACTTTGTCTTGAGTAAAGCATAAGATTTTTAAAAAGTTTTTAAAGATGGAAAGTATAAAGTGGCATAATGATTCTTACTTGTCTGGCAAGTTCAAAAAAGGCAAAAGAATAACTATTTTTCTTGACTCAAACGGTGTACTTTTAAGCAGGGTTAGTTATCCAGGTTGTGAACAAAACAACTATGGTATATACTCGAGAAAAATGTTGCTATTCTTAACTTCTCAGCTTGAAAAAAAAATTAAAGATACTGGGTCTTATGCAGAGACGTTCTGACGCATGATTAGTGCCATACTAAAGAGTTCGACTTTACAGTCGAATGGCCTTTAGTATGACGTTAATCATACGCCAAAACGACTCTGCATAAGGCGGACTAAGTCTAGCTGTCCTACATAACTTTGCCTCTTCTCATGGGCGGAGTTACGGGGGGTAGGGAGGGCATTATCCTCCCAACTTTTTGACAAAAAATAAAAATGCCACCTATAAGATGTCCACCTACCAAGACCTCCGAGACCGACCAAATGGTCTGCCCCCCCACTTCTTCCCCCCAGCAGACAATTCCTAGCTCCGCCTATGCCTCTTCTTGATAAGAAGGTAGCTATGAACTTCGAAGCGGATACTTACTCTCCGAGTCACAGTTAGCCACCCAACTTATATGGTTATGTTATGAGCACAAACAAAAATCAAACAAGAATAACTTAACAATCTCATACTTACTTATACTGTAGACTCTAAAGCCACTCTTCTATTGTATTACACAATGTATGTATATGGAAATCTGCCCTTGATTTCACAAGAGAGTGTGTCATTCTAGCGTGACGTGTTCTAAAATGTAGACTACTATTGCAGGGACTTGTAGATTATATAGACAGGCCAGGATTGAGAAAGCACCTGTCAGATGGAGATATATTCTTCTGTAGCCACTGCTAAATTGGTTAATAACTGATGAGATGGTGGCGAACCACGTTTGAAAATCTCAGCCCTGACCATGAGAAGGAATTTTACTTTGACTGTTATTGTTTGATACAACCACGAAATAAAGAATTCTGTCTTGCAAGTTACAAGAGAGAGGGAAAATATTTCCAGTCTTGCTCAGTGACTTAATTCCATCGGCAGACTGATGCTTTCATGTGAGGTCTGAAAGTACATACAATGTTTGCAGAAAGCTATCTTGGTTTCGACATTAAGCTTAATGCTTTCAGATGGAGAGGGTAAAAGAGTTCTGATTTTTTTGAGCAAAAATAGGAAAATAAGCGAAATAACTTATAGGCAATATTTTACAAATGTCTCATTACTTGTTATAATAAATTTACATAAGAAAATATTTATGTTCTACTCCAGCAGTATTCATTTCCCTCAAGTGCCTGTGTGAAATTCCCCCCAATTTACTAATCCTTCACAAAACATTCATAGAAGACTACTTTACTTTGAAGCCTTTGCCTCCTCCTTTTAAAATAATACCAGTCAATGTATGCTTACGACTTCCATCATAATTTTGGCCTTTCGAAAAAAAGAGGATGCTTTTTTTTTAAGCTTAATGTTCCACAATCATGACCGAGGCTAAGGGAGACAGAGATGACGGTGAATAATGAAATAGTGGAATGAAGAAAGTACGAGGAAACGAGAAAATCACAGGAGAGCAACACACAATATTTGTCTATCACAAAGCCCAGCTGATGCGAACTAGAATCGAACCAAAAAACCCTCACACAAGGGGTGAACGCTCTATTACTGAACCATTGTGGTCCCAAAAGTGAATCCATTTTTTGCTATGACAATTAATCATTTGGTTGGAATAGAGAACATTTATTTTTTGTTTCTTGATAATTCCCAAATTTAAGAGGTGATCTTATGTACCCCTCCCAAAATGTAAAAGGGGTGCAACAATGTACCAATGTCTTATAAAGGGAATGGACATCTATATTTAACCATATAAGGTAATAAAACCTTATCAATGAGGATAAAATATGAGTAAAAAATCTCCAAAATTTAAATTTTGACATTTTTTTACCTATAAAGAGGAATGAGATGGACCAATCAAACTCACAGAGGTATACACCCTGATCCTATACTATAATATCAAAATTAAACTTGATAATATCGTGAGCTCCTTCGTGGCTAAGCGGCTAGCGTACGCGCCTTTCGCATGGAAGACTTGGGTTCGATTCCCGGCGGGAGCTCATGTGGTTAGGATTCCACGTTAATCAGTAGGTCTACGCCTCATATAGCCTCACTGCTGCACAGAACGTTAAGCTCAAAATCAACTCAACTCACCTCAACTTGGTAATTTCGAAGAGTGTGGTCCTACGTACTCCTCCCAAAATTTGGGGGATAGACAGAAGTATCCTGCCAAAATTTGGAAGGAGTGGTCCTAGGTACACCTAGATCATTGATCCTAAGCTAGAGACCCAGGGGCAAAAAACGTGCTTAAGCCCGCAAGTAGATACTACTACCATAGTATTGTTTTCTTTATCAGTAGTAACTAAAGGAATTAGCTTCAACATATCGTTACTCTTTGTTCTTTGAAATATTATAGAATGTTTTTTCTTGTGGAAAAAGCAATATTACACTGCGCAAGTTGCTCTAATGTAAGAATCTATTTTTAATCTCTTTGAGTAAGAAAAAATAGTAAGGAAGTCTCTTTTCCTTTCCTCCTTTAATTTTCAGAAGTCACTTTTCAGGTTTCAACGAGTTGATTTTCTTTTTCAGAAACAATTCCCATCAATCTTCGTCCTCTATTTCTTATTGCTCCTGTTCTCTATCTTCTCTTTCCTTTTACTTTTCTTAAACACACACATATACATACATTCACTTATGTATAGCACAAGGCATTTCTCTTAAACCAATCTCTTTCGTCTTTACCATCCTCTTGATAAGTTTTTCTACATTTTATGTGTACTTTCGTAAACTCTATTCATTATCATCAGTCATTTGATGTTTTTAGTAAAGTACACAACGATGTATTCTGTCCCTTGGATAAGAACGATGTTTCTAAGTAATGGTATTGTCAGGATTTACGCTTTAACAAAGGAAATCTTGGAACTTATAACAAACAGCAAAACTAACTGGTTTCATTCAATGATTTCTTTAATTATTTATTTAATTAATTATTTAATTAATACTAACTATCTAAAGCTAAAGCCGATAAAATTTTGTTCTGTAAATCAGAAAAACAAAATTATTGTAATGTCTTAATTTAATTATCAACAGAACAAAACAAACTTAATAACGTTGTATGTTGGTATAGTTAGAACAGAAGAGAAAGCTGGTTGCAAATATGTTTGCAGAACTATTTCACAATAAAAGGAAACCTCAGGATAGTGGCAGGAAGGCAGGTACGTAATGTGCATGCATATACAAGAAACGCCGAAAGTTTTTAGATATTCTATGAAAAATCAATTTATTTACATGAAACCTTTTATTCTCAAAATAGTTTCCACAAGCATCAACTCACTTTTGCATTGTTAAAAATCACAAGTGAAATATTTTTAAAAGTCATTCCGAAGTTTCATTATTACACGCTGAGATAGCCTTCTCACTAGTTTGCAAAACACGTTCTCGAAGTTTTCTTTTTATTGAGGTTTGGGAAGAAGGCAAAAGTCACACGGAGCTAAAATCACAAGTGAAATATTTTTAAAAGTCATTCCGAAGTTTCATTATTACACGCTGAGATAGCCTTCTCACTAGTTTGCAAAACACGTTCTCGAAGTTTTCTTTTTATTGAGGTTTGGGAAGAAGGCAAAAGTCACACGGAGCTAAATATGGAGAATAAGCTCGGTGCTGTAGGATAAGGACTCTACTTTATTGTAAAAACTGCGAAGTTTTCGCTACTGCGTGTGTGGCCGTGCATTGTCCTTTGAAAATGAAAAATCTTTCAGTCTAACGACCTACAATTAAGCTCTTTAGGCTAAGGAGAACGATGATTAAAGGAAGTGAATGATAATGGAAGAACTAGTGAAATGAGAATGAGGGAGAAAACGAGAGTTCTTCTAGGAAGCTTGAGTGACCTATATTTGTGAAATATGTCTGTAGCGGACAGCTCTCATTTACGGATAAATAAGTACCAGTCGTGTCCGTTAATGAGAGAGTTCACTGTTATTCTTTATTACGAAAGGAAAAAGAACCATTGATACGTTTCTTAGCCCAATTTTCTGCATAAGACGTTCCTACATTTTGTTTTGGAAAGGTGGTAACCGTAATATTTGTAGAACAAAAACTGTAGGCGATAAATAAATAAGGAAGTTTTGACATGCATTTAGCGTCCCAAGAATAGGTTTCAACTCCGACTCAGATTCGCACCCAGAAACGTTTATTGGGAAGGATTCAAGTTTGGGGGTCCAATACATCTATGTAGTACTGAACAGATATTATTCTCCACCCAAAAAGGCGATAAGTAACACTAAAATACTTCCATCTATATTTTCAGAAAAAAAAAATAATAGAAATATACAACTAGACTGTTTTTATAAGAGAAAGATTACACATGAAGTGTGAGATTAATTTTTTATGCTACGTGTATCATTCCCTGTTAAACAAGTATAGTTTTACTGACAAAGTGTACAATGTATGTTTAGTTAAGAAATTCTGGGGTTTCCGGACCCGGTTGAACTCTGCCGGTTCGCCCCTGCTCCGACTTAACCGTCAGTTGATTACCACTTTCAGTTTGAGTATTCCTAGTTTGGAAGTCTTCCATAGATTCACATCGTGAAATGAAACATAGCAATATTAATTTCTTTCTCCCTTTATACATCGTTGTATTTGTTACAGATGCTTTAAAAATAAGGTCCGTCAACTTGGAGTGCGGAATCGGCAAATCACGTATTAAACATGTTCATAATTTTGTACACATTTTGTACAATTTTGTACATCTTTTAAAATTTTTTTGTACACTCATATGTTTCCTGAAATTTACGATCAACATTCCGCACTCCAAGTTGACGTTCGAGTGCGGAATCACCAGATCCGAGATTTACGTAGCTAAAAATAATCAGCGAATTTTGTACAATTTTGTACACCTTTAAAATAATTTTGTACACCCCTATGTTTCAAGAAAATTAGCTCCAAAATTTCGAACTCAACTATCAACTGGAAGTGCGGAATAATGATATCGATGATTTAAGTACACAAAATGATCTACGAATTGTTTGCATACTTTTGTACACCTTTTAAAAAATTTTGTTCACTCCTGAATTTCGAGAAAATTTACCTTAAAATTACGGATTCTACCATAAGCAAACCACCAACTCGGAGTGCCGATTCGCAATATATGACATATAATTAGCGGATATGATTGTATGTGTTCCGTAAAATTTTGTACACCTCCCGTAGAATTTTGTACACCATTTCAATGATTTTGTTTACCCTTCAAATAATTTTGTACACCCTTGTGCTTCGAGAATATTAGTTTCAATATTTCGAACTTAACCATCAAGTTGGAGTGCGGAATCATCATATCGAAGACTTAAGTAGACAAAAGTAATCTATGAATTTTGTACTCTTTTATACAACTTTTAAAATAAATTGTACACCCCTGTTTTTGGAGAAAATTTGCCTTAAACATACGCAATCTACCATGAATAAACCACCAACTTACGTATCTGATTTTGGCCCCCACCTCTCCCAAATTACACCAAACGTCGCTCATCTTAAGTGCGTCGTTAGTTCACATTAGTGCACTAGGAACTAACGTAATTTCTATCAGTTTACGAGTTATTGAAGATTATTGGTGGAGGTCTAATTTCATATGAAGTTTGCTCGCCACCCGTCTTTATGCAGACAGATTTTCCCCAAACTTTCCACATCATTAGTGCATTGTTAGTGCACTAAAACGCTCTAAGCACTAAGGTTAGTATTACCATATTTTGGGATTTATTCAATATTTTTGGTGGGGGACAATTTCAGAAATATCATATTCCATACAAACTGTTAGTTTTTTCTAGAAGCTCTAGCTAAGCACTAACGAATGGCACTAATTTTTCATTAGTGCTTGAAGTGAGGGCAAGTTCACCCTGATCCCCAAAGATATTTTACTTGTAGCACCACAATAATGAAGCACTAACGTTAGGGGTTGTTGCACTAATAAACAGTAATGATGACTAATGATTGCACTAGAAAAGATCGTTCGTGCTTTTAATGTTGGCGGAAATTTGACGCAATGAAAATTATCTGGTGAATTTCTTATAGGAGTTTTGTGACGTAATTGGCCATTACTACATTAATAGTGAAGCATTGACGAAACTATGAGTATTTTCTAGAAGCACTAACAATACACTAACGAATGGCACTAATTTTTTCGTTAGTGCTTGAAGTGGGTGCAAGTTGACGCTGACCCCCAAAGATTTCTTACTTGTAGCACCTACACTAATAAAGTACTAACGTTAGGGGTTGGTGCACTAAGAAGCACTAACGATGCACTAATGTATGGCAGTATTTTTGTAAGTGCTAGAAGTGGGGGCTCCTAGTTCACGCTAGCCCCCAAAGGGTATTTAATTGTAGCACCTACAATAATGAAGCACTAACGAC
The DNA here is from genome assembly GCF_964235325.1 of Thermobia domestica. Classification (NCBI taxonomy): domain Eukaryota; kingdom Metazoa; phylum Arthropoda; class Insecta; order Zygentoma; family Lepismatidae; genus Thermobia; species Thermobia domestica. The sequence goes on along the minus strand of NC_137465.1, from coordinate 176,022,337 downwards.
GTCCATGAACATGGCCCTACACATGAAGCACTAATGATAAATTTAGTGTCAATCGTTAGTGCATCACTAGTGCTTCTTAGTGCATCAACGAATAACGTTAGTGTTCCATTAGTGTAGGTGCAACAAATAAAAACTTTTCAGGGGGACAAGTTCACGCTGCCCCAGAAACATCAAGTACTAACGAAAAAATATTGTCATTCGTTAATGCATTGTTAGTTCTTCTTAGTGCTGCAAACACTAACTTTAGTACTTCAATATTTTAGTTGCAACAACTAAAGTATCTTTGGGGTTCAGGGCGAACTTGCCTCTCCACTTCAAGCACTAACTAAAAATTAGTACCATTTATTAGTGCATAGCCAGAACTTCTAGAAAACACTAACAGTTTGTATGGAATTTGATATTTCTGAAATCGGCTCCCACCAAAAATCTTGAATAAATCCCAAATTATGATATCATTAACGTTAGTCTTTAGTTTGTTTAAGTGCACTTACGATGTACTTACGATGAACCCATGTTTATACGTCAATTTGTATAGGATTTCATATTTCTGAAATTGCCCCCGCCACCAATAATCTTGAATAAATCCCAAAATGTGGTAACACTAAAGTTAGTGGTCAGTGCGTTTAAGTACACTAACGACTGAAGTTAATCCCATGTTTCTATATCAATTTGTATGGAATTTGATATTTTTCAAGTTGGACCACCGCCAACCAATAATCGTGAATAAATCCCAAAATATGGTAACATAAACGTTAATGCTTATTGCATTTTAGTTCACTAATAACGCACTAACGATGTGATAAGTTTGGTGAAAATTTGTCTGCATAAAGATGAGTGGGGGCTAACTTCAAATGAAGTTTTCTCTCATCTTTAATAACTCGTAAACTCTGTTAGCACTAACGTTAGTTCTTAGTGCACTAACGTGCAATTACGATGCACTAACGATGTGCGACGTTTGGTGTAATTTGGGAGATGTGGGGATCAACTTCAGACACGTAAGTTGATGGTTTGCTTATGGTAGCTGCATAAGTTTAAGGCCAATTTTCTCGAAACAACATTTTTTAAAAGTTGTTCAAAAGTGTACGAAAATTATAGATTATTTTTTTCTACTTAAATCTTCGACTTGAAGATTCCACACTAAAACTTGATCTTTGAGTTAGAAATTTTGGAGCATTATTTTCTGGAAGCACAGGGGTGTATAAATTATTTGAATGGTGTAAAAAATTCTACTGCACATATGCAATCATATCTGCTAATTATATGTCTTATATTGCCAATCGGCACTCCAAGTTGATGGTTTGCTTATGGCACAAGCGTATGTTTAAGTCCAATTTTCTCGGAATACAGCGGTGTAAAAAAAATAAAAAATAAAAAATAAAAAATAAAAAGGTCTACAAAAGTGTACAAAATTCGTAGATTATTTTTATCAACTTAAATCTTCGATATGATGATTCCGCACTCCAAGTTGAAGGTGAGTTCGAAATTTTGGAACTAATTTTCTGGAAACACAGGTGTGTGCAAAATTATTTGAAGGGTGTACAAAATTCTGCATGAGGTGTACAAAATTATTTGAAGGGTGTACAAACTTCTGCATGAGGTGTACAAAATTCTACGGGACATGTGCAATAATATCTACTAATTCTATGTCTGATACTGATAATTCGCACTCCAAGCTGATGGTTGGTTATGGCAGAATGTGTAAGTCTAACTCCAATTTTCTCGATATACAAGGGTGTACAAAATTATTTAAAAGGTGTACAAAAGTATACAAAATTCGTAGGTTATTTTTGTCTACTTAACTCTTCCATATGATGATTCCGGACTCCAAGTTGATGTTGAGTTCGAAATTTTGGGTCTAATTTCCTGGAAACACGGGGGACTAGAAAATTATTTGAATGGTGTACAATATTCTACGGAAGTGTACAAAATTCTACTTGACATGTGCAATCATATACACTAATTATATGTCTGATATTGATCATTCGCACTCCAAGCTGATGGTTTTCTTATAGCAGAATCCGTAAGTTTAAGGCCAATTTTTCGAAATACAGGGGTGTATAAAATTCGTAGATTGTTTGTCTCCTTAAATCTTAGATATGATGATTCCGCACTCCAAGTTGGTGGTTGAGTTCGAAACTTTGGAGCTAATTTTCTGGAAACACAGTTATGTACGAAATTATTAGAATGGTGTACAAAATTATACATGAAGTGCACAAAATTTTACTTGACATATACAATCATATCAGCTAATTATGTGTCATATATTGCTAATTGAAACTAAAACTTGATAGTTTGCTCATGATAGAATCCGCAAATTTAAGGCCAAACTTTTCGAAATACAGAGGTGTATAAATTTGTTTGAATGGTGTACAAAAGTGTGCAAAATTCTAGATTATTTTTGTATACTTAAATCTTCGATATGATGATTCCGCACTCCAAGTTGATGGTTGAGTTCGAAACTTTGGAGCTAATTTTCTGGAAACACAAGGGTAAACAAAATTATTTGAATGTTGTACAAAATTCTACGGAAGGGGTACAAAATTTTACGGCACATATACAATCATATCCAGTAATTACATGTCCTATATTGCTAATCGGCACTCCAAGTTGATGGTTTGCTTATGGTAGAATCCGTAAGCTTAAGGCCATTTTTTTTAAAGACAGGGTGTACAAATTTTTTATACGGTGTACAAAAATGTACAAAATTCATAGATTATTTTTGGGTACTTAAGTCTTCGATATGAAGGTTCCGCACTCCAACATGATAGTTAAGTTCGAAACTTTAGTGGAAATTTGTTGAAACACTAGGTGTACAATTGTTTTAAAGATGTCCAAAATCGTAGTCCGCAACAAACAACCTGCAACATGAGTGTGTAAGTTTAATGTGAAACGACGAAGTCTTTTGTTCCAAAATAAGTGTGCAGGGGAGGAGATCGAGGTTTCTCCTGGCGTGATTCGTGCCACTTAGACGTTATGTTGATTCTCTGCGCTGTTAGGTGTAGTTGCACAATAAACTTACATGCTCATGTTGCAGGTGTTTAGCTGCGGACTGTATAAATGTAAAAAATTATGAACATGTTTAATATGTGATTTGCCTTTAAAAATAATTAAAAATATACATTTTTCTTGAGATTATATAAATCCTAACAATATTACAGTATATTTTAAGTTAATTATCTTTTCATTGTTGCAAGTCAAAAATTCAAAATTCTTTAACGATTTAATGGCAAAATTCACAGAAGAAACAATGTCTACTGTCGTCAGAGAAGATAATCAGAAGTGTAATATTAATGAATTACCAAACGAGATTTTGTTTTCAATATTCTCGTACCTACCTACAAAAGATGTTTGTGGTTCAGTTTGGAATGTTTGTCGTCGTTGGCAGATTTTGATCAACGACCCAGTTTTCCTGACGAACTTCAAGTTACGTGTTAGTAAATTTGAAGACGAAGACTTCCTGGACAATATTTTTACACGACTTAGTAATATTGGTATTTTAGAAATAACAGATGCTGATGAAGTGAATGTAATTCTTGAAAAATGTGCAAAAGTGTGTACAAATGTTCACGTATTAATTATAAAAGACAGTCCAGGAGTTACTGCTAAATCTCTGTTACAGTTAGCAAGTACAAACTTCAATTTAGCAGTCTTAGACCTGGACGCATATTCTATAACCTTAGAAGGAATTTCTGTCTTAGACAATTTCCAAAATTTGGAGGAATTGTACATTACAGGTTTCTCTTTATTTGAATGTGAATTACTCGGTTTTTACATGAAAAATATAATTGATAACTGCATTCACCTTGTGGAGATACATGTGACATTTTGTTGGGAGATCAGAGACGATGACTTGTTGTATTTGATCAGTAAGAAAAAAGACGTTTTGATAGGGCTGTCAGTGGATGCTAAACTGTTAACAGATACTGGTATCTGTGGACTTGAATCGTGCAAGAGCTTGCAAAAGCTCGAACTTCTGCGCTGCACGCATATCTCTGAAATTGGTCTTAGATCTATTGGAAGAATTAATAATATTCGGCGTTTGATTTTAGAAGAATTTGTTCTGGTGAAAATAAGCACAATAACAATATATTCTCTTCAAAATTTATTTTCGGAAACCAAAGAAAACTTAAAACATTTAGAGCTTACAGGTCTAAAGAACTTAGACGACGGATGTCTCGAAATGGTATCTTTTAACTGCCCAATGTTACATTTTCTAAGAATTTGTAGTTGTGTTCAAGTAACGAGTGTTGGGATTGAAGCTGTCATAACGAGATGTTTGGAGTTGAGAACATTGAAACTAATGGCATTACCTTGTCTAACAGGGCAATTCTTGAAAGTTATTCCGATGTATTTGAACAAATTACAATTATTGGTTGTTTCTCGCTCAAAGAGAATTAATCCAGAAGAACTGCATTCTTTTTCTATCTCTCTTCCTTCTGTGAATGTTTTATACTTTAAGTAACTTTTATACAGCAACCTGTATGTAGAATTTGACACTAACTAAAGTTAATTAGTTTAAAATGAATTAATAATAACATTTATTGTTATTTAATTATTATGTATCTTTTTGATAATACACTCAGTTCTCGATTTTACGAATTTGGAAGCAATAGACAAAATCTAGAGCAGCTAATTCTCTTTGAAAGCCCAGATTTTAAAGCAAAAAATGTTGGATGTATGAATTCTAATGTATATGAACAGTGCATTAGATAAGATACTTGATTAAAGATATAGTGCCATATTTCCTTTCCTCAGCTTACAATAATATCGACAATATAATTGTGAATATTATTGTATGCTTAGGGTACAGTTATACCGAAATTTTTATATTTTTCATCATTCGCTTTTCACTTTTTCATCCTTCATAAAACAGCATGTTATGCCGAGTTTAGCAATCAATTTTCCTCATTCAGAGACAAATCAGGATTGGCAGAGAAAAATTCAAAGAGCTTTCTTTGCCTTAGGCAGCAACAGTACAGTAAAGAGTACACCTTCAATTCTATTGAGAAAGCAGAACTACTGTGTGTGTGTGTGTGTGTGTGTGTGTGTGAATATCCAATCAGCGCGCTGTGTAGTTGATCATCCACTGCAAACAAACATTTTTTTTAAAAAAGAAAGGTAATGAGGTATGAAACTTGATTCAGCATTCATTATCACCAGGTTCTATTTAAAACAACGTGTTTGTTGAAGGAGGAAAAAGGTAGGATGAAACAGAAGAATTTAGGTATAACTGTACTCTTAGTCGGAACTTACGGACAATTTGCAACGTCGGACAGCTATTCCCATCTTCTAGTTCGGGAAACCGAGAGATGAGTGTACTACATTTTAGATAAATTTTGGAAACATTAACATATAAACTATCTGTTGGTTCGAATTTCTGAAAAGGTTACGTTTGAGAGAGAGAGAGGATATAGAAAATAAGTTGTAGTATGTGCTGTCATTAGTATTTGTATTTCTTAGTCCAAGACACACTAGTGAAAATTCTTCTATGATGTTTAAAAAAATATGGTAAAATTCGTTCCCATCTGGGAGAGAGAATAAGATGCCCAAATTACGCAGGACATCCCAAATTAAAAAAAAAAAAAAAAATCAGCGTTCCGTGTTAGCGCTAAGACGAGTGCATTATAAAAGCGGAACGCCAAATTTTGAAACACACAAAAGATGGGACTGAAATTGTTAGTGAAGTTTGTAAATTTTGACTCAAGATGCCGACTATCGATGTAACGATAATTGTTCTGCATCTAAAATAATTAATTTTGGCAGCAGTGAAACCACCACCAAAGGTGTAGGCTACAATAATGGCACAATATATTATACTATTGCTAGCAGAAGTTAACGTTCTTCGCACAAGAAGATTAGTGAGTTCAAAACATTAATATCGTAGAAACTGTCCTTTTTCCTTATAGAAACGGAATCTACGAGAATGCTGACTCACACGTTCTTTTATTTCTAATGAAATTTTAAATAGCGAATCCAAGAAACAGAAATTTTAATATGTTAAAAATTTCCCCTTTCTCTCTTAGATACTGAATCCACCTATTTTCTTAATCATTATCACTTTGACGTTAGAACTTAGGGGTGGGGGAGGGGAGAGGAGAGATATATAAAAATAAATAGAGCTCAGTAACTCTTGAACCACCCAACTGATCTCGATCAAATTTTCAAAATAGAAGGTTCGGGCCTGGGATAATTTTTATCATTTAACTTTGACGGTGCAACGTAGGGGAGGGGAGGGAGGAGATATATGTAAAAAAATAAAAATGAAAGTGACTGTCTTTGGGACTTCATCACTCTTAAACCACCAGACCGATCTCGATCGAATTTTCAACATAGATAACGTTCGAGTCTGGGATTTTTTTTGGTAACATTTCACTCTGACGGTAGAACTTAGGGAAGAGGGATATATATATATATATATATATATATATATATATATATATATATATATATATATATAACTTATTAACTCTTGAACTACTCGACTGATCTCAATCAAATTTTCAACCTAAATGAAGTTCGAACCTGAGATGGTTTATATTGTATCACTTTCACAGTGTAACTTAAGGGATGGGGAGGGACATTTAAAAATGATCGAAAATGTCCAATATTAGTGTCGAATCTATAGTTCTTGAGGTCGCTGAGATGAACAGTGACATTTCTGATGCCGTTTAAATCCAAATTCAGCTCCGCAACTTGGGGGAAGGGGAGATATAAGAAATGATCGAAATGAACAATATCAGTGTCGAATTCATGGTTTTCGGGGTCGTTGAGATGAACAATGACACTTCCGATGCCGTGCCTCGCAACATGGGGAAGGAAAGGGGATTATACAAAAATAATCGAAAATGACCGGTATCAAAGAGCGCGTTAGTAATAGTACTGACTAACGAACATTTACTATTTTTTCGTAATTTAACCCAGCGAAGCGGGTAATTGATACGAGTTTTAATTAAGAGTTAGTTTACCGAATTTCACACCCTCAACTTAAGCAAATCTTTATATTGGACATCTTCTGAATAAAGAAACATATAATTTTAGACCCATTTTTCTCTTTTATGGGTGTACTTCTAAAACATCAAGGGCCTTATTCAGAGTCGTTCTGACGTGTGATTAGTGCCATACTAAAGAGTTTGACTAACATGTTTAATACAGTGTTCAGGCCTCTAGTATGACGCTAATCATACGTCAAGACAACTCTGCATAGGGCGGCGAATGTTTATATTTTTAATTAAAAATCCGTATCTAGCCTAAACCAATTCTCACGTTGATCCTTATATTGGGCATCTTCATTTTGGACGTTGATCATTTTCTGAACAAAGAGTCGGAAATTTGAATATTATAGAAATTGTTTTCCGTAAGTGATGGGAGTTTCGAAAACGCTGACATACGCATTAAGTTCTTCCTATTGAGGAGTTTTTGTATCAAATTTCGTCTCCCCAGCTTCAAGAATTCGTGAAAACTATATTCTTGGTAACCTCTAGTTCGGACAGAATTTTATAAATCTCTTCTTATTCCTCGCTTTCATGTTAGAAGGAATTTTCTGTTTAAACGTCAAATTTCTATAATAGTACGTTCTGGGCATTGATGAGTAAGTCCGTTTTGTATAAAGTGCAGATACGCTTTGATGGAAATACGAGTAGTTATTTTGACATTGGCTATGAAAGAAATATTAATGATAGTTCATTTGTGTATTAATATTATATAGAACAACATTCTTTTTAAATTCTGTTTCTTTCCTGTCAGCGTTTAAAAGTTACTAAACGCAAGTGGTAAATTTCTCACATGTTCTTCTGCTTTGTTTCTCTTCAAGATCGTCCGTACTTTGACAGACACTGTTGTACTTCCCGTTTTAAAGTTGGCTCTGTGAAGCAAGCTCTTCTCTACGGCGGACTACAGTCTTGTCTGCGAAAGTTACAAAGAATAGCCTTAGTCAGTTTCATAATTTTATCGATTCTTTTCGAATTTCGGTATTGTTCTAAATTAGTTTCCTCAGCTGAAAGCGATGACGAAGCGCTCGTACCCCGTCCATTCTCATGTGCTAAAGATAAGGTTAGGAAGGGCTAGCCTTTAAGGTGTTGTTAAAAGTCTTAAATGTGAAAAGCTACTGTTACTTGCCTCATGTTTGTATGGCACATAATAAATGAATTGTATATTTATAAAAATAGAGCGTGTTAATGACTAGAAACATTATTTTTAGTTTGATGTAGATATTTGATCAGGCTTAGCCTTAATGGAGCGTGTGTACAAGGCTATTCTTTGTTGGTACCGGTGCAACGGTTGATAACTTTTGTTCAACTATACACAAAAAAATTGACGCTAGGAGTTTCCCGTTTCGTTTGTTCCTGATTTACACCAGACGTGTGACAGCTGGAACGGGGATTGGCTAATCAGAGAGGACTTACTGGCGGTGAGAAACTCGCTCATCGTACATTATAGGAATACAAAAGCAAAAATCAGAAAAAAAAAAACTATTTATTTATCATTTTAGTGCGAAACTTCAACCTTCATGTTCTAAAGTCTCTCAGGGTTTGGTGGTACATTGTATGTTCCAACGCGGAGGGTATTGTAATATCTTGACCATATGTTAGCTATTAACAATAACAGAAGACAGCTCAACCATCAACAAGCCATCACATGATCCTGAAGTTTAGATATGTGAACTGCAACAATAATGCATGGATAATGATTTGTCAATAAAAATCTCCAAGCAACAGACGATCGACGGAGTCATGTAAAGTGAATGTGAATTTTTTTAAAGCGAGAACTACACCAACTTTGGACACTTCAGTGAATTTAAGATCATCGAAGACCATGTTGGTCTCTTCTACATCAGCCGATACGCGTTTGCTACTGCACTGAGTGCTTACTGAATTGCGACCAATCCTCCACACAAGAAGGTGTGGCCAGCAGCCGAACTGATAACACTGCAGCCGATTGGAGGTATTGCAGAGACTCTCAAGGCTACAGGTTGGTAGACAGCACACTGTTACAATGGGAGCTGGGTGGGATTTATTCGTATTCCAAAAGTGTATAATTGGGGGTGCCCGAGCAACAGGTGCGTTAATAACCCAGAGATTCAACACTTGTCGAATGCGCCCGTTCCAGTGTAGTGAAGGTGTACAAGGAGTGGCAAGAAAATAGAGTTACGACCTCCATAAACGGAACTGCAGGGGCGTACGGAGGGTCACTCCACGGGGAGAGCGTCACGTTAAATTGCTTGTGATAGCAAAACGAACCAGCTGTGTTCGCAGGTTACGTAATCAATACAATAGTGGGTGTGCAACATCTATATTCCGCGCAACTATGCGGCGTTCAGTGTCATGCATGATGTTCCACAGCAGACGACCCACTAGTCACATTCCTCATGACTCGTTATCGAAGACTTCGTCGCGCTAGGGCACAAGAGCGCGCTAATTGGACTACAGATGATTGGAAAAGGATGTGTTGGTCCGATGAATTACGGTTTGTGCTTCACCATTTGCACGGGCCGTGCGTATGGCGTCAACAACACAAAGGTATGGACCCCTCGTGCATGGTGTGTACTGTACAGGCTGTGGAGGTGGCTGTATGGTTTGATGGTGCTTCTGTTTGCATGGATTGGGGCCGTAGGTGTGCATGGACCACAGTGTGACATCCGTTGTGTATCTGCAGGCGTTAGGGGATCACGTACACCCTACAATGCAACAGTTCTACTCACACGGAGACGGTAGTTTCCAGAACGACAACGCACGGTGCCACCGAGCCAGGACTGTACTTACTTTGTATAAGGAACATTCCACGAAGCTGTGGCATATGAATTGGCCCCCTAATTCACCGAATCTTCATTCTATATTACAGTTATGGGATGTTATTGAAGTAGATTTTCGCGTCATGACTCCTGCACCGACATCTGCGGGCTCATTGTGGGATGCCATCAGCAATACATAATGTCAGATATTCGTGGAAACATATCACAACTTGAGGAATCTATGCCACACCGTATCCGGCCGTCCTTCGAGCAAAAGTTGGAACAACAAAGTATTAGGTATGTGGTCGCAATTCAAAGAGCACTCAATGTAAGTCACTGTTAAAACAACAGTGTTAAAACATGAAGAAATTATCATCTCTACTCACCTCCTGAATACGAGTAGAACTGATCGTCCAGCACAAACACTGTTCTTCTCTTGTCATCGCTAGTAACCAAGGTGCATAATTTGATGCGACGAGTGATTTATAGTCTATGAATGAGAAACACTGCTGAATCTGCTACTGCTATGATAGTAAGAAGATTACCATGAGGTAGTAGCTAACACATTAGAGCGTTATCCTTCAGTCAACAACAATTGCATGAAATGTAAAAGACTAGCTCTTAAGAAGATTATATAGCCTTTAAGATATTCATTTGCCCATTTCATTTTTGTCATTCGAAGCAGCTGAAGAGATGTCATCGGAAGGTGAAAAAGATCATTCTAGGGGGGCGATGCGTAGATCTATGAACAGCGTCGGGTTCAATTGCTTGTGAAAGCATTACATCCTCGATTCAGAAAATGAATATGCAGATACAGCAAATTATTTTGTTTTATCACATGTTGAAATTAATGTTCAAGAAGATAAGATACCTGATTTATCGAAATGCCTGCTTATATAAGGAAACCAAGAAAGTTCTGTCGCTTTTGCACCCACAACCTTCGAACATCGATACGTCAACTAAGACCTACCTGGAAGATCAAAAATAGTCTTCATCCGCATCGACGATCTTCTACCAATGTTCTGGAAGGCCATGGATACCATCACGGTAGAACTTGGTGGAACGTGAAGCGAAGAAAGTATCAAGTGCATTTTGCACTCTACTAGGGATTTGAACTGGCGTCCTCTAATATGATTGTCCAAGGAATGAAACAGGTGATAATCGGACAATGCAATATCCGGGAAGTATGGCAGTTCAGTTACACCCTGAATGTGCGTAAGGACAGAGTGAAGATAAGACCTCCACAGAGCGTCATAAGGGTGTGTATGCTGCACGAATGGTGTCAAACGCCGCTGCAGCGGGGTGGAAGATATGCCAAGCCTTTGGTGAAGGTGTCGTGTCTACGTGCACAGTGCCGAGGGGGTTTAACAATTTAAGGATGGTGACGAAACACTCGAAGACGTACCACGTGCCGGAAGAACAACACATGTATAAAATGAAGATCTTCATTCAGCAATGAGGCAAACAGTGGTCAGACATGTGAGGAAGTGGGATTATAATTCGGCAGTCCTCCATTAAATTGGGAAGCAGTACAAGTTGAGTAGATGGGTATCACATGATTTGACTCCGGGCCAGAAGGCAACGGGAGCAGACACCTGTGTTTCTTAGCTGTCTCGTTTGAGGAAGGAGCAATTTCTGGACAACATGTTGATATGTGATGAGAAAAGCGGGTCTTGTACGAAGCTCAATGGCGCCGTCATCATTGGTTAGCATCCCATGAACCGGCTCCAAAACAGCCGAAACCAGCACTGCAGCAGAAGGTCCTCTTGTGTGTTTGGTGGACTGCTCGTGGCACCTTGCATCGGGAGCCGCCTTCTGCTGATAGCGGCATTTTTCACCAGTGCTGCTGTAGGTGTGATACGACATTGTTACAACTAGAAGAAAGAAACGAGCTTGAGAGCCTTGACTGGACTAACCATTCATCCTACTTTATTTTACTTCACAACAACAAATTTCCAGTTGAATTTATGAACAAAACACCTCTTAGAGTATGACGTGATTACTTAATACTTTGTCCCCCTTCTGCTCAAAAATACAAAGCGTGCTTTGTTGTGTGTTATGGTATACTAAAGGACCAACTATTCCCAAAATTTCAGATTTTTTCATCCAGGCCCATTGGAGATGTGAAACATGCTAAATTGGCATAATTTCCCAACTTAACGATTTATCCAGGGCTTTAGGAGGAGCTATTATTCTGTAAATTTTTGTGTATTAACTTATGACCCAGCACTACATGCACTCACAAATTTAGACATCTGCGTCAGTTGTTTCCCCTTCCCAAACATGTGTTCAATGTCCAAAAATGTTGCTACTGTAGACCCTGATTTCACCCCCTTCAACTGGTTTTAGGCAAAAATGTTAAGAGGTCAAAGTTTTAGCTCTGCACGAGTTGGGGACGTATAGCAATTTTCAATTTAGTAGGACAAATACATGCTGAGATATTCAAAACAACGTAAACGCCTAAAGTCGAAAAAAACGGAAAATGGCGGCAGCCGCTGAGTCGCCATGGGATGTTGTAAAAAATAATTAATTGTGGTTTTGAAGTACCCTGATATAGGTTAAACATTGATGAAAAAAATAATTTTTATGAAAAGGTCGAGAGGCTTTTTTTTCTCAATCACTTTGCATGGATTGACCCTATATAGGAACTAGTATTAAAACCGGAACCTGTACTATTTTCCACTCTTTCAGGTTGTAGAGGAGGGCAAGAGTTTAGATAAATTTACCCTTGGCATCCTGAATTCACAGGCTATTTGCCGATTTCTATTAACATTTTTGTACTTTAAAAAAGACTATACATTGGAACCGGAAATGGAAATAGTTTTCTACCACTTCCGGTTGCAATAGAAAAATATTCGATTGCTGAATCAATTTATGTGAAGTGCATGAATTTATTCTAGATGTATGGACGTAAAGCGTAGGAAGAACCTACGGACCGACGGTCAGGCAACGTACCGGGCTACGTGACCACACCACGGAATGATCATGCATGACACACAATACAGCATCGTCGTCAGTGTTTACTCGAAGCTGTAACACTAATATATGTAGGCTTTTCTTCGTTGACGGTGTCTAGTGAACGCTGAAATTGCAGCATGCATGTCTTTGCGTTAGCTTCGATTGGCCAAAGTCATAAACGTCTCAAACTACAATTAGACACTGGTGTACTGAAAGGCAGAAGATCGTGTTTTCGGACAAATTTTGCTTCAAACTGTGATTGCCAGATACGCGTTAGATGCTATCTAGCGAGTCATGGCGGCTGAAGAGCAGATGTGTTCTTACGGGGCACTATTGAGCACAAGATGCGCTCTCGGCTAATACACATCGAGGGCAACATTCAGAGAAGGTATAAAGGCAGGGATTATACTCTTCTTTGAGACAACTCCGGACGCGATATTTAAGCAGAATAATGCCCGGCATTAGGATTGTGCAAGCTTGTGGGAGGAATGACGAATACGGCTGCTTCCCTGGTTGGAATGATCGCCTAATATAGCTCCTATCAAACATACGGTTGGTCAGTACTTTGTTCCGTCATGGTTCTCCAGGAGATAGAGAGGGTGGACCAGTATACCATGGTAACCAATTTCTCAGGAATACAACTAATGCATATAAATTATAGCCTCATAAAATTACCATCGAAATTAATTTTACATTAGTTATTAGTTTGTTTGGCTGTGCAGAGTCAAAATTGTTTAAAGACGTAGTAATAAATTATATACTTTCTGCAATTAAGCGCTTTCTTCTTCTTCTTCTTCTTCTTCTTCTTCTTCTTCTTCTTATTATTATTATTATTATTATTATTATTATTATTATTATTATTATTATTAAGTGTACAAGAGCAGGACAGGTAAGGGCAAACGTATGGCTAGAGACAGAGAAAAAATCGAAGATGTTTACTCAATATTTTCTCAATCGGAAATATACAGTTATTTTCAATCGTACACAATCTTTCCCTTATACAGCTTCATCCGGCGTTCCTCAAGGATCTAAGCTAGGTCCTTTACTATTTTTACTTTTCATTAATGACTTACCATCTGTTATCAAACACTCACAGTCGTTACTTTACGCTGATGATCTAAAAATTTACAAGCAGATTAACTCAATTACAGATTCTGACAATCTGCAACAAGATATTGATTCTTGTTGCCAGTGGAGTGTAACTAACAATTTACCATTTAATATTAATAAGTGCTCTGTCATTACGTTTACAAAGAAAAAGATGTTCAGAAAACATGATTATAGTATCAATGGAACTCTGTTGGGTAAGCATTATAAGATTATTAATCATTTTGTGGATATGTAAGATTTTATGCAATATATTAAATGTAAAATATGTACATCTGAGATTACTATACCATTTTTTATAAGCAGATTAAATATAATTCAACATCGACATTCGTCAGCAATTAGATTTTCCAATGTTCACAGTCAGTTAATTATGAAGGATATAAAGATTAATTTTTCTATACCTTATATCATCATATCAAGAAATAGAAATAGAATATAATATCAAGAAATAGAAATAAAATATAATATCAAGAAATAATGCTAGGAATACAGAAAGTAAAAATTTACTAATACGGATAATACAAATTATGTGTAAATACATAGAAAATGAAAAAGTGATGGGGTAATTATGGAAATACAAGAGTGACTATTGATATACAAATTTCAAAGCACATTGCTACACATTGCTACACATCAATATATCTCTATAATTCGAAATTATTATAAGTAACAATGCTCAATATGTAGCAATGTGTTTTAAATTTTGTATATCAACTAGCTGAACCTGCGCTCTCTACACAGCGCATCATTCGCATATGAGCATAAATCTCCTTCTCATTCCTCACAACATATGTACATGTCCCTTTACAGACACAAGTGAAAAACGTCTTGATTTTAAAAAAACCGGCAAGGGGTATCATAAAGGGGAGATTTTTTCGATTATTTTTTCTCAATATCTCGCACCGTTTGCAAAATTTGATCCTACTTCCGGTTGGAGTTCCTAATTCATGTATGACCAGTGTTTTCTTTCTTCTTGCATGCAGTATGCAATAAGCAAATACATTACATATACAATTAATTATAATGTCAGTTATATGTATATGGTGTTCATTGGGCAAAACACTCAAAAAATAAAGATTTATCTTAAGACTCGAGAAATGGTTATCCTTCCTTTCTCACTATTATTTGGCTATGGAACAAATGCCTGAGACATATACAACCTCAATATACAACATTGTGGTGTTGGAATGTATAACACATAGGATATGATGCTTTGTTTTTTTTAATTTACACGCTTCCAGCGTACCCTAAAAAAATTAATAAAGAAATAATGGCCATGTTTTTTTTTTAAATATTCAATTAGAACTGGACAATCTACGCAAAATTTCCAATCAATCAGTGAAAATGTCATCTTTCTAGAGCCTGTAGTTTACGAGATCTCATTGTCGAAAGGAAGGCCACAAATATATAAACATAGTTTAAAAGAACTCGGAAGATGGAAGCACAACTCACATGCATTGATTTTAGAGAAGGATTATTAAAATACAAAGGCTTTGAACAATAATTTTATATCATAAACTTTATGAAAAAGATATAGTTAACTAATTTAGACTATTTAAAGTACAAATACTTAAAATATTTGTCTCTGTTAAACGTGAAATCACACATAACCGTAAATGAAAGATTTGAAAGCTAAAGTTATAGGTTGGAGCTCAGGCGCTTTTAATTGCAATTGTAGCATTTTAATAGATAGATAGTCACTCTTGTATTTCCATCATTACCCCGTCACTTTTTCATTTTCTATGTACTTACACATATTTTGTATTATCCGTATTAGTAAATTTTTACTTTCTGTATTCCTAGCATTATTTCTTGATATTATGTTCATGTATTAACATATCTTTCTTATAATTTGCTCATAGTTTTTTTAATGTTTTGTATTTGTAGATTTTTCTTAGAATTTTGTATACTTTCTTTTATTGTAAATTAGCTCATATATTTTTACTCGTCACTTGTTAAATGGAGATATAGCTCTGTCAAGGGCATTGAAATAAATAAATGTTAAGATTTACCCTTATTTATGAAGTCTAATATCCTCGGACGGAAAAAGTGAAAAAGACGTAAGTTCCAGAATAACGCAGGCTAAACAAGCATTCATTAGGAAAAGAGGACTGTTAACATTAAGAAATGGGTTGTTGGACATTCGTAAACGATTTATTAAGACCCTGGTATGGAGCGTGGCTTTTTATGGGTCAGAGACGTGAACATTGAGAAAAGCTGAAATATCCAAGCCGGAAGCATTTGAAATGGTGTTGGCGCAGAATGCTGCGTATATCATAGACCGCAAGGAAAAGGAATGAAGACATACTAAAGGAAGCTAATGAAAGACGACAGTTCATGAAGATAATAGGAAAAAGAAGAAATAGCATGCTTGGCCATCTTATTTTGCACTCCGATTGAATCACCGTGTTGATAGAAGTAAAAGCAGAAGGAAAACCAGGAAGAGGAAGACCAAGGATAGAATATATAGATGCAATTACGAAGACGAGACCATATCAAAGTAGAAAACAGCTCTCCCAAGGAAGAGAAAAGTTTTAAAAATTTCCATGTTGCCCATCAACCTTTGGTTGAGGACAGAAAGAAGATGATTATTATTATTTTCTAGTTGTCAGCATTTTTATTATTTTCTGCATTTTAGCGCTTTTGTTGAACTCGGTTTATATTTTTTTAAGAGTTTTATCCCTGAAAGACATCTTTGAATTGTTAATCTAACTATTATAATTCTTCGCTTTATCCTAAAGAGTGTTATATTAGTTGGTCTCAGGAAACTTTATTACTTCAGAACTCTACGATAAGATAAAACATCATCTTAGTTAGATCCTTGTTTTGAATCATAGGGTTTAAAATTATTTAGATGAGTAAAGTTGAGAAGTTAATTTGTTTTTGCTTGATAAATCCTTCTCTTCCCTCTTCTTCTTTATTTGGTAATTATGAACCTTTGATGTGGAAAAAGAAACCACATTTAATTTTGTTAATAACTTAATGGAACGGAATTTTTCTTCTACTGTACTGTTAGATCTTTGAGGTTCTTCCCCTTTCCATTTCTATAAGAACCATTCAGCGAAGGAAGCCCAGCCTAGTGTAAAACGATTCACTTTTTTTAAGCTGTTTGCAATGGTTGGTTTCGACCTACAACAAGAGCTCGTAAGAGAAAAAGAAGACGAAAATGATTTATTTGTGGAAAATTTTCCTCTCCATGGGTGCTATCTCACTGCGTTTTCAGTAGGTCTTTAGGTCCTTATGGTACTTGCAAAGTAAGGTTTTTAAAAAAATAAAATCTGAAACTTGCCAAGAAAGACATTTCTTTCTCTTTTTTTTCTTATAATGAAATCAGGAAACTAGAAAACTTTCTTGTTTTCTTCTTTTTTTTAAAAAAAAAAAGTAGCAGGAAAAGCATAGAAAATGATCCCAAGCTTTTAGTGAAATTAATTTGTATTCATGAAAGATTTCTATGGTCATTAATTAGAACAAAAAGTCAACCGCTTGATGCTAATCTGTGTAAAGGCTTTGATTCAGCAATGCATTTGTTATATAAGAATCAAGTCTTGATCTATCTATCTATCTATCTATATCTATATCTATATCTATATCTATATCTATATCTATATCTATATCTATATCTATATCTATATCTATATCTATTTATCTATCTATCTATCTATCTATCTATCTATCTATCTATCTATCTATCTATATATATATATATATATATATATATATATATATATATATATATATATATATATATATGGTACGCTATTTACTTCTATATTTTTTAAAGAGAAAAAACAGTTTCAAGCGTTTTGTAAAGTATAAATAAGGATTTCAACAAAAGAAAACAGAACGCCTTCAGAAGGAAGAACAAAAATTGGTAGAATGCTCATCTTTAGTACAAAAGTCCCTGGTTCGATCCAAACCGCGGAACTTGTAATGGGCAACATTGTTTTCCTCAGATCTCCTTCTCTTTAATATTTCATTTGTAATTATTATCCGTTTTCTTGAGCTTATAAGTAAAGCCCGGAATAAATGGCGAAATAAAAGCCCAAAAATGGCTGGTAAAATTGCAAAATAAACACCCAAAAATGGCAGGTAAAATGACAAAATAAAATAAACAAGCAATCACGACCTTAGGGGGGGGGAATATATACTAAAATATGTAAAAACTATAATAGGCTATAATTCGTTTACTAATCGAATAAAATGTTTCATTTTGCACTTTGTACTTACCACTTAAAATTCTGGAAACTTGCGCAACCCGTAAAGGTACGACATCTAACAATTCATTCGCCATTCTTCGGTAGTAACAATGAAACAATAACTTAAAAACACTATCACATTTTATTCACACGCGGTTGCATTAGCACAAACATTCAAAGCACAAGAAATACTAAAGTGAAGTCATTTTACATTACACTAGCAGTTTATTTTCACTTACGAAAGGTTTTTCATATTTTTGTTCTCTGAAATTATTAACATTTTTTTAAGATTTTCAAAGGAAAGACTTTGTCTCCTGTCAAAAAGAATTCGATTTAGATGTGGAAATGATCTTTCCATATCTACAGATGTCACTGGAGCATGTAATGTGGGAAGGATCCATGTCACTGTCAACAGTTGTATAAGCATCACCTTCCATAACACTAGCGATGTCCTTCAATTTTCCCAAATCTGAATTAGTGCTTACAACACGATCACTTACGCCGAATGTACTCGCCCTTGTCACCAGGCACAACACTCAGATCGTTGAGAGTATCATTGATCTTAAGTATTATTCTTAAGTAAACTTTGAGCAACCTTAATTGAAGATGCATCATCCTCATCAAAAGTATCAATGATCCTTTTGATGGGTTCAAAGTTGTTAGCATAATAGGGAACAGCTGTGATCCATGTACCTCATCTCGTTAAGACAGGCTGTAGTGGAAGCGGAAGTTCAGGGGCTAATTCGCGAAACGCACTTGTTCGCGAGGGAGCTTTCAGAAATACCTTTCTCACATTTGACACAAGGTCAACGTCAGGAAAATGAGAACGAACTTCCTCTGCAATTCTATGTAAGGCGTGTGCCAGACAAGTGACATGGAGCATACGTGAGAATAGAACCTTAAGGGCTCTTGCTGCACTTTTCATATATGCAGCTTCGTCTGTGACAAAAAGAAGGACCTTATCGTATTTTACACATTCTGGCCACATAATATACAGCGATTTTGTAAAAAAACCTGTGTAATTGCGTGCCATTTACTTTTTCCAGAACTTCTGATGCAATCAAAAATGTTTGTGTGTCTTCTTCCCCTTCCAAAGTTCCAATTACAACGTTTGCAATGGAACGTCCTAGAATATCGGAACTTTCATCAATTGAAAAAATGAAATGAAATGAAATCTTTTTTTACGTCCTATGGTTATGCCGGTTAGGCTAAAGGAGACGGTGATGATGAGAGATGAGTGAGATGGTGGAATGAAGAAAGTGGGAGGAAACGGGAGCACCCCGAGAAAACCCACAAGCATGGTGTTTGTCTACCACAAAGTCCACACGGCGCGAGCTGGGATCGAACCAGGGACCCCAAGCACCGGAGGTGAACGCTCTAACACTGAGGAACCGCGCCGCCAGTTTCATCAATTGAAATCCATATATTTTTGTCAGCAACACTTTTACGGATATCGTCAATAGTTCTGCTGTACGCGCTATCAATGTAAGTCTTTCTCAAAGATGATTCCTTGGAACTTTTTGTTTTGTGTATTTCTCGAGAAAGTTTCTAAAGGAAACATTTTCTAGCTTCCATAAAGGAATGTCCGCGTTAATTAGAGTTTCACACAGATCATTAGCAAAACTGTTAGTACGCGAAGCGGGATTCGTGACTGTTTCAAGAAGATTTTGAACCTTTTCACCAGCTGATTTGCGTATCCTTGCAGAATTGTGTTTTGCAGTGCTTATATAGTGTGTTACAAAATAACGCTTTTCAGTGGAAACCACAGTTTCACATAACTTACAAAACAGTACAGAATCGTCTGTTGAAAACACAGTACGCCCATACTCACTCACAAATTTTTCTATCTTCTCTTGCCTAGAAAGACCAACTTTCGGCATCTTGAAATACTGAAATAATATAATGCCACTACTTATGAATGTCGTGAAGATCTAAGACATATTACTGCCTTCTAAATTCTAGTTAAAATGACTTCAGAATTTCGGTAATTTCATAGATCTTTTCTGGATGCTCTAGATAGACAAATTTAATTGATAAGGAAGCATGGTTAGTACGTAATAAGTGATTGAATCAGATAATATGTATGAACATCTTAACCAAAAATTTTGTACATTGATAACTTGATGAATTCCACAATTGCATATTATTGTAACATACTTTCAATTTAAGAAATATAATACAATGCTGTTGACATCCCTCCTCTTCCATATCAAAATTGTAATTTCAATAAAATATGTATATTTTAAAGAATATGTTAGGTTGCGATTGTAACTAAGAATTACAAAAAGTACGTGGCGATTATAAATAATATTTAAGTGTTGCGCCACAATGTTTATATAATGTATCGTGATGAAAACGAGTACTATATTAGTAATATATTTGGAACATGGTGGATGGAGAGGAATCAGCTGCATTTCGTTCGGAAGCTGTAAAGAAAATTGAAATACATTCAGAGCCGTAGCTAAGGGGGGGGGGCAGCGGGGCGCCCGCCCCGGGCGCTGATAGCAAGGGGGCGCCGAATGAGCAAGGAGAAAGAAAAAGTGGTGTTGGACATGAGTAAAAGACGAGTCGCCCCCAGAAAGTATTGGCGCCCAATTGGATCAATATTGCTGTCGGTTATCAATAAAATACGTAGATTTCTGAGAATTTTTTTTGCTCGCTTCGCTCGCAATACAAGAGTTTATATAAGTCAAAACAAGTTTTTACGTATTACTTAGAGAGTTATTATAGATGATTTCTTCGTGACATGTGGTATACAAGGTACCACTTACGAGGGTGTCTTCCCACTTGCGACATTCCTATTAGCGACAGGAACTGTTAACTGTCCTATGAGCGACCGATTCGATCTGTTAACTGCTCTATGAGTCACCGATTCGTTCATTCTAAGATAATGGAAGAAGATATGGTTCTCCCTTCTTCAACTTGTTTCATGCTAATGTGATTTAGAACCTAACAACATGTACTATGAAAAATTTCGCTCTACCTGAATTTAATACGTGAGAATGCTTTCATTACATTAACAATCTTTTATACGTTTTTCCTAATATTATATTTTTGAATTAATTTCTATGAATACATTGACTCTATCAAGGGGAAAACTAACTAAATACATTTAGAATATCTCCGCCTTTGTCTATGATTCTAATATAATTAAAAATTTCATGATAGTTTAGATTGAATATGTTTATGCCATAAAAAAGAAATCAGAAAGAGGTAGGGGAGCCCGAAGAAAATTTTCTATGGAGGGGCATCTCCATGGTTGCTGTATCACGTCTGGTATATCTGGTATTTAATATACGTGGTTTGATATATTACGTATACATTTTTGTGAGCCAGGGAGGCGACCCCTGTCTTCCCATCGGGTGCCCATGGAAAAAAGGTTTTCACCACTTGAGGATATCAAAGAAATCTAAAATACGGTGTATTTGAAGAAATTATTACACAAGTTACAAATCTCTCGCAGGACTTAACAGTTCGTCTAGTTATAAGGGATTATTTCAGATTGCTACACGACAAGCTTTTGTGTGTAAGTCAAAACAAGGTAGGGAAGGCAAATTAAGCAATTAGTTTACGTTTTATTAGCTTACAATAATGGGGAAGGTAGTTTAAAGAGTTTGTTTACCTTTTGGATTGTTTAGAGTGAACTGCATTGTAATTGGTGGGATTGGTTGAGAATAGCCAACAGATGTAAGGGATCTCAAAAGCTGTCTTTTATCATTGCCATTTTTTTTTCATTTTATTCATAGAGTCTTAGGAAATCTAAAAAGTAGATAGTTGGCGAAACTGTTACACGTTTAAGTTTTTCAAAATAAAATATATTACTGTGCTTAGTGTGTGATTAGATTTGAATCAAATTAAATACAGAAAACAGAGGTTTTGAAGAAAGGGGATATTACAACTGGATTTTCAATAATTACATAGGAATATACTTTTCATGGAAATATCCTTGCTGTCTCGTTAAGTTATTTGATATGTTTTATGTCAAATCTAACTCAAAATTAAAATAAGTTTTATTTGCACTCACAGTAGAGGAAAAATATATTTGATGAACAGTATCACTGGCACGTACATATTTCATACCAAGGTTGTTCGGGAGCTAATAACGCCAGAGGCAAACATATTTTACGAGATGGAATCATATCATCTTCCATCATCTCAATGTAAATGAATCGGTCGCTCATAGGACAGATAACAGTTCCTGTCGCTAATAGGACTGTCGCTTCTGGGACTAATTCCTTACGAGGGCTGTCTAAAAAGTATCCGACCTTTGGCCAGATTAGTTGCGAATACCTGACAGATTTGGGACCCTAATCCCCTTCAAAGTAGGCCCCTTGTGCTTCCACACACTTAGCCCACCGATCCTTCCACTGCTGGAAACACCGCTGGAAGTCTTCTTTTGGAATGTTGTTCAGCTCCGTCGTCGTGTTCCGCATTATGTCTTCTCTACTCTCAAAACGGGATCCCTTCAGAGGCGTCTTCAATTTTGAAAACAACCAGAAGTCACTAGGAGCCAGGTCTGGAGAGTAGGGAGGTTGGCGAACGGTTGTAATTCCATGTTTGGCTAAGAACGTGTGGATCAATTGGGATGAATGTGCTGGGGCGTTGTCATGATGGACGTCCCAGTTCTTCGCTGTCCACATGTCTGGTCTTTTGCGCCGGACTGCGTCACGGAGTCGCCTGAGAACATCTTGATAGTACTCCTTTGTCACTGTTTGTCCTTCCGGTGCGTACTCGTGATGCACAATTCCACGGGCATCGAAGAAAACAGTCAGCAACACCTTGATTTTGCTTCGCACCTGCCGCGCTTTCTTCGGCCTTGGAGAATCGGGATGCTTCCATTGAGACGATTGTTGTTTTGTTCCTGGGTCGTACCCGTACACCCATGACTCATCTCCAGTTATCACGGAATTCAGATACCCAGGATCAGTGTTGGTGGTGTCCAGAAGGTCCTGTGCAACGTCAAAACGGGTGTCTTTTTGTTCCTGAGACAACAACTTGGGTACAAATTTAGCAGCCACTCGTTTCATGTTCAAGTCGTCACGTAAAATTGCATGTGCAGAATCTTTACTCACTCCAACATCTTCTGCAATCTCCCGCACTGTCAAACGGCGATCTGCCATCATCAAATTTCGCACCCGCTCAACAACAGCTGCATTCCGAGCAGTTTGGGGCCTGCCGCTACGCTGCTCACTCTCGACTGATGTGCGGCCATCTTTGAATCTGTTGAACCATTGTTTAATTTGTGTTACACCCATCGCATCTTCTCCAAACACCTGCTGAATCTTACAAATTGTTTGGCTTTGAGAATCACCCAGCCTTTGACAGAATTTGATGCAGTATATTTGCTCAATTCGTTTAGTCATCTTGCGAGAAACACTAAATCCGACGAACACTACCAACAGCCCCTCACTTCGCGACCACCAGCTCACGACTGGCACTGGCACACGCGAACGCGGTGAAAAAATTCAAGCATGCGCATTAAGGTTCCTCCTTCCACCATGAACGGTGGCGCCGCCTGAGAATCACTACTTTGCGTGGAAAAAATTAAGGTCGGATACTTTTTAGACAGGCCTCGTATAGTGTACGCAGGAACATTTTCAAAATCAGAAACCAGTTGAGAATGCTCCAAGAGCATTGCCAGAACGAACTTAAAAAGAATGGAGAGATGATATCACGGGAACGGCAAGCCTTCTCTTTCTCGCAAAAATTAACAAAACAGCATCTCTCTATGACTTACAGTTCTCGAGATATTGTTGCTTAAATGTCTAGAAATTCGGAAAGTTTGGCCAATATCTGGGGAACAGTGGCCAGTTGGCCAATAGAGAGTTAATCAGTGGCCACCGGTTACTATTTGGTACCAAAATGTTCACCATTCTCTTAGATATTGATCAACTCCAATATGATCTCTGTGTGACTTATGGTTCCCAAGATTTGGCTCCTTAAATCTCCTGAAATCGGAACTATCTTTTGGCCAATCATAGAGAGCTGATATCACGGGAACGGTAAGTCATAGAGAGATGATATTGGTGTCAATCAATCCCTAATAGAATGTTAAACATTTCCGTACCGATATTAATTGATGGCCACTATCCAACTGGCCACTGACCAAACCAGTGGGCAGTTAGATAGTGGCCACTGGATACTATTTGATACCAAAATATTTACCATCCTCTTAGATATTGATCAACATCAATATAAGCTCTCTACAACTTATGGTTCCCGTTAAATATCTAGCAATTGGCCATTTTTGGCCAATATCACGGGAACGGTAAGTCATAGAGAGATGATATTGGTGTCAATCAATCCCTAATAGAATGTTAAACATTTTCGTACCGATATTAACTGATGGCCACTATCCAACTAGCCACTGGCCATGGCCACCAGTTAATATTTGGTACCAAAATATTTACCATCCTCTTAGATATTGATCAACATCAATATCATCTCTCTACAACTTATGGTTACCGAGCTACGGCTCCTTAAATATCTAGAAATTGGCCATTTTTTTTCAATATCACAGGAACGGTAAGTCATAGAGAAATTATATTGGTGATAATCCATCCCTAAGAGTATGGTAAACATTTAGGTAACGATAATAATTGGTGGCCACTGGCCAAACCAGTGGCCAGTTGGACAGTGACCACCAATTACTATTTGGTACCAAACTATTTACCATCCTTTCAGATATTGATCAACACCAATATAATCTCTCTATGCAGATTGGTGAATGCCAGAGAAGTATGATGTTGGAAACAAGATGGGTCCTGGGGGCGAAGCCCCCAACGAGGTTTGGGGGCAAAATTCCCAGAATAGACCTATATTCAACTTTGTTACTGCGTGCATGGAGATCATAACCTAACACTTGCTCTCACATTCATCCCAGCTCAATTCAAAAGCAGCATTGCATCCAGAATGCGGTTTTCCTATAACATTTTCATGCGCTATATTTCTCAAAAGTGCCAATATGTGCAGGTTTTCTCTTTGCATACAGTAAGAGCAATGCTTCCGCTACGACATATTAAAAAATCACAGATATATTATGCCACATTTTCTACTAAAATGCCATTCTATCGTTTGACCATAGTTTATATGCTTTCAGTACCACAGCATTTTCCAAATATGATATTAAGTAGGGGATTATCGTACGGATATGATAATGATATTAACATCATTCCAAATATGATTATTGACTACATCATATCAACATTCTAAATATACAAAACGATACATACATGTCGGTCGTCTCACCATGTTTACCAGCCACTGAATATCTACACGCAATGTAGGAATAGTCGCATTCAAAGTCAATTTCCTATCTTCTCTCACTAAGCAGCGCCTCTCCGGCTTCGGCGGATAACCAAATTTACACGTCCCATGAATTCATTGTAAACTGCTATCACTTCTTTTCCTGTACACTATCTTATGTGAACACTATTAAAGTTTTATTATAACAAATTATATCGAGTCAATCTTTTGCTTCATTTGTCGAATTTTTGCTAAGAATTGCCTGTTTGGCCCCAGTGTGCGACGGTGAGAATGAAGGTATGAAAGTGAGAAGAGTGAAGAGACACATTCAAGCTGCTGTTTGCGCGGAAATATTAAAACTAAATGGAAACGAGGGGAACAATATTTTCGAACTTCAAGCAGTTGTAGAATAGGGGCTTAAGGGATCAGAACTTAGCCCAACGAAATTCGACTTTTTCAGACACTAATCACTACCAATGATTTACTTTTAAATTCCATTGACTTATCAAATGCTTTCAATTAGGAGGAATTTATTGGGGTCATTTTTCATCAACATTTTGTATCGCCGGCATATTATTTTGTGCATACGTGTCTAGTTGTGTGATGTTTTTATCTATCTACATACATACAAAACATAAGTACACACACTCTTTATATATGTACGTGTTAGTGTATTTTAATGTGTTAATTAATAATAAGTACCTTAAATTCGGAACTTTCATTCATTAAGAAATTAAGTAATTACTATAATTTCAGACATACTTAGTAGCCAAAGTATATTCTGGATTTTAAGTACAAAAATTGAACATATTCTTCACCTCCATCGATCAATACTTAGAAATTCACAAAGAAGGATCCTTCTGAATTTCCATTACATTTCACAAAATATTTCTTACCGTAAAAAGATCGAAATTAAAATGCTATTGATGTGGTCACATACAGAATAAAATTAAAAACTTTACAATTATTACTGGAAATTAATACTGTCACCCATTTCGAACAATTTAAAAGCACATAGTTTTTAATGTATTGAAATTTCATTTCTTTTCTATAGTATGAAACGCTGTAAATAGTACTAAAACAACCAAAGGTAGTTTTGTCAAGTTTAACAAAAAGCCCAAAATGGTACTCTTGAAAACAGTTCTTATTTGAAAAACGATACATAATGATCGTTTTTGGTTGTTGCAATGGTCTTTCCAAGAAGATTAATAAAAATTCAAAGTAGCATAACAACAAAAGCTGTATATGTATATGTATATGTAGGGGGCGCCGAATTCTACTTCGCCCCGGGCGCCGAAATCTCTAGCTACGGCTCTGAATACATTACTTAACATGTTTTAAAAGAATCAATATACAAATACAGAATAAGTATCTTACTATATTCAGTACTGATTTATAGAGGTTATCAAGCATATCTTCCTTTACCTAACCTAACTTCCAAAGAGAGCTTCGGACTCTACTTACTAACTAAATTACTTTTTAAATTACTCTCCATCACAAGAATTTGTATCAACTAAGTATTAGTGTTATATATGGAACAGTATTATTTTCTATTGCCTACTGTATTACAATATAAATAAATACAAAACCCTAACTTCTGGAAAAGGAAAATAACCTAACCTAAACCTATTTTATAGTTACTATTACTACTACCACTATCATCATCAATTCTATGATTAAACTAAACCTAATAACTGTTTACTACTAAAAACTGTTTAAGAAAATACTTACCTTGTCTGGAATACCTTTGAATACTTACCAAAATTGATGGGCCACTGTACTTGGAATCCTGTCTTGCATTTCTTCTATAGAGCTGTACAGTAAAAGGAATATATGATTAATTTGTTGTATCAATGCACTATTTCCAAATTGTGTTCTTTAAAAAATATATTCAGATATAATAAACTAATAATATGTCATTTATTGTTATATAGTAAACTATTTATGTCAATTACTGAGGTACGTCATAGACTATAAACTACATATATTACGGTAAATTGCTACTTACCGGAACAATTTCTGACGTTTCCTTTACGACCGCGGTTACTTTGGCAGACATCTGCTAGCAGACATTTGAAAAAAAACCAGGGTTACCAGAATACAAAACAAATATTTTAATACAGTTACGTTGGAAGAAACAGGCCAATTGGAAACATAAATTTATAACTAATAAAACAATGATGAGAATTACAGAAGGGGTTTCATCGTCAAGGAATGGTTAAAAATATATGAAGGAAAAATTAATTATCATAAGAAGGAAAATTGGGTATACAGTTTACAATATATTGTAGCGCAACATATTAATTTTATTTTAGAAAACTAGACAAAACCACTTATAAATAGTAAAAGAACGACGAGAATTGGAGAGGGTGCACTCATCGTAACAGCCAAGTCATTGCACAAAAAGCTTAAATTATCACGAGACAGAAAATTGGGTCTGCAACTAACAATATAACGTAACGCAACCAAATAATTATCTTTTAGTAAATTAGACACAACTATCTATAAATAGTAAAAGAACGACGAGAATTGGAGAGGGTGCACACATCGTAACGGCCGGGTCAAAGTATAACAAGCTTAAATTATTAATCAGGGGACAGAAAACTGGATTTGCAACTAACAATATAACGTAGCGCAACCAAATAATTATCTTTTAGTAAACTAGACACAACTATCTATAAATAGTAAAAGAACGACGAGAATTGGAGAGGGTGCACTCATCGTAACGGCCGGGCAAAATATAAAAAGCTTAAATTATTAATCACGAAACAGAAAACTTGGTCGTGATTAATAATTTAAGCTTTTTGTACTTTGACCCGGCCGTTACGATGAGTGCACCCTCTCCAATTCTTGTCGTTCTTCTACTATTTATAGATAGTTGTGTCTAGTTTACTAAAAAATAATTATTTGGTTGCGCTACGTTATATTGTTAGTTGCAAACCCAGTTTTCTCTCCCCTGATTAATAATTTAAGCTTTTTATACTTTGACCCGGCCGTTACGATGAGTGCACCCTCTGCAATTCTCTTCGCTCTTTTACTATTTATAGATAGTTGTGTCTAGTTTACTGAAAGATAATTATTTTGTTGCGCTACATTATATTGTTACTTGCAGACCCAATTTTCTGTCTCGTGATTATTAACTTAAGCTTTTTATACATTGACCGGGCCGTTACGATGAGTGCACCCTCTCCAATTCTCGTCGTTCTTTTACTATTTATAGATAGTTGTGTCTAGTTTACTAAAAGATAATTATTTGGTTGCGCTACATTATATTGTTAGTTTCAGAGCCAATTTTCTGTCTCGTGATTATTAATTTAACCTTTTTATACTTTGACCGGGCCGTTACGATGATTGCACCCTCTCCAATTCTCGTCGTTCTTTTACTATTTATAGATAGTTGTGTCTAGTTTACTAAAAGATAATTATTTTGTTGCGCTACATTATATTGTTACTTGCAGACCCAATTTTCTGTCTCGTGATTATTAATTTAAGCTTTTTATACTTTGACCGGGCCGTTACGATGAGCGCACCCTCTCCAATTCTCGTCGTTCTTTTATTATTTATAGATAGTTGGTTCTAGTTTACTAAAAGACAATTATTTGGTTGTGTAACCTTATATTGCTAGTTGCAGACCCCGTTTTCTGTCTCGTGATTAATAATTTAAGCTTTTTATACGTTGACCGGGCCGTTACGATGATTGCACTCTCTCCAATTCTCGTCGTTCTTTTACTATTTATAGATAGTTGTGTTTAGTTTACTAAAAGATAATTATTTGGTTGCGTTACATTATATTGTTAGTTGCAGACCCAATTTTCTGTCTCGTGATTATTAATTTAACCTCTTTATACTTTGACCGGGCCGTTACGATGATTGCACCCTCTCCAATTCTCGTCGTTCTTTTACTATTTATAGATAGTTGTGTCTAGTTTACTAAAAGATAATTATTTGGTTGCGCTACATTATATTGTTAGTTGCAGACCCAATTTTCTGTCTCGTGATTATTAATTTAACCTCTTTATACTTTGACCGGGCCGTTACGATGAGTGCACCCTCTCCAATTCTCGTCGTTCTTTTACTATTTATAGATAGTTGTGTTTAGTTTACTAAAAGATAATTATTTGGTTGCGCTACATTATATTGTTAGTTGCAGACCCAATTTTCTGTCTCGTGATTATTAATTTAACCTCTTTATACTTTGACCGGGCCGTTACAATGAGTGCACCCTCTCCAATTCTCGTCGTTCTTTTACTATTTATAGATAGTTGTGTTTAGTTTACTAAAAGATAATTATTTGGTTGCGCTACATTATATTGTTAGTTGCAGACCCAATTTTCTGTCTCGTGATTATTAATTTAACTTTTTTATACTTTGACCGGGCCGTTACGATGAGTGCACCCTCTCCAATTCTCGTCGTTCTTATACTATTTATAGATAGTTGTATTTAGTTTACTAAAAGATAATTATTTGGTTGCGCTACATTATATTGTTAGTTGCAAACTCAGTTTTCTCTCCCCTAATTAATAATTTAAGCTTATTATACTTTGACCGGGCCGTTACGATGAGTGCACCCTCTCCAATTCTCGTCGTTCTTATACTATTTATAGATAGTTGTGTTTAGTTTACTAAAAGATAATTATTTGGTTGCGCTACATTATATTGTTAGTTGCAGACCCAATTTTCTGTCTCGTGATTATTAATTTAACTTTTTTATACTTTGACCGGGCCGTTACGATGAGTGCACCCTCTCCAATTCTCGTCGTTCTTTTACTATTTATAGATAGTTGTATTTAGTTTACTAAAAGATAATTATTTGGTTGCGCTACATTATATTGTTAGTTGCAGACCCAATTTTCTGTCTCGTGATTATTAATTTAACCTCTTTATACTTTGACCGGGCCGTTACGATGAGTGCACCCTCTCCAATTCTCGTCGTTCTTTTACTATTTATAGATAGTTGTGTTTAGTTTACTAAAAGATAATTATTTGGTTGCGCTACATTATATTGTTACTTGCAGACCCAATTTTCTGTCTTGTGATTATTAATTTAACATCTTTATACTTTGACCGGGCCGTTACGATGAGTGCACCCTCTCCAATTCTCGTCGTTCTTTTACTATTTATAGATAATTGTGTTTAGTTTACTAAAAGATAATTATTTGGTTGCGCTACATTATATTGTTAGTTGCAGACCCAATTTTCTGTCTCGTGATTATTAATTTAACCTCTTTATACTTTGACCGGGCCGTTATGATGAGTGCACCCTCTCCAATTCTCGTCGTTCTTTTACTATTTATAGATAGTTGTGTTTAGTTTACTAAAAGATAATTATTTGGTTGCGCTACATTATATTGTTAGTTGCAGACCCAATTTTCTGTCTCGTGATTATTAATTTAACTTTTTTATACTTTGACCGGGCCGTTACGATGAGTGCACCCTCTCCAATTCTCGTCGTTCTTTTACAATTTATAGATAGTTTTGTCTAGTTTACTAAAAGATAATTATTTGGTTGCGCTACATTATATTGTTAGTTGCAGACCCAATTTTCTGTCTTGTGA
This sequence comes from Thermobia domestica, assembly GCF_964235325.1. Classification (NCBI taxonomy): domain Eukaryota; kingdom Metazoa; phylum Arthropoda; class Insecta; order Zygentoma; family Lepismatidae; genus Thermobia; species Thermobia domestica. The sequence goes on along the minus strand of NC_137465.1, from coordinate 175,991,546 downwards.
TTATTAATTTAACATCTTTATACTTTGACCGGGCCGTTACGATGAGTGCACCCTCTCCAATTCTCGTCGTTCTTTTACTATTTATAGATAATTGTGTTTAGTTTACTAAAAGATAATTATTTGGTTGCGCTACATTATATTGTTAGTTGCAGACCCAATTTTCTGTCTCGTGATTATTAATTTAACCTCTTTATACTTTGACCGGGCCGTTATGATGAGTGCACCCTCTCCAATTCTCGTCGTTCTTTTACTATTTATAGATAGTTGTGTTTAGTTTACTAAAAGATAATTATTTGGTTGCGCTACATTATATTGTTAGTTGCAGACCCAATTTTCTGTCTCGTGATTATTAATTTAACTTTTTTATACTTTGACCGGGCCGTTACGATGAGTGCACCCTCTCCAATTCTCGTCGTTCTTTTACAATTTATAGATAGTTTTGTCTAGTTTACTAAAAGATAATTATTTGGTTGCGCTACATTATATTGTTAGTTGCAGACCCAATTTTCTGTCTCGTGATTAATAATTTAAGGCTTTATTTCACTTTACCGGTTTTGTCTCGTGATAATTTAAGCTTTTTGTGCAATGACTTGGCTGTTACGATGGGTGCACCCTCTTTAATTCTCGTCGTTTTTTTTGCTATTTATAAATGGTTTTGTCTAGTTTTCTAAAATAAAATTAATATGTTGCGCTACATTATATTGTTAGTTGCAGACCCAATTTTCCTTCTTATGATAATTAATTTTTCCTTCATATATTTTTAACCATTCCTTGACGATGAAACCCCTTCTGTAATTCTCATCATTGTTTTATTAGTTATAAATTTATGTTTCCAATTGGCCTGTTTCTTCCAACGTAACTGTATTAAAATATTTGTTTTGTATTCTGGCAACCCTGCTTTTTTCAAATGTCTTCTAGCAGATGTCTGCCAAAGTAACCGCGGTTCCTTTACGTGGGTCTACATCAAAAGAATCTACGTTTATTATCGTTTTTCGCGAACGTCATAGCGAATGGTGACACTGGGCCTTACTTTGTTTCAGTTTTCCGAAAGGCAGTCTAGCACGCCAGTGAAGGGAGCTGACATCGTAATTATTAATCTTTGGACAAAATAAATATCGGCTGTACTCTGAAGCTAGGTGCAGTTACACAATCAGCTGAAACACGTAACAGCTGCGAGCAAGTTATCACACCACCCTCTGCGATTTGATACCGAGCAAGCCAATAGACTCGCAGCACAGAGTTGCAGTTGTCCGTTGGCAGTCAAATGGATCTGCAATCTTTGGTAAAGTTAACGAGCAGTTGAGCTGTTGTTGATAATACAGTATAGCCTCAGTTATCCGTCCTCTTTGATCCGGATCTCCGGATAATCCGTATCAGATTTGTAGACATTTTTTAATTGAAAGTTCACATAAATAATAATTTCTAACTATGATAGCAAGAACGTAACTATAGTTACGTCAAACAATTGCTTTTTATTTTGATTAAATGTACAGTTCTGTGACCATGCTTCATTCAAACGCCATACGTGTTTGAGACGGAAGACAGCGGACCAATTCTTTGTTAAGAAATGATGTGAAAAGTTATCGTAATAAACGGTAGTCTGCTTATTTAAGGATTTGTTTTGCTGGGCCTATATTACCAGCATTGTTCGGATTTTCGATTTTCCGGATTGCCTTTGGTCCCAGTTAGTCCGGATAAACTAGGTTAGACTGTATATTATAAGTGGAGTGTCTAAATTTGTATAAACAAGAATGCCTACTATCCATTTCATAAAGATAGGCCCCTGACTTCGCGGTGCTGCCGTGACGTCCAGTTAAAACTTATATTTCATTGTCGTACCTCGTTGGAATTGCTGGAATGTTGCCTTTTCAATACTTAAGACATAAAAATTTTCTTTGTACTATGTAGTGAGAAAAAAATAAAAGTTAATGAAAAAGTGCGTATTTTTTCGTACTTTTTTGGTAGATCAATGTTTATAGAGCTATATCTCAGAAAAGAGAACACGTGAAATAATTTCCTGTGTACAATATGTAGATGCATCCATTAACTGTAAGTTGTGAAAAGTTCAATTTTCATCACTTGATATTTTTTGTGTAATTAAAACAAATGTGCGAAGCTCTGATCTCTTTTACCATGATAGGTAGAGAAACGTACAAAACACTGTTCGAAAATTTGGAAGTCTAGTGTTCCAAATATTAGGAACTATTAACAAAAAGGGTTTAGTTGGTAGAGTATTTATTTTTTAAAAAAATGTTTACTTCAACATATTCTCTGCGTTAAGCGGTGAGCCATGTTGCAGCTCAATCTTTAAATTCCCCGCGCTTATATGAAGAAACAGCATACAGTAAATGGAAGTGCGGCAACGCTGTCGTGCAGTGTTGTCGCGTTCAGGAAGCTTGTAGCGCAAAGCCTACTTCATAAGAATGTAATAGGAAAAAGTATTTATTATAACCTTTCACAACATCATAAAAATATTAATGCATGTACACTCATGTCCAAAATTATTGTCGCATGTCTATAAATATGTTATTGTAGGAATATAATTTGATAACGAATTCGCCTGGTATTTCTTATAATGTTAGTATGTGTATAATCGGCAAAGACATGTAGACTATGTGGCAAATTTCATGTCAAAAGAGCAGTAAATAAGAACAATAAAACGAAACTAAAATTTTCTTATCCATTTGGCAACATTTTGTTTTACTAATTTTGTTTCATGCTAATTTTCGTATTCTTTTCCTATGAAATTTATTACAAATATACATTTCCCGACTCTATATATAGTATCAGTATTAAAAGTACCCTGCAAAATCATTATCAAATTATATTCTTACAAGAAGACAGTTATAGATATGCGACAATAATTTTGGACATGAGTGTACACATCTCAATGTAATCGAAATAAAACGTTGAAGTAACACATCCAAAAACTCATCTCTTAATCTACTTACTTCATTCACTTTCGTCATGGCTTTGTTGACTCATCGCTGCTCCTACTATCTTCCCTAATATTTATAAACAATGGCTCAGTTTCTACCTCAAGATCTATCAGTATACACACACTCCAGCTTACGAACATGTTAAAGGTTAAAAAGAAATGTACTGTAGCCTTGGTAATCATGTGTTCACCCAAGTTCTGCGATCAATTCCCCTGCCGAATGTACAGTAACACAGAATTTATTCCTTTGTTTTATTTCAACGAAAGTAAACAATGCAATGAGTAGGTGACGAGGGCTGTATTTTCGTCTAATCACGTCGCACTGATTAAGTCTTCAACACTTCCCTTCGGTTCGTAGGCGTCAAAAACTTAAACACACACACACTCACATCATATGGGTTCATTGCAACGAGACGGACGAATGGGCATTTATATTTTCGTGAGTATATCTTGTGCTTTTTGATTGAAAAAAAATGGATATTCCTTCACGAGCGGCGGTATTACAAAAAGAAGAGGCAAAATGTTTAGCGATAATGAAATTGCAGAACTGATGAATGACTCCGACTCAGACGGTTATGAGTTAGTAATTAATAGTAAGGACATTGATTATTCTGTGCTCAGTGGCGTATCCGGGAGTGAACAAGATAGTAACTCTGTTTCAAGTAAACCTGAGGCTGCGCCGAAAAAAAAAAACGCGTCATACCTATTCAAAGGCAGATTCTAATGTAGCTTGGAGCTCTTAGATCTGAAAACAGATTTTCTGTGAAGTGTAAACTCAATATTACATATCAACTAAGGTTGTATCATATAATAAACTTTGTGCGTGTTTTTGTTTCTGTGCAAGTGTATTTTGTACTGCGTGCAATAAGTGAAAAACTGACAAAAAGCAACAAATTTTCGAGGACCATCACATGCAAAACCAAACAAGATAAGAGTTCGCTTTCCTAATTTTGAACACTTGGTACATTTACTGTATATCCTGTTAATTTCTAAGAAATTGGTTTAAAATCTGTGAAGACATTACATTTTAAAAATATCTCTAAAAAGTGCCGGGCAGTGTGCGTGACAAGTTTAAATACTCGTCCGGCTGAGAGTGTATACGCGCCAGGAAAATGTGGCAACGCAGCACTCCGTATAAACTGGGATAGCGAAGGGCGCAAAGCAGAGAAAATCATAATGTCATATTTGTGATTGTTTATCTTTTAAAACAAGTCAAAACAGTTTGGTTGAAAAAGCTACTTTAAGATCTTTCTAAAAGTTTTTTTTTTTTTTTCAGATTGTTAATACACCGCAGCAATTCAGAGATAATGATGTCTCACTTTTTACTGAATAACAAGAAAATTACTACGTGTTGAGTAATGAAATTTTCAGAACTTACAGGTAATAGATGCACCTACATATTGTGCACAGGAAATTATTTCATGTTATCTCCTTTCCGAGATATAGTCCTATAAACATTGATTTACCAAAAAAGTATGAAAAAATACGCACTTTTTCAATTATTTCTATTTTTTTCTCACTATACAGTACAAAGAAAATTTGTATGTCTTAAGTATTGAAAAGACAACATTCCAACAATTCCAACGAGGTATGACAATGCAGTATAAGTTTTGACTGGACGTCACGGCAGCACCGCGAAGTCAGGGACCTATCTTTATGAAATGGATAGTAAACTGAAGTGCACGTTTTATTCCAATGTGAAGAAGTACCCATTTCTGAAAGCAACGAATTTGAACTATGAAGTTGACTGCAAAATGTGCAATGCTATTTTCCCATTGCACCTGATGGAAACTCGGACAGTCTCCAACACCAAAAATAAGCAAACATAAAATGGTCGCCGTATAAGCAAAGGGAAGAATAGTGACTTTTTCTCCAGCAAAACATTAGATAAGTTAACAAAATTATAATAAGGGCCATCTCTACCATATGTGCAACACGTGTATTTCCACGGAGCCTGAAGTTTCGGAGGGAGCAAACTCTCATAACTATATTATTTAAAATAAATATTTCTTGTTGGAAACATACTTCATGATGATGGTAGTTAAATTTACTAAGCTGACCTTCTACTTGAATACTGCATAAATAAATAATTTTTAGTTAGCATTAATTTAAGGTCACACGGACAGTGCTAAAGCAAATGGCAATCAAATCCCATTTCTTGATTGTTGTCAAATACAAGAACATAATTCTTGAACAGTAGCGAACACCTGACCCATTTAGTTAGTTATCACAGTTTTCATATGAAAACTAGTCCTGTCTTTGTCACAAACAAGTTCCTCATTATTGAAGGTGGAAACAAGTTTTTTTTTTAAAAAAATACATGCTAGTTGTACTGGAATTGTAAACTGATATATTGAGATTGAAGCTCGATATTGCATTCTATAAAAAGAATTATCATCTTTCCTCTACATGTGGGTTTGCTTTATATTTCACTGGCATAATATATTATTTACAGTACAAAGAAAAGACACAACGAAATTGTATTTGTAGTGTTTAGGCCTTTCTGAGTGCGAGTGCTATTTCTCTCTCCTTCGTTGTTGATGATGGGATGGCATTCTTAAAATATTGGCTTTTAAGATTTGTTCTTTCTGGGGAAAGGGTGCGGCAAATGATGTCATTGCACAAGGTGGTAAATTGCCTAGGGCCGGCCCTGATTATAAATAATATTTTTGAGAGGCTATGGGCACAGAAGTATGCTTTGATCTAGGGCTTAGAAATATGTAAATCCGGCCCTGACAGTTACACACGACACAAGGAGAAAAATCAGCTGTTTTCACCAGATTAAAATGACAAACAAAATTCTGGCAAATGCAGCCATGCAAATAAATATTGCTAAACGCACTAAGAATATTGAAGGTACATTGTATCACTGATTTAAATAAAACGAGATTGTTTGTTAAACAACGAGGCAATTCTTTTGTAGTTGGATTATAAACATCTTCACTCCGTACAATTAATTGCAGGAAACGAAGACAGAAAAGTAGCAGCAGCTGAGGAAACTTTCGCCTATTATTCTGTTGTTCATAATCAGAGTTCCAGTTCATTGGATTGTGTTGAAAAGTAAGGAAGGGGGATAGGCCCGTATTCAGGAGGGGCATGGGGGCCGGACCCCCCTAAATTTATACTGCCTCCCCTGAAATTTTCACGGTAGGCTTGCAAATGAACTATAAAATGGTGATGAACTACACTTATAATATGTTTGGATCGGGCCTCCGTAACTTCTACTTGCCCCCCCCAGTACATTTTTGGGCTGCCTGTCTAGGGATCTGGAGGGGGAGATCGAAGGTGTCCTGTATTCTCATGACAACAATATGGCAGGCTTAACCTTATCCCATACTTCATCCTCATTAATTATATTACTATAATACTACATTACTATCACTTAGTTTTCAATTCTTCTGATCGTATTTATTGTATATATTGTTTAATGTTCCTCATTTATTTGTTTTGTAGATCATTGTTCATCTACTTTCATAATAGCTATGTATATATGTTTTATGTTGAATATATGTATTTATGTCTATCTTTCCACCTAACGTTAAGGAACGCAAAGTTCCTTATGACCATTACTGCCATGAAATAAATTAATAAAGCAGTTAGACCAACCACTGACTTAAAAACCAACAATCCCTTCAAATCACTTCCCCAAAAGAGGGCATAACCTTCTCAGAGGTAGCTAGCCTTAGCTAGCAATGTAAAAAAACAATGAATGAAACAAGATATAAAATAAAATATCTGATCATTATCTGGTTATTGATCCAGCCTGGTTTTGTGCAAAATTCGAATATCCATCTCTTGCCTTTGATTGAACTGTTGCGTGTGTTGTCACTCCCTACAAAATACATTGGAAAGATAGGGGAAATGTGCTGCTATCTACTGGTGATTAGCACTCCTTTAAACTTACCTTAAATCACTAAATTGAGTAACAGGATAAACCCAACTCCCGTATTGGCCAAAGTCTCATGTTTGTTCCGCCTTTAAAAAATATAAGTGGATATCTTGCTTCTCGCAATTGCACTGCATATTTTGATATCCTGCCTTTTTTTCTTCCTTTTTTTCTTAATCCTAAAATAGCGAACAAAGAATTATTTCCTTAGTCTGGCTGAACTGAAATAAAATTGATTAGATCTGAACATCGAAGTGAAATAACAAAAAAAAAAAAAAAAATCTTTAAGTTTTACGTCCCATGGTTATACCGGCTAGGCTAAAGGAGACAGTGATGATGAGAAATGAATGAAATTGTGGAATGAAGAAAAGGGGAGAACCCCGAGAAAACCCACGTATATGGTGTTTGCCCACCACAAAGCTCACTTGGCGCGAGCTGGGATCGAATCAAGGACCCCATGCACCAGAGACCACCACGGCCCCTGAGCTACTGAGCCACCGCGGCCCTAAGTGAAATAACAACAATAATAGATTTACAAATGGTGAAATGAACAGTCCTACGATAGAGTCAACTAGTGACGCTCACGATTAGATGTAAATATTTAGAATTAGATGAAGAAGTGCTTTAAATTTATAGAGTGAAGTTTTTCTATTTTTTAATTCTACAAATGTTTTTTCCTTTATTTATTATCTAAAATATTAAATCTTTCATTTTTCATTCAATTTTTCTTTTTAAAACATCAATAATCGTCCTTTAGTTGATATTTCTAAAATTAATCTCAAGGATAGTATTTATATTAAGCGATTGGTGAAATTGATCTCATGTTGAACAAAGTTGGGGTGGTGGTAGAGCTTCATGAACTTAATACGAATATAAAACTTTATGGTATGCAGACCTTCCCTACCCGAATTATTAACCACTAAATTTGGACTTGTACTTAGTGAAAGAACATTATACAATATATCGTATGGCATCGATAATAATAATCCAATCTTGACCAAACTTAATATGTGATAGACATCGACGAGTTTAAGTATGAACGTGAAAAGTTATTGTGTGCAGACCTTTGGTTCTCGTTATTGACAATCAAATTTGAACTTGGACTAGGATGCACACACTAAATTTCGCTAAATCATCATCAATAAAACTCCTCCGATCTAGACCATGCTAGGTCGGATGGTAGACTGACTAGCCGAGCACCCATACGACCTTAATATGAAATCTTACGACATTAAAACCCTTTGTTCCCGAGATAGTGACCATCAAAGTTATGGACTCAGTGAAATCATGAAATTTCTTTAAAACGCGATAGATTGACCTTACCTGATGTTAACTAAACCCAGTATAATGATAGATCTTTACGTATTTAGCACGCATATGCAAATTTTCGATGTGAAGACTTACGGTTCTGACTTATTGGCCATCAAAGTTGAAGTTTGGATTTAGTTGAAGCAGCCTTTCCTGAACTTTGCTTCACGATCACGAAGTTCTTGGGGCTCCGTCCGTGGCAGCAGGGGTAAATGTGGATCTGAAAAGGAAGGGGGACGTATGACATCACATCGTTTCCCATGCCTATCTTTGCCCGTAGCATTTTTTTTAGGAAGTGGAGGGACGCCATAGTTACTTTCTGGAAGTGGGATAACGCAATCTCCGCGTCTCCCCTCACTTTTACTCCTGCGTGTCACTTACGAAAATAGTAAAAAATATTAGTGGTGTTTCCATCTATCGGGAAAAATGAGAACACTTCAATCTGTCGAAAAATAATTTTTGTAATAGTAGTTTGGGTTATTCTTGCTATCTCGCTAGATGGAAGCTGTAGTAATAATAGACTGTATCTACTAATTACTTGAACTATCTATCTTTCGTATGAGCAAAGTACAATTTACTCGGTGATTCTAGAAATATTATTTATGTTTCGTATAGCCAAAATTATATGGCAATTTGAAACTCAACCTGACTAATCCGATCTCTCTGAACAACTCTTTTTGAACTACTAGTCACCAGATCTCGTTGACAGTGCTACGTTAACCTTTCGTTACAAAGTTAATTGGGGAAGAAGTATCAGTTTTCAATGAAAAAAAAAGTTACAACGGCGATGGGATGGAAGACAATGTACTTACTGCACTTCCTCCAACTTCAAAATCTCCGGCTGGTCATTTTCAACCCTTCGGGGCTTTGTGCCAGGAAGTTTAAGCTTTTTATGTGCTTAAGAATTGGCTAACGTATTTCCTCGCCTACAAATCGCACAAGAACGTTTCCAATGATTCTCCAGTTTTGGAAGTGTTCCACTAGTTTTGTCGCAATATGTTTCCTTTGGTTACCCTTTCTGTAACAATTACATTTATTCCGGATAGGGAAAAAAATCACAGTGTTACCAGTAATGTATGAAAATTAACTAAATGTCAAACAAAAGGGATAATGTAGAAACCAGGAGAGTAAACGTAAAACACCGTACCGATGAGATATTATGTTTTGTACGTAATTCGAAGTGGTATTAATTAACGGGAAACAATGAAACGTCGTCGATATGGCAAAGGGGCATAAGCGGCAAAAAGCATTTTTTACAGAACATTTTTTTTTTAAAAAAAGTGCTCTTTAACCGTCTATCTTGTAATGTAAATTAACTCTATTTTTAAAGTTAAATATTGCTTTTTGTATAGAAGCACTACTGTTTCAAAGCAAGTTTCAAGTGACTTGAAATCAAACATATGAGTTGTAGAAAGTGGGAAGGGAGGAGAGTTATAGAGATACGCTTGTTTGTCAGGTTAGTCGTTACTGTACTATTCGATATACGCCCATGTTTGTGTGTTATCTCAAATACACAATACACTCAAAATACCACACAGAACTGAAAAAATACAATTAAGAGAACACAAGTCGAAATTAAAATATTATTAATAAATTAATGATTAGTGAAGATCCTATTTTCATTTTCAGATTTTTCTACAAAGAACGTGTAAAAATTACACAAAGGTACATGCATGTTGTATTAAAAACAGTTAAACGAATTATAAGCATTATTTTCCAATATTCTCACTTGAGAAATGTGACAGATTTTTGTAGAATTTTTGGAAGTTGTTGTTGCGAATCACTGCAGTTAGTCCTGTGCAGAGAACCTGAAGATCCTTATACATTTGCTGATAGCTTAGCAGCACTGATATTGAGACGTGGTGCAGGTTGACGCAAAATTTCCAAAACATTTCTCCTGAGGAGACCTTTTGCATGAGTTCTTTGTGCAAGGTGACTGGTTTTTATGTAAATACATGTCAGATCTTCCTTGGTAACCATTACTTTCTTGCTATCAAATCGATTTTATCTCCCGAGTCGAAGTTCTTGATAGATCGAATGCAAATATCTTCTCAGACACTTTTGAAATCACTAAAATTTTCAATTTCTATGTTATGAACAATATACAAGGTCTGTATGATAAGTAATGAGACTCGCCGCGCCGCGGCGCGCGTGTCGCTGGAGCGGGTTTGTCGGTGATGGAGGATGTAGGGGGGGGGTCCGAGCAAAGCAACGCACCGCGCGTCAGTTGGCTCCGAGCCTTAGTGGAGCGCGGACAAGCCTTGGACAAAGCCCTTGTGAACATTCTTGTCACGGCGGAAAATCAACAAACATGGAGGGTTCCATCGAACAGCGTTATGCGATCAAATTTTGCGTTCGCCTGGGGAAAACGGCTACTCAGACGCTTTCTCTCATCACGGAGGCCTACAAAGAGGAAGCCCTATCCAAAGCCCAGGTGTTTCGTTGGCACAGTGCGTTCCGGAACGGCCGGGAAAGCGTTGAGGATCTGGAGAGGGCTGGACGCCCGACAACAGTGACTACGGACGAAACTGTGGCAAAAGTGAGGGATCTCCTGAACTCAGACCGTCGATTATCGTTGAGATTGATTGCTGATGAACTCGATATGAACCACACAACAGTGCACAAGATTGTGACGGAACAATTGGGAATGAGAAAAATCTGTGCGAAACTGGTGCCGCGAGTGTTGACTGACGAACAAAAGCAACGACGTGTTGATTGTTGTCAGGAACTGTTGAACCTCATGAACAGTGACCCTAACTTTGAAGATGACGTCATAACAGGTGACGAGTCGTGGGTGTTCCAGTACGACCCTGAAACGAAACGTCAAAGCGCGGAGTGGCACACTCCTGCGTCCCCGCGCCCCAAGAAGGCCAGAATGTCGAAGTCAAAGGTGAAAACAATGTTGATTGTTTTTTTTGACAATGTGGGGGTGGTCCACAAGGAGTTTGTACCCCAAGGACAAGCCGTCAACGCCGCCTTCTACAAACAAGTCCTTGAGAGACTGCACAGGAGCGTCAAGCGGAAAAGACCGGCGATCGCCAGCCGGTGGAAGTTGCATCACGACAATGCCCCTGCCCACACCGCCTTCTTAGTGACCTCCTTTTTGACCCGGATTGGGGTGGAAGTCCTTCCACAACCACCCTACAGCCCAGATGTGAGCCCGGCCGACTTCTTCCTCTTCCCGAAGCTGAAGCCACGCTTGAAAGGAACCCGTTTTGCAGACGTCACAGCCATCCAAGCAGCCGTGACCACATTTCTAAAGGACATGCCGGCTGCTGACTTCCAGGGGGCGTTTGCAGCGTGGAAACATCGATTGCAGAAGTGCATCGACGCAAGAGGAGAGTACTTCGAAAGCTTTTAAGTCCCTGTACAGATCAGATCAATAAAACAATGTTTCCAGACCTGGTCTCATTACTTATCATACAAACCCTGTATATACACTCACGTCCAAAATTATTGTCACATGTCTATAAATATGTTGTTGTAGAAATATAATTTGATAACGAATTCGCCGGGTATTTCTTATAATGTTAGTATGTGTATAATCGGCAAAGACATGTATGTGGAAAATTTCATGTCAAAAGAGGAGTAAATGAGAATAATAAAACGAAAATAAAACTTTCTTGTTCATTTAGCAACATTTTGTTTTACTCATTCTAATTTTCGTATTTATAATTCTTTTCCTATGAAATTTACTACAAATATACATTTCCCGATTATACGCATAGTATCAGTATTAAAAGTACCCTGCAAAATCATTATCAAATTACATATTCTGGAAAGACAGTTATAGATGTGCGACAATCATTTTGGACATGAGTGTACCTGAACAACGAGCTAAACGCAATATCGGAAGCAGCTGTTCTGGAATAAAGATATTACTTGCAATTGAAATCACTCGGGTAATTGTGCTGTGAACAGTCTCCTTCACTTTGCCCATGGGTCGGTTCAAAGAAATAGAGAAAAAATAATATATATGTATGTAGAATTTGTGAATACGTGAAGTAACACGAAAATGACAATAGTATTTTTATTCTGTTCAGCACATGAATCTGCGAATATCATTACTTCTTCCAGAAATTTTAGATCGACTACCTCTAAATATTTTGCTACACCTTCAAATCACCTCTTTTGCTGATACCCTCATGCCAAAGAAAGCAATGACATTCTTTATTACCAATATTATACATGGTATAGTTATAAATGGATACGCTCATCCATCCGGTGATACGCGCACTGAAACAAAAAAAGTACCGTATGTGGCGTACGTAGAAACTTAGGTTACATGTGTAAATCCTGTAGTTTTTGAACTTAACGTACAGCAAACGTATAACTGAAAAAGTATATTTTATACATAATTTCCGTATAAGTGTTCCAAATAAACGTACTTTCCGTACGAAAGAAAGAACTGTATGTAGGCGGTCAGGATGTCAGATAACACAAAATTCGAAAATGGTGCTTAAGCCATACGTAGTCACATTTTCTGTACAGAAGAAACTAATAAAGATAGAGTTACGCTTGTTTGTCAGATGAAAGATCAACATATTACAAGTCATGAGGTAAAATATCTCAAATTTTGAAAATATGGAGTTTACGCCATTTTGTCAGGTTCCTCAACAAATACTGATGGGACATATTTATATTTTGAATACTGCCAGCAATAACAATCAAGTTTGTTTTTCACATATCTTAACAGGAAGTGTAAGAATGGAAGTTACTGATGCATATTTCTTTCATTGTTACAGAGAATCATCGTGATGTGGACTGCGGTTGAAATTTTTTACGTAGTGGAGGCGTTATAGCTCCATCATCACAGCATAACAGCGTTTCAAACAACATTTTAAGAAACAGATAGCACCATCCTGAAAGATCATACTGTGTGCTGTTCACAACTTTTGTGAGACCATAAACGCTAACAAATAACGATGCCCTGGGAGACTTCGTTCGTTATACTGCAGCAGTGTCAATAATAATCTTTCAACGACACCTCCCGGGACGCCTCATCTCCAAACAGGCCAGTAGCCAGCCCAAAAATTAAGGGGGGCCCGGCTGAAGTTAGAGGGGCCCGATCCAACAATATTATAGTTCCTCACCATATTATAGTTCATTTGCAAGTCTACCATGAAAATTTTAGAGGGGGCCAGCAAAGATTTAGGGGGAGCCCGGCCCACCTAGACCCCCCTGGATACGGGCCTGTCTCCAAACAATACTAAACATGATTATTAGGGCCAAAGAATATTCTCATCAAGATGGTGCCCATCTAAGGGATGTAACCTTCAAATACTGAACACAATGCAAAACTCCCGTCCTTTGACAGTGTATCCTTTATCGCTGGTAATAAACATTATGTTCAACATGCTCCGCAAATACATTTTAAATGTGGCTTGTATATGTGAACCCACCACGTATTAAAGTACCTATAACAATAAAACGTGGATGAGCATGTGGAAGCATCCTTTCTTTGAACCTTAATATGAAACTGAATTAATCTTTACACAGATTTTATTAATGTGGTCTGACCAGTTACAGTTTTTGTAAATAACTCTTGGAAATAGCACAACCAAGATGAGGTCGTAAACAATTCAATTTATCTACCACTATTTCAACTCTAAGGTTATCATTTTCCTCCGATATCATAACATTAAATATCTAGTAACTAACAATGAAAATGTCAATTAGTTGTTATTTTTGAATCATAAATATCTAGTGACAGACAGTGAAAATGTGTATTTGTTGTTACTCTTGAATCATAAATATCTAGTGTAACATAAATATCTACTAACTGACAAAGAAAATGTGTATGAGTTGTTATTTTTGAATAAGAAATATCTAGTGTATCATAAATATTTAGTAACTGACAATGAAAATGTGTATTAGTTATTACTTTTGAATCATAGTGTATCATAATTATCTAGTAACTGACAATAAAAATGCGTATTAGTTGTTACTTTTGGATCATAACTATCTAGTGTATCATAAATATCTAATGTATCATACCTAGGTAAATATCTAGTAACTGACAATGAAAATGCGTATTTGTTGTTACTCTTGAATCATAAATGTCTAGTGTATCATAATTATCTAGTAACTAACAATAAAAATGCGTATTAGTTGTTACTTTTGGATCATAACTATCTAGTATATCATAAATATCTAAATGCATCATACCTAGGTAAATATCTAGTAACTGACAACGAAAATTTGGAGTGGACTCACAACAGAATTGGGATAAAATTATATTAACAGCAATAATTGATAAAGAATTGGTCCCTGAAAATATATCTGATATAGCTCGTTTTAAATCCTTACAAAGAAAAGAATCTGGTGCATGGCTACAGGCAACACCGTCAAAAACTATTGGAACTTTCTTGGACAACAACACGTTTCAAATCTGTGTCGCTCTACGTCTCGGTTTAAATATTTGCCATAGTTTCAAATGCACATGTCAGAAACAGGTTGATGAAAAAGGCTTACATGTGTTAAGCTGTTCTAGGAGTGGAGGTCGAATTTCTCGTCATGGAGAACTTAATAATATAATAAGTCGAGGTCTTGCCATCATTGATGTCCCAAGTATTTTAGAACCATCTGTAATGTCCCGAGATGATGGGAAACGACCAGATGGAGTAACATTAACCCCTTGGAAAATGGGGCAACGACTGGTATGGGACGTTACATGTGTTGACACTTTTGCACCTTCTCATTTACCTTCATCGTGTAAAGAGGCAGGAAATGCTGCTGAGACAGCCTGTAAACGAAAACACACCAAATATTCAAAATTAAAAGATCATATGTTCATCGCCTTTGCTACAGAAACTATGGGAGTTTTTAGCCGGGAAGCTAGGGAGTTCCTAAAGGAAATTGGGTCGAACTTAAACCTCAAGACGGGAGATACGAGAAGTGCACAATTTTTACTTCAGCGTATTAGTTTAGCAATACAAAGAGGTAATGCGGTCAGCATTTTAAGTTCCTTCCCTTCTTCAAAAATGGAAGAAGTTTTTTTATTTGAGATGAATCTGAATTTATGAACACTTTCAACTGAAAAGTTTGTAAACTAAATTTTAATAGAATAGCAGTCAATTAGTTGTTATTTTTGAATCATAAATATCTAGTACCAGACAGTGAAAATGTGTATTTGTTGTTACTCTTGAATCATAAATATCTAGTGTAACATAAATATCTAGCAACTGACAATGAAAATGCGTATTAGTTGTTACTTTTGGATCATAACTATCTAATGTATCATAAATGTCTAATGTATTATGCCTACGTAAATATCTAGTAATTGACAATGAAAATGTCAATTAGTTGTTATTTTTGAGTCATAAATATCTAGTAACTGACAATGAAAATGTGTATTAGTTGTTATTTTTGAAATAAGCAAAACATCAATCGGTATATTTGACATTTATATCACGTAACGAACAACATATTATATTTCCTGTAACCCTTCTCAAAACTTTTTTGGAAGTTTATGCACTTTCTAATGTTTATTTGAGTAGTAAGAAGATCCTGCTATCTGTTGTTTTTATGTGAGTAAGCAAATTGAGTTGTTTTGATATCATCTTCCTATTTTAGGGTTGCTCACGAAGTAAGAATTGGTTGTCTCGTCTCGAAAAGTTGCCATGAGAGTAATATATTTTCTAGGAACCCGTTTCTGTTTTATAGTGGAAGGGTTCCGTCTCGTCTTGTCTCATCTTGTAGGCGACCATAGATAATAACGATTCCCATATTAGAAAACCGTCTCACAAAACAGTAATACGGTATTATCCGAAAAAAAGAAATGGAATAAACACATAAACTTGATTAGAGTTGTTGTTCGAATAGTATTAAAACTGATTTAAAAATACAATAAAACTTCAATTATCCAGACTATGAGTCCTGGGATCTACTTCTCGAATCTAACAGACTAGTAATACTTCTTCATTCGTTTGTGATACTAGTCTAAATATATGAATGTGTCTCTCGAACTTACAAGAATAAAAATACTAGTTACAAGTCCATGAACTAGTGTTACAAGAGCATGTGACTTGCTTCACCAGTGCTTCTGTTTCAAAGAAAACTGGTGCAGCACGTTATGTTTGTAATTTACTTGTAAATATCCACAATACTCTGGAGACCACGTTTGTATAATTTCACAACTAAAAGTACTTCTGTGTTCTTTCATTGAAATAACTAAGAAAAAAGTCTGAATCAGAGTTTAAAATGAGTCCAATAATAATATCCGTTGATTTATCTAATACTGTTAATGAAGAAAAATCAGTTAATTCTAAGGAAAATCAAGAAGTAAATCTCAAGAAATGCACTCAAACAATTTAATATTTCTAATAACTCTAGTTTCCCATTGCCAAAGGCGCGTACGCTAGCCGCTTAGCTATGAGGAAGCTCTGTGTTAAATTGGAGTAATTACATGTAGACCGCGTGCATTTTATTTTCGAAAGGGTGTGGAGATAACTTGCGAAAGAATACTTATTTTTGAACATCAGTTACTGAAAAAGATGGTACATATTGGTGTTTGAGGTATCACATAAATTTAAATTTCATTTCCCCTTTTCCACACTGAGGAAAAAAATTATGTGGCGTACGTAAACCGTAGATTACACGTGTAAATCATGTAGTTTTTGGGTGCAGTTAACGTATAGCAAACTTTAAAAAAGTATATTTTATACGCACTTTCCGTATGCGTATTCCAAATAAACGTACTTTTTGTAGGAGAGAAAGAACTGTATATACTGTAGATGTTCAGGATCTCACATACAATATACATATTAAACATATAGCTGAAGTATATAACATACGCATATGTATGTAATATACGGAAGACTCTTAGATGTCATATATCCTGCAACGGCATGATGTAATATCTAACCTGGAAAAGTATGTAGCATCCGTGTGTATAGATGTTCCGTACTGATTTCCGTAGTAAACAAAGGATTCCGTATATTTGTACAGTATACCGCTGGCCGGGTAACGGATTTTCTCAGTGCATTATTTAATGTTTATTACTTACATCTACAGAAATTTGTTCCTTAGGATAGCAGGCACTTAATTTTACATTTAAAATTTTTAAATTCTGGTGTCTTACTTTGCATAAACATATTTTTTACATGCATTTCCAAAATATGACCGGTAGCTACATAGTATTTTATGTGCTGAGGTAATTGGGATCCAAACTAAGAAGATTAGTTAATACAATGTGAATTATTCTTTATTTGCTTGCTACGGGAAATTACACTGTATATCGTGTGCCAGATAATAGTAGTTTTATTAATGTAGCTTTAGTTATGTTAGGCTAATAGATGTCTCGAACATATAAATAATCTTTGTGTTCTGCAATGAGTTCATGATCTTGGCGTACCTTCATTATTTTGTTGCGCCACTAATGTACTTTATTTTCCTGTGCAAATTGCTAAAGAACACGCCAAACAAAATACTTTTTGATTCTATTATCATATTCCAAATACTGAGTTTCAATTTTGTTTTTTCACTATATTCGAATAAATTAACTCCCATTACAGAAAGTAGCCAAGCTGACAGCATATCTTAAAGGAAGCTGTTCATATCTCTTGACTTGTAGAATTAATAACGTGACTAATGAAAATGCTGTATGTTCACAAGTTCCTGTTAAGGTTTTGATAAACAGAAATTACAAGAACACGCTAATTTTAGGCTCATAATTAGCTTGTAGCTTGTGAAGTAATAGACAAGTAGTTTTAAGAAATAGGCCCAAGGACGCAATTCGTATTTTACTGATATAAATGTGAATTACTCTCCATACTAACTCCCCCCCCCCAAAGCTTTCGATTGAGTTTATGCTATCGGTATAGGTTAAATTCGTACTTAATTTTAATAAAAAATGAAATGAAATATTTCAGTTTTACGTCCCACGATTTTACGTGCCGGCTATGCTAAACGAGACAGTGGTGATGAGTAATAAATGCAATGGTGGAATGAATAAAGTGGGAGAAAATGGGAGAACCCCGAGAAAACCCACGAACACGGTGTTTGTCCCCCACAGAGCCCACTTGGCGCGAGCTGTGATCGAATCGGGAACCTTAAGCACCAAAGGTGAATGTTTTACCACTGAGCCACTGTACCTCCACTTAATTTAAAAAAAAGTTGTAATTATTTACATTTAATTTCTTGTTAGTTCATCCATCAACTAATTTGCGATTTTACAAATATTAATGTTTAAATCTTATGGTTAGGTTCTTGTCTCAATAATAAACACCGATTCACTTTCATGTTCAGCTGTCCATTTACACTGTCCATTTACAAATAATTAAACTGATACAAGATGCAGTTAAACCATTATAACATATTGCTGTAAAAATACACAAATATTAATGCTCAAAATCTAAATATGATTTCAGTCTTTGTCCTATTTTGAGGTAATTAAATTGACATAATACAGTTTTCAAGTTGCAACTAAGTCATCAGAATAATTTTAAATCTGCAAATTGCCTCCACGCTAGCTCTATTTATTGATGTTATAGAGGAAGCGAAACCTATTAGCACGACTGTTAACTATTATAAATTAATATTAGTCACAGACTGGACTTTTCCCTCTTATGATAAGGACGTACACTTGAAAAAAGAAGTCTGTTAAAGAAACCGCCGCATCGTCGCCGAAATATAGATGCAACCCATTTTCGACGCCTGCACAGGTATGTAACCAACAATACTCTTCTGCAGGTTGCATAATCTCTTGCAATTTAGAAATGCGCAACTTTCAATTTTTAAAATAAAATCATGATACTATCATCGTAAGAAGCCATACAGAAACAATCAGAGCTAGGAAAAGGTATAATCAAGGCTGGAGATAATTATTAAAGGATAAAGTGGAGTGACTTGCTAAAAGCCAAAGACAGAATAAGTGATGCAGTAATAATAAAAAAAATATTCTGCAATAGAAGACCTGAAAGGCCGAGGAAAAGTGTGTGGAAGATGTGATAGACGATCTAAAACTGATAAAGATGAAAGAATGGAGGATAATCGCCAGTGATAAGAACAATCGGAGGCAACTTGTTGAAGAGGGAAAGATCACATCAAGCTGTAGCACCGAAAAGTAAGTAAATTTATAATATCCTGTTATATTTGTTCCACATTAATTTTTTTAAATTTCCAGATCCCACCTGTCTTCTCGCGTTTCCGTCGACATAATTTCAAATGTCAGCAATTTAGAGTAATTTACTTACAATTGATAGTAGTTGTATTACTATTATTATACGTTTACAAGTAGCAATTGTTTCAATGTTAGGATAAATCAAACAACATAGAATATACCGTAGTCTGCTATCTAACAGCTTATGTTTTTCATATTCAGTATTGTTACGTAAATAAATAAATAAATAAATAAATAAATATTCTATTCCAGGATAATAAAAACTATTAACCCATCATATTAGCAAACGAACGACATAAAAATTAATTTTTCTCGATTTTTTCGAAAAATACGCGCGAGAATTTACCCTCCAGCAGGGTCGCACCCACGGGGACCTCACCGGGTCCAGACTCCTCCCCTCAAAACCTACTAACTCAACATATATTTGTAATTTTTGTCAATAAAACTATACTTATATTACAGGGAAATGATTGATGAAGTATGAACATTTGATTTAATAACACTTCATCTTTACTATTTCTCCTATAAAAAACAATCTAGTTCTATCATTTTTCTTCGGAAAAATATGGGTGAAAATATTTTACAATCACTTATCGTCTTTTCTGCTGCAGAATAATACCCGTTCAACACTACATAGACGTAATGGTTTGTATTATTTGACTCCCCCCTCCCCCAAGTTTGGATCCCTCCTAACAGAAAATTCTGGGTGCGCAACTGCCCTCAAGTATGGCTTTCTGTTTTAGTTTTAGTTCGATTATATATATATATATATATATATATATATATATATATATATATATATATATATATATATATATAGAATGTTCTGAAAATGGCGCCCACGGACCACAGAGCGTTATTCTACAAGTCAAGATAAAGCAAAAAATATATATATTTGTATACCTTTCGAGCCATCGTCTGGAGACACAAATTGCATTATGTAGCAACGTCGCAAATAAAGAACCATAGATTAGATGTACCGATCTGTCAAATAGTTATATCGATTCTTTCCAGATGGCAACTAAAGTTGATATTGATTGATTATTAGTGTAGCAATTGATTCAACTGCTTTGTTGAATTCGTAGAGTGATGCTAATGGTTCCATGTTAATCTGCGACGTTGCCATATTCTGAAATTTTCATTCTCCATAGCTGCTGAAGGAGGCCCCAGAGGGCATTCCATCATATAATATTTTCGCTTTATTTTGGCCTGTAGAAGAGTACACAGTAAAAATAGTTGTGTTAATTCAACTCAATTTTAACACAAGGCAGTGGTTCCAGCGTGACTACCACTATGCGGGGTTAGTTCAACATATATCCCGCGGTGTTGGCGTTTAACACAGGGGGTGTGTTACGTCTTTAACACATAGCCGGTGTTGAGCCGTGCCGTAAGCGTTAATGAAGCACAAAATTACTCCCTCAAAATACAAGTAAAAAAAAATACTCCAGTGAAGAAGGGAGGGCACGAACCACCATCCTTTCGATTTCTTACCGCGTGCTCTTCCGACTTGGCCACGGAAGCAATGAAGAAAACGTCGCTTGTACAGCGATAAATTGTTGAAGTCTTTAGAATTTGACTAATCAGAGTCCTCCTTTAAGCCGCGTATATTCGACGATAATTGTTCGGGATAAGATAAAATCTGCTCGTCATGTAATTTTATAAAAAAAAAAAAAAAAAAATGACGACTGTCTACTTGATTTTATAGTTCTTCCATATTCCCTTTCAAATGATCGGCGACAGTTGCCATTTAATAAAGTTGATGCATTTGTTGCTTCTAGTATACAATCGCTTAGAAAAAGAAGCAATAAATGCATCAAATGTGGGAGATGAAATTTTGCGTATAACTGGATTTGTTTAAGTTTTTCTTTCTACTGTGTTTGTCTGTAGCTTCAATTCATATGCCTTTATAATTAGATGCCCAACATATTTGGCAACCACGCAGAAAACAACACCGAAGATTCTACACTTCTGTTAATTTAACACACAAGTTGTGTGTCATTTCAACTACCGGCATTTGACACACAACTCCAAATGGAGAGTGAGTTGTTCTAACCACTTGTTTGTGTTATATTTTAACACAATCGTGTTAACACATAGGCATGTCGTTGAAATAACACAACGATTTTTTACAGTGTACTCTGTGGTCCGTGGGCGCCATTCTTAGAACACACACACACGCACCCCCCCCACATATATATATATATATATATATATATATATATATATATATATATATATATATATATATATATATATATATATATATGGGTGGTCCTTAATTTTTGATTTCCAAATTTCCTTGGACGAACCCCCTAAAATGGTTCCAAATGCTACTAAATTAAACAAAGAGAAATAATAGCTTCATTGAATAATATTAAATGATGCCTCAAGCGACCTAAGTTTTGAATCCGATTACAATACATAGTATATAGGAAAAATCCGGAATAAACGCTTGTAATTTAGAAACAGTTTAAGGACATGCAAAGATACACTGGATGGTGGAACTATAGGAAGGAACATGCCAATTTTGTATAGTATTGTCATAGCGGCCATCTTGAAGTTCGCCATCTTGGATTCAGGTCAAAATTTTCAAATAGGAAGACGGTCATATGACATATTGTTTTGAGGTAGCATTTCACAAGAAGCACAAATCTGGTATTATTTTAATGATAGCTTTAGTCGTGTAAGAATTATTACATGCGAAAAGATTTCTTCTTTACACAGTAGTAATTCTTACATGAGTAAAAGTAAAGACATGCGTTTTGCGCGAAAAGAACAACAGGGATATGCACGGCTTTAAAAGAAAGAGGAATGCAAAAGAAAATGCACTTCTGAATATGATTTGTTTCAACTTTATACACCAAAAAACATGGAGGTAAGCAGTTCAGGTAATGAAGAGAAAAACCCAGTTGAGAATGTTAGAGAAAATGTAAATATGGATGTGTGTGTGCCCGGACCCTCCAAGAGATGTAAAAGGGGGTAACTAATTTTATTACTCCAAAACTGGTCGCCGCTCGTGATCTATACAAGGTCACTGATAGAACAGCAATACACATTCTGACAGCGATGGCAGAAGCATTAGGCCATAATATAGAGGAACTAGTAATAAATAGGTCTTCCATTCATCGATGCTGGGAGAAAATCCCTAGCGAAATTGCACAGGACCAAACACACACACACACACACACAAACACACACACACACACACAAAAATCAGAGTGCATCAAGTGAGTTAGTTGTTCATTGGGACGGAAAACTACTGCCGAATTAGACTGGCAGAGAGACTGTCGACTGGTTATCTATAATTATTACAGGAGATGGTAATGAGAGGCTAATTGGTGTTCCCATTTTGTCATCATCAAGAGGAGAACATATTGCTTCTACTATAATTCATTCGCTTGAAGAATTGAACTTGGTAAAGTTCGTGCTGGAGTTTGTTGTGACACTACTTCCTGCAATATGGATCATGTCAATAGTGCTTGCATTCTGCTAGAGCAGAACCTCCAAAATAACCTTCTATACCTTCCTTGTACACACCGCATTTATGAATTGGTTTTCAAATGTATATTTGATAAGTGTTGTGCTTCGTTTGGATATGGCTCTGGTGCTTGGGTTCCCGGGAACGATCTCAGCCCCCGCCAAGTGAACTTTGCGGTGGACAAACACCGTGTGCGTGGGTTTCCTCGGGGTTCTCCCGTTTCCTCCCACTTTCTTCAGTCCACCATTTCATTCATTACCCATCATCACCGTCTCCTTTAGTCTAACCGGCATAACCGTGGGACGTAAAACTCAAAGATTTCATTTTCGTTTGGATCTGGACCGGACGTTCCCCTATTGAAGTGTTTTCAGAACGAGTGGTCTAAAATAGATTGCACTTTTATTCCAGGAATTGATGATAATGATGTAAGGAGCAATATTTCCGATGTACGAAATGAAGTGTTGAATTTTGCTGTCAAACCTGTAGAAGCAGGACACCGCAGAGAAGATTACAAGTATTTTTTACAACTGAACATCATATTCTTGGGTGGCATACCTCCTTGAGGAGTTGTCTTTCGTTTGCCTAGAGCATTTCACTATATGTGATCAAGCATCCCATTCACCATTACAAAACCTGCAATTTTTGAAAGGTTTGTATAGTTATAGACAAATAGATGCTGAATTATCAGAAAGAATTAAAACTGTAAGGGGAAACCGTGAAACAGCAAAGAGGGCTGACGCAAGAGGTGATACCATAAAAATTCTTGTGATAAGAGAAATTAGTGAGTTTGTTACAACAAACACACACACATGTTCTTCGAGAGATTTAAAATACCCAAAGGGTTTTTGAGTGTTTTCCGATTTCATGGTCAAATAACAATGACTGTCTTCAAAGGAAGACAATAGTTAAATTCATCCACGTAACAAACGATGCACCAGACAGGGGAGTGAAACTAACAACGTTCTTACAAAAAAGTAGGAGCAGAACAGTTTCTTTTGCAGATAGTGAAGGCCCACAGACAATCTTTTCCTAGATGTGACCAAAGTGAACTGTGTAGCAAAAAAGATTGAAAACTCACAATAAAGCAACTACATAAATAAGGGATATTTCAATTTCTTCCAAGTTATAATTTTTCTTTGCTCATAATGGTCTATGAATCATCTTGATGGAAAAGCTTATTTGTAGTTCATAGCGAAACAAAGATTTAATTTTATCTAGCAGTTTGTTTCAATTTATGTAAAAGACTTCCAAAATTCTTACGAATCAGTGGTCCATAACTACAATAAAATAACATTACATCTAAGCATTTTGTTTGTCATACGTAATAACTCTTACATGATATAGGTAACTTGAAAATAATGCCAGATTTGTGCTTCTGGTAAAATGCTACCTCAAAACGATATGTCACACGACCATTTTCCTATTTGAAAATTTTGACCTGAATTTGAGATGGCGGACTTCAAGATGACCGCAATGATAATTCTATACAATATTAGGTTAGTCTCTTCCTCTAATTTTCTTTTTATCCAAGATATCTTCCCAGTGGGAGCTCATGTGGTTCGGATTCCACGTTAATCAGTAGGTCCACGTCTCATATAGCCTCGCTGCTGAACGGGACGTTAAACTCAAACTCAACTCGACTCATATCTTCCTATTCCCATAAGCCGTTTCTAAATTACAAGAGTTTATTCCAGATTTTCCCCATATACTTTGTATTGTAAACACATTGAAAACTTTAGGTCGCCATATGGAACCATTTTAGGAGGTTCGTCCAAAGAAATTCCTAAATTTATTTTTTCACATATAAATAAGGACCACCTTAATATACATACATACATACATACATACATACATATATATATATATATATATATATATATATATATATATATATATATATATATATATATATATATATATATATATATATATATATATATATACAGTATGGCGCTAAATTCGTTG
Source organism: Thermobia domestica (assembly GCF_964235325.1). Classification (NCBI taxonomy): domain Eukaryota; kingdom Metazoa; phylum Arthropoda; class Insecta; order Zygentoma; family Lepismatidae; genus Thermobia; species Thermobia domestica. The sequence goes on along the minus strand of NC_137465.1, from coordinate 175,966,849 downwards.
TACAAAAGCAGAGGAGTGATTCCTGAGAGTAAAACAAACAAAAAAGTTCCAATAAACATACGGCGAAAACCCCATCGTTTACGTGTTATAGGCTGCCGAAATCATGAAAAAATTAATTTTAAACGTTCATAGCTCCAAAACTATGGTACCTACCTTGGTCGGGTCAAGACTTCACTTAGGAACTAGTATATGCCCTATCCAAAAATGCGTGTTTCAGAATCCTAAGGCGCTTCCACAACAATTTTTATTGAAGGAGTTTGGCTACGGGCCTATGATGTAAAGTACTATCCAACTACCTCCATAAAAATTGTTGCGTGAGTACCTTAGGATTCTAAAACATGTATTTTTGGATATAGCACATACTAGTTCCTAAGTGAAGTCTTGACCCGACTGCAGTAGGTCTCGAGCGTTAGCGAGAGGGTGCGTCTGAAGGGAACCGCGACGAAGGTGTGGGTATCTGCATATGCGAGGCTAGTGAAAACGAGTGGGTTTTGACAATAATACAAGTTTCAATAGCATTTGTTATGGTTTCATACGTAGCGTTCCACTTGTAAACAAAATACAACTTCTGTAAACTGTGCAGAAATTCAACGCCGGAGGAAAATAGTTTCTATATAGGCATATTTCATATCAACTCACTTATTTTATCCGTCATAAAACACTTGTAATAATTTTAGACTAGTAATCCTACACTTGTAAACATAAAATTCAGATGTGATGCGCCAAAAGTAAACCAGCGCCAAAAACAGAAACAATGAGAGTTAATTGTCATCAGTATTATGTGGCTTTCGTGAAATTTTAGGGAACAGTTCTACAATGCTAACACAATACAAACATTCCGGGTGTAGTACATGAGATGGGTTTCCGGCGCGGTATAAGTTTACTTTATGGGCTATATGCAAGGGCGCCGATTTCTCTGTAAATTTGGAAGGGGGCATTCAAATGCAGAAGGTATATATAGGAGGATTTTAGACAAATTGCACTCAAATTATGCCAAATATTGTATATTCATAAATACAATAGGGGGCCCCCCCACATGAGCTTTGGGGGGCCCCGCCTCCCCAGGATCGGCGCCGTTGGCTATGTGGGTACTGAGCTGAGCGGATGCACTCAGTACCTATACTGGAAAATTTCTCTTTCTTCTTTATTTTAGCTTTCCGCGCCTGATAACTTCTCTCGTTTACATATTTGGACAAGTCATTTGAATTTCCGTTCTACAATCTGGTGGATCCAAGGATCTACAGACCATTTTTCAGCTGATACAGAATCCCAGATGTTCGTATCTCGCTGTCGAATTTTCGGAGTTACTAATTTCAAGAGCGTATGGAATTCTGAATAATCCATTCTGTAGACTTTTTTTTTTTTTTTTTTTGTAGGAAGGAGGATCTTCTGTAAGTAGTTTATTATTCACCATTAAAAATACGGTGCTTTCCTATGCATTATTGCGGAGAAGAATTCACTTCCTGGTCCACCAGCTCCTCTTTACTCTCTCTCTCTCTCTCTCTCGTTTTTTTGGGATGGGAGGGCGGATTTTGTGTCAGCAACAGAGCAGATATCGCTGCTATGTCTATTTCATCCTCTTCGGATGAACTCATATTGCGAAATAGAAAAACAATAATATTTACGATAACGAGTTGATTGCCCTATTCGTAACAAGTTTTTCGACTGTTTAATACAGCGACCACGAGAGACTCTGCTGGTAAAACGTACTTAGTTTTAAGGATCGTCTGAGACCCCTACATTACCTCAGGGTAAAAAAAATGCATGGAAGTTTGAGTTAAGCAACACTGTTAAGTTTAGCATGGATTGAGGCCTTAGTTCAGATCCGTATGAGACGGGCTTTATCGTTTGCCTACTTTGGACCAATTATAAATTCAGAGGATATCTTAAAATTCGGTTGGTGGCATGTCTGGGTATTTCACCCTGTATGGAATACTCTGTATACTCACTGAAAATTAATGAAATATGCACTTTTGGATTGCGTATGCGTGGCTTCCTTTACGCTGATAAGGACCACCACCGGCAGTTTCGGGAATTCAAAATAGGGCCTGTTGAAATTTGACTTTTTCGCGATTTTGGACAGCCCTAGCTCTGAAACTATTCACTTTTCTCCATAGGTCCATATGAACTTTTTCTCTTATTTTGATGTAAGAAATCACCTCTTACAGTTTGTCGGTATAGTTCATTAACACCCTGTATATATATGATCCGTGTTCGGAAAGCAAATAACGTTTTGAAAAAAAATACTAAAACAGATTTGTTCAAGCCAAATATATTTTTACATGAAAGAGCATACCTTAAACTATTTTTTGACATACTTTCCACCGATGTTCAAACACTTGTCAGAACGGGTGACAAACTTTTCCAAAACCTTCTTCAAAGAAACATCCCGCCAGTGAAGACAACCATAACTCCGCAGCGTTTTTCTTACACTCCTTACAAGATAACCACAACTCAACCGTACTAGCGCCAGTGGAGACGCAATGCGTCTGAACCAGTGAAACTAGCGCTCAGTGCGGTGGAGCTGTGGTTATCTTGTAAGGAGCTGTAAGAAAAACGCTGCTACTGCCGGACACTGGCCGGAATGTTTCGTTGAATAAGGTTTGGACAAGTTTGTCACCCGTTATGACAAGTGTTTGAACATTGATGGAAAGTATGTCAAAAAAAATAGTTTAAGGTGTGCTCTTTCATGTAAAAATATATTTGGCTTGAACAAACCTCTTTTTACTATTTTTTTTTCAAAACGATACTCACTTTTCGGACACGCCTCGTACATATATAATCTTGAATTTCAAAAATATTAACAGACAAATTCTGACCAAAGCATATATTAACTAATAAATAATAGCGTTACAGTTTCGGCAAATTAACTTTTCCTTCATCAGACACATTATGAAATACAATCTCTAAGATTACAGCTTATATACTTCTTAAAATCAGAGGAGGTCATTCCATGAACCAAACATATTCGTCCTTTCCTTTAACAATTTCTAATTAATACATATGCAACTTTTAATGATCAACTTTCACTTAAGAGCTAAACTTTTAATTGGCACACCTGTGTATGAATAACTTTCACTTTCGAAAAACATAAACTATTAATTGTCTATTCGCTGTTCAATACACCTGTTTTTACCTCTTCTTTCTTCTCTGTTTTATCCAATATCTTTCTTCATACATCATGTATATTCAGTCCGCTATTCCAATTCATAAGTTTCTCGCTTCCTTCCTTTCTTATCCATTCTGCCTCTTTCCGATTTCTTATAATGCTTCTTCTCTCCTTTTCCAGCCCCTCTACGCCTTCCCAGTCTATTTCATGTCCTGTCTCCCTTGTTACCTTACACATCGTATAATGTAACATGGCCCGGAAGTTTTGGGCAACCAGTATATATATGAATTTAATATTTATTAAAATTTTATTTTTAATATATAATTAATCAATAACTCGATTTGAAGTAGATCGCAAAATTTGCGTTAAGTTCCTTGAACTAATGATTTTAGTATATTTAGAGGGAAATATATGGTAATATATTTACATTAAACAATTATTTGTATATTTAGCTAAAATATAATATTATTTTAGGAAATAAGGTTATATCTGGTCGTTTTTAATCCTTTCCAGTCAATTTTCATTCATATTTTTGGCTTAGGGGATCTTCAAAAGAATTCAAACTTTTTATTTCAAAAATCTTCTTTAAAATTTTACATTTGTAAAGTCAGTCATAGTAGCTTCTTGAAGCATATCTTTGTTTAATCTAAATTATCTGTGATTGGATCTTCCGCGATCACATGTGTGGTTGAGATTTTTCGGCTTCTTTGATCTTGAGAGATACACCTATCATCGTATAGTTACGTCACAATGAACCTCCAATTAGGGATCGTCTTCCCATTGTCTTTGTTTTTTTACCAGAAGCGGTGTTAAGTGATGGACGTACGATTATCTCCGTCCATAAAAAAACGTGAAAAAATAGAAGTATTTAAGGGTTACGACACAAAATAATTGATACCTTTGATGTCTTTGGAAAGTCTATGTATACAGAGAGTGTTTTGCTGTGCTCAATGGACGATGAAGCTACAGTTGTGAGAGCAAAATTCATACGTCAGGGTGTGAGTGGTTGACGTAAGCCATCGTGTTGGTTCAGCTTAGTCGCCTGGATTCGAAGGAGAATTCCAATACTTTTTTTAAACACCGTGAAACCGCTCAGCCAGAGCGGTGGTGTAGGATTTTCTTCGAGAATACCAAACCAGGACTGAAAAGGTAGGAGAGTAACTAGTATTATATTTTCCATGGAGGAAATCAACAAATAAGTGTAAGCAGAAAAATTCAGGTTGTTGTTTTCGGCCAAACTAAGCTGCTAAATTCCTATATCATCGGATTTCGTTATGGCTTATTCTTTTGGTGTTGTGATGCCTTATATAATGTGCTAAACGCTGCGTAGTTTTCCCTAAGTTATACAATATACAAACTTAGAGATGTGACATAAACCACTCGTTCAATGGGGGGGAATTGTTCTTTTGGAGTTTCAGTGTGGACGTTTGTTACCAACAGTCCATGAAATGTGTGTACTTTCGAGTCCATACCTTTCACCCCAAAATTATATTTTGAATATGTAATTTCGTATATTTTTTTCCTTTATTTATTATTTTTCCGTACTGCTATATCACAGAATTAGATCCATTCTCTGGTTTGTGCTCGCCTTCACATTAGTTTGAATACGATGAGACAAACTGTTTACAAAGTTTCGGCTCATATTATTAACAAGGGTGCTAGTACAACTATTGGTAATGGGAGATGCTCGTCAGTAATGACACGTCCGCTCAGTATTTTGAATTCCTTTCACCAGAAACAGAAACTCGAATTTAAGAACATATTTTATAACTTTTTTTTTATTTTAACAATATACAAAATTAAAGCTGAATGGTCAACGTCCAATACGTCCTCGGTAAGAGGCGGTGTGTGTGATATATTACGAACCTGGTGAATAAAAGTGATTTTATATGTCTTAGGTTAAGTTAGTTAGATAGTTAGGCTAGGGACTTAGGTTAAGTATACTTTCTTTTCATTTGGATTTATTAAGTGTATGTATTGTCTCGAAAAAAAATGTTTTGTTGTGGAAATCAAAGTGGATAGGTCTGAGCTCATACAAGGGAGGTCACCCTGTTGGTATAAATCCTTCGCGCTGACCCCACTTGCACAACGGTATCTAAAGAGAGAAAATACTAAGGAAAGAAAGTAAAGTATGTAGCACAAAGCCGTAATAAGTAGTACATGTGTAGTACAAGGCTCATGTGATTATTGTAGTAAATGTCCTTATTTTCAAATTGTTTTTTTAAACGACTAAACTAAACGCATGTAGGGCTTGTTCATGAGATGTGAAGAGAATATGTAATTCAATGATAAACTTATCCATTCAGCTATGTAAAGCATTCAATTCGTATTGAATTGCCATTGCGACTCTTGTTTTCTGTTTCGTTTGGTTTGTTTCATATCTTACAGGAAGTTAGTGTAAATAAAGTATGCGAGTCGAAACAAAATCTTTCATTATCCAGTGCAGAGCTAATTACTGAAAACTAAGTAGTAAATTAACTTTAGTAGTATTGTTAGTACTTAAAAGTAGAGTTTTGAAAAGCAGTACGTGAATAATGTAACGAAAGTAAATTATAGCATCTTGAAAGCGTACAGAATCGATTTCACTTAGTGCGACCGGGGTTGGAATCACAGACCTGCCAGGAAATTTCACTTCGTTAATAAGATCAACAAAATTCATTTTTGGCATTCAGTTTTCTTCTCAAAATTCCATCCCGTTGCGCGTTTTAGATTCGATTTGAGATTTTTAAAAAAATTTTTATCTGGGTTAGTAACTACCAACATTTAGGTTTTCGAAGCACTCACCGTCAGTTTCACTCTTGGGTCAGTGTCTTGTTCTGTCGGATTGTGGTTTGTAACCTTATCTCGTGATGGGATGCAGGCTATGACCTGCGGATCGGGATACTGAACTGCGAATGAGAATGAAGGAGGCTTAGAAATCTTCATATTTTGGGTCAACTTGAGTTCTATTTTCCGCAGATGATTGGTATAGTGGATGGGTCAGTGAGTGTTGATAGCTTACCCGTCTGGGCCCGGTGGGTTCGCGTTCAGCAATCGGTGACACATTCACGCAACCATAGTCTTGAGGAAAGGGAACATCATACAGAAACACATCAACAATATTATCATCATCATTTTTTTATTTCAACATTTTATTTTATTATTATTATTATTATTATTATTATTATTATTATTATTATTATTATTATTATTATTATTATTATTATTATTATTATTATTATTTTGTAAAATTGGCGTTCCACAGCCAGGATCTGTTATTTCAATTTTCCGCGAGTGCTAAGTGAATCCTATTGAAAGAGCAGTGTAATGTAATGGGGACTGTTGTGACAATCGACTCCTTGAACGATGTGTAGTCACTCTTGAGTTTGTATATGTGTAACTTGGGGAAAACAATTTTTATGAAATGGAGATGTCTGCTGGTAGCAGGTCAAGTACTGAATCCCGTAGCCGGGATGAATATGGATGTTGTATAGAGGAAATACAGGGCTTCAGTGTATATTGTGACGGTTGTTCTGGATGGGTGCATGCACAGTGCTATGATATAACCGATGAGCAGGTAGAAGAATTAAGTAAGTGTAGTGAGCCATGGTTTTGTAAAACGTGTGTGGCCAAACAGCTGACTGTGCGATCGCTTTCAAAGTCACAAGAAAGTGGAAGTGAACGGAACACCACGACACACGACTCGGGAGAGAAACTTTTACACAACGGTGGAGAGAGTGTCGGAACTGCAGGTTCACCTGCATCCGTGACAGACCTTGCGGAAATGTTAGAACGTTTTAGTCAAACCTTAACTCTAACTTTGGATCAAAAATTTGAAAGGGTTGATAGTATTATGAACCAAAGATTTGAAAAGGTAGACAATAACTTGTTGACAATGAATCAAAAATTTGATATATTAAAATCGGAAATGGTGCAGATAGTAAACGAAAAGGTCGATAATGTAAACAAAGACGTATCGGACCTCCGGAACGAAATTCGCGATTTGTACACTTCGGTGGGGGAATTTCAAGATACGATAACAACGCGGGTAGACACCGTTGAGGAGAATTTCCGATTGTCAGTAGAAAAGCAAAATCGCAGATGTGATCAGCTCGCCAAAGAACTATCGCATCTCGAGTCGAGCACCCAGAAATCTTATGACGTACTCGAGGCTGAGATCCAAACTTTGGTGAAGGATCAGGAGCAAAGTAAACCAGGTCGTGTCGGTCGCAAGCGGTCACGTGACTTTGTTGGTTGTGAGAGGGTTGACTCTGACGGAACAGACTCTGACACCCGAGTGGATGTACCAGTCTCTTCGGTTGGGGAGACTCGTACTGTCCCAACGGTGACAGTCTCTGTCTGTCAGCCGACCAAAGTTCACACTAAGAATGTCTGGCCGTTTGACTTAAATTCACATTCGTTGGTCACGAACAATTCCAGTCCCACCTGTGGTGATATCATGAGTAGTCAGGTTGCCTCTAGGGTTTTAAATCCATTATTGACGTGGTCTCAGACTTCGGTCTCGACTTCCAATATATGTAGATTAAGTAATGTAGTGTCCAGTACTGTTGCAGATAGGACTCCTTCGTTTGTTGGAATTCCGGAGGGAGTATGTAGTCACACAGTGGTATCGATGCCAAGTAACTTACCTTTTGGACCAAATTATACCTCTTATTCGAATTTCAGACAAAATTATTCTAATGCAAAGAGCCCTGTGATTGACTGCAACTCTCCCCTGAATCCCGGCAGATATGAGGGATGTTCTGGAAATAGAGCATTGAATCTTAGGCTGTCGGAAATAAATCACTTACCGAACTTCACTGGAGAATATGGTTTGGCCAGGTCTTTTCTATAAAACTTAGAACAGGCGTTTAAGATAATCTCCGCGTCGGAATACGAACGCATGGTTTTGGTACCGTGTTGTTTGTCGGCTGGGGCCAAGACTTGGTACCAAACGGTCTGAAAAGACATCAACAGTTATGCTGACTTTGTGCGTCTATTTAAGGAGCATTATTTCTCGGCCAGGATGGAACGTCTGCAGAAGAAATTCATCCAAGGGATGAAGTTTGATCGGTCCAAGTATAACCGGCTAACTGACTTTGCCTGGAAGGTCATAGCTGAATATTATGCTGTGGCACAACATCCAGACGAGACGGAACTCATTGAAATTGTCCTAGATTGTCTGCCAGATGGAGATGCTAAATTGTTGCGAGCCGTGGAGCCCAAGAATATCCAGCATCTAATTGTTAAGATAGCCGAAATAGAAGGTCATCCGGAACCTGTGGAACCAGTGACGGATAAGAAATTCAAGCGTCTACATATTCGGCAGGGCAAGATAGGAAAAAAGATAGAAAAGAACGGAAAGTCACAACAGACTAAAGACACTTCGTCGCAGACGGAGGAGGACGAAGGAAAGAAGAATGGTGATGCCAAGGGAAATGGAAATGGCAATCGATTCTTGGGGAACCTAGGTCGAAGAAGAAATTTTCAGGCCAGAAGACCCTGGTACAACAACCGAAGGCAAAACTTGGGGAACGGAAACCAGAATGTTCCATATGTTTCCAACCCTAACTACCAATCGGGAGCAATGAACTTTGGATGTCATCGAGGTGCATCCCAACAGTGCGCGCCGAGTTCGAACCACATACCGCGAGCGCAAGCATATCCGGGATACATGTCGAATTTGCCTCCTGGAGGAGGAGTGGCAACTCCCACATCCACTCCTTCCCCAGCGGTGAATATGGCTATGTCCACTGGTTGGCCTTCGCCGTATACGACGTTCATGCCGCCGATGGCGCAGTCATCTGAAGCGAATGGGAATAGTTCGGGAAATGCATGTCGCAGCCCTCATTAGGGGAGATTGTGGACTGCGATATGAATTCCTCGACTCCCCAAAAGGAAGAAAGTTCGATAACGGAACATCAAAATTTCTGTTTGGCGTCAACCTGTCCAGTAGTTAATCTCGAACCTCAAAATTCAAATTCGGGGAAACAAATCGGGCACGCCTCTGTTCTCGGTTCGTTTCGTGATAAACGAGAGGGAGTGTGACTCCAGTGCGGAAAAAGGTGTTCTTTTATCCTATCCCTCACCCACTCTAACTTGTTCGGTAGGAGAGTTATCTTTGGTTTGTATCCTAGATTCTGGAGCGGATACAAATTTGCTCTCGGGAGATGTTTGGAGACGAATAAAAGAGATCTATCCTTCTGCCAAACTCCGACCGAAATCTAATATCTCTTTAAAAGGTTTTGCAGGAGACGAATCATTCCAAGTTAAAGGTTTCCAGATCTTAAACTTCACTATCCAAGGTTGTGTTTTCGAAGTCCCAGTCTATGTTGTTCAGAAATTAAAAGCACACTGTATTTTAGGATTTCCGTTTTTCGTCCGATATAACCTTTCTCTAAATTGTAAGTCTAAAGAAATTTCGCTTGAATCAGACTCGGGTCAGATCATTTCTATTGACATGGAACAGCAGCATTGTTGCCAGGTTACTGTCGCAGAATTAACTTCAGATAAAGAGGACAACTCGTTATTTCAGCCATCGGTCACGAAGGAGGAACTTCGGGACTTTGTTTCTCAGAGAACCGATCTCGATTCGGATTCTCAGGAGAGGTTATTTTCATTGTTAGTTCGATTCACGTGTCTCTTCACAGAGAATCCCCGTGTCATAAAGGTCGAGCCGTATAGAATACAGCTTCCCGACGACGTCCCGGTGGTAGGAAAGTTGTATTCTGTACCCATTCATCTTCAAAAAGAGTTTGAGGAAGTCCTAGATAAGTGGGTAAAACTTGGGATTATCGTTGAAGGTCCTTCACCTTACAGATGCCCTGTACATATTGTGCGTAAGGCGTCTGGAGAGCTAAGGCCGGTGATTGATCTGCGGGGTATCAAGGAGCGTGTGATTGCACCAAAGATTCAGGTCGAGCCGATCTCCGATCTAATCGCGCGAGTCAGTGGTGCAACCATTTTCACCTCGTTGGACTGTACGCAATCATATCATAGTGTCCCGATCCATCCAGACTCTTACAAATATGTTAGTTTTGTTTACAAAGGACGTCAGTATCAAATGACTCGTTTAACAATGGGCTTGAAATCATCACCAGCGGTTTTCCAGTCTGTCATGCACACCTTCTTTGGATTAGAAACCTTCAAAAATTTTCTTATAGTTTACCTGGACGACGTTCTTTGTTTTTCATCTTCCATAGACGAACATTTCCAGCATTTAGAAAAGGTCTTCAACACTCTTCGTTCGGCTAATCTTTCTCTCAATTTTCGGAAATGCAACTTCTTCAAATTCGAAATTTCTTTTCATGGTCATCTTGTTTCAGGATCTTCTGTAAAAATAAATCCTAAAAGTAATGAGGCCATCCGTCACTTTCCCCTTCCACGAACTAAGAAGGCTCTACGGAGATTTCTTGGTCTCGTGGGATGGCGAAAGCGACATTTTCAAAACTTCGCAGGTTTAACTGCTCCGTTTTACGATCTTCTCAAGAAGGACCGAAAGGTAGAATACTCTTCGGAGTTATTAGAAAAGTTCGATCATCTAAAAGAACTTCTAAGTAGTCCTCCTGCTCTTGCTCAACCTGATTTCAATTTGAATTTTCACCTGTTCAGTGATGCCTCGGCGGAGTCATTGGCTGGCTACGTGGCTCAATTTCCCCCGGGACAGGATGACCCGGAGGTTATTGCGTACGCGAGTCGGCGAATAAAGCCGCATGAGGCCTCCTTATCAGTCTTCCAGTTAGAGTTGGCAGCTGTTCTTTTCCTCTGCGAGAAGTTCTCCTACTTCATTTTGGGTCGACGGACTACGGTCCACTGTGACAATGCTGCAGTCACATATGCTTTCAGTTTGAGAAATCTCGATGCTCGAACTACTCGTCTTCTGCTCAAACTGCAACGGTTTGATCTGCAATTTGTTCACATCAAGGGCTCCGATAATGAAATCGCTGACCTATTGAGCCGTTATCCTCCAGAAATTCCTGAGGCAGAAGAGGATCATTTTATAAATTTTTTGACCGCGGAGGACTCTGACCTCTTGGATGTCGCGGAACTGAGGCGAGAACAGCGGAAAGATCCGTATTGTAGAAAGCTACACGCCATTTGGAAGGATTCTCGAGACAATGACAGGATACGTGTGGAGAATCATTTAGTTTATATTAGAAATTCTCAAAATTTTGTTTGGCTACTGGTCATTCCTGCCAGCTTGGTGGAAAATATGGTTTCGGCGATTCACAACAAAGGCCATTTTGGTGTGAAGCGATGTTTGTCGTTCGCTAAGGCCATGTTTCACTGGAAAAGTATGCGTGAGACTTTTACTAAGTATGTTCAAGAATGCCTTCCTTGTGCACGAACTAACTACTCGTACAGGGTGATCAGAAAGGAACCCTGCCATGTTGAGGCCTCTGCTTCCTTCGAGAAACAATGCCTCGATCTGGTCGGGCCCCTTCCTAGGAGTCAGGGTTATAAGTATATCTTGTCTATCCTGGACGTCTACAGTCGCTTCGTGTGTTTCTTCCCCCTCAGGACGGCTCACACGAGGGAGATTGTGGATGTCCTCGAGAAAAGATATTACTATCAACTACCTTATCCTAAGTATTTGGTGAGTGACCAAGGTCCGCAATTCTTGTCGCGCGTTTGGCGAGAATTTTGTCAAAAACACCGAATCAAACACATACTTACCACGCCATACCATCCTTCCTCCCATGGCATTATCGAGCGCAGACATCGTGACCTCCACCGCATTCTCCGCCTCTATTGTAGCGAGAATCAATCCAAATGGAGTACCTTTCTAAAAGCCGCCCAAGATTTGTGTAACCATTCCTGGGGTGATGCACTTGGATGCACACCGGCAGAGCGTTTCCTATGCTACTCTGCGTCCAAGAGCTTCAAAGAGAATTTTATCTGGCCAAAAGAATCACTTCCTGTCAGTGAAGACAAGAAACTCGTCGTATCTAGTCCAGCAACTGTACCCAAGAAAGAACGTAAACAGCAGAAACATCAGGACACCATTACTGAAGGCTCATTGGTAATGGTTAAAACACATCACGTGTCATCCATACCAAAGAAAGTATTTGCCAAGTTTATGGATACCTCTGTGGGACCATACATTGTTTCCGCTATAACCAGAAATTCAGCTAGATTACAAAGTTTAAAAGGAGAGAATATTGGCACTCAGAGTTTCAACAACCTAAAATTATTTCGATGCTCTGAAGAAAAGAGGAGAGAACTGTTGGGAGGTTGAACAGAAACAAAACATAGTCGTAAAGAAAAAAGAAAGAGAATCGTAGGTTAAATTTAGATTAAGGAAATTCTTGTTTGCTTTGTGTCTAGTTTTGTGTCCAATATCTTCTTTTTCATATAGAGTAGTTATAAAATTCTTTGTTAGGATTAAGGTCTCTGGAAAATTTTCAAAATATTTCCTATATTGATTGCATTGCAATAGAGTATTTTATGACTAAAATGTTAGGTTAGAGAGAGAGAGAAAAAAGGAGCTTAACTTAGAACTTCTAAGTTAGATTTTTTTTCCGAAGCTCCCGGAGGATGTTACCTTATACATCGTATAATGTAACATGGCCCGGAAGTTTTGGGCAACCAGTATATATATGAATTTAATATTTATTAAAATTTTATTTTTAATATATAATTAATCAATAACTCGATTTGAAGTAGATCGCAAAATTTGCGTTAAGTTCCTTGAACTAATGATTTTAGTACAGGGTGTCCGAGAAGTCCTTCCCTGATTACAGAAATTGATAACTCAGGCTAGAAATAAGATAGAAATATGAAACTGGTGTTTAATTGTTTACAAACTATACAGTTTTTGTCTGTGTCATTTATTGTTTCGTGCTTACAAAGTGCAACTCGTTCAGGCCTTGTTGCCCGACGACGGTACACGTCGATATGACTTTGCGGTCGAAATGTTATCACGTATTGAGGACGATAATAGTTATCACAGACGAATTGCCTTTTCCGACGAAGCGACATTCTTTGTCAGTGGAGTAGTGAATCGCCCTAATGTACGCATTTGGGGTTCAGAACCCCCCAGGGAGGTCAGGGAGTTCACCAGAGGCAGTCCAAAGGTGAATGTTTGGTGCGCGTTATTGCACGATCGAATTATCGGGCCATTCTTCTTCGCTGAGGATACCATCACATCTGCAGTGTACCTGGATATGTTGCAGCTGTATGTATGCTGTTCCTCAGCTGCTTCAGTATCGCCCCGACGTCGTTTTTCAGCAAGACGGTGCACCACCTCATTGGGGTTTGGACGTCCGTGCCTATCTCGATAGGACATTTCCTGGGCGATGGATTGGTCGTGATGGACCAACAGCTTCGCCTCCACGCTCTCCTGACATAACCCCATTAGACTTCTTTTTATGGGGTTATGTCAAGGATGAGGTCTACCGAACACGTGTACCAGATCTTGAAACCCTGCAGAAACGAATAACCACAGTCGTTGCATCGATCCCTCCAGAGATGTTGGCTAATGTGTGGATGGAAATTGAATATCGCCTAGATGTGCTACGTGCTACCAAGGGTGCTCATGTGGATGTGTACTGATGTGACCAAAACTTTTATAGTTTTAAACAATTCAACACCAGTTTCATCTGAGTTATCAATTTCTGTAATCAGGGAAGGACTTCTCGGACACCCTGTATATTTAGAGGGAAATATATGGTAATATATTTACATTAAACAATTATTTGTATATTTAGCTAAAATATAATATTATTTTAGGAAATAAGGTTATATCTGGCCGTTTTTAATACTTTCCAGTCAATTTTCATTCATATTTCTGGCTTAGGGTATCTTCAAAAGAATTCAAACTTTTTATTTCAAAAATCTTCTTTAAAATTTTACATTTGTAAAGTCAGTCATAGTAGCTTCTTGAAGCATATCTTTGTTTAATCTAAATTATCTGTGATTGGATCTTCCGCGATCACATGTGTGGTTGAGATTTTTCGGCTTCTTTGATCTTGAGAGATACACCTATCATCGTATAGTTACGTCACAATGAACCTCCAATTAGGGATCGTCTTCCCATTGTCTTTGTTTTTTACCAGAAGCGGTGTTAAGTGATGGACGTACGATTATCTCCGTCCATAAAAGAACGTGAAAAAATAGAAGTATTTAAGGGTTACGACACAAAATAATTGATACCTTTGATGTCTTTGGAAAGTCTATGTATACAGAGAGTGTTTTGCTGTGCTCAATGGACGATGAAGCTACAGTTGTGAGAGCAAAATTCATACGTCAGGGTGTGAGTGGTTGACGTAAGCCATCGTGTTGGTTCAGCTTAGTCGCCTGGATTCGAAGGAGAATTCCAATACTTTTTTTAAACACCGTGAAACCGCTCAGCCAGAGCGGTGGTGTAGGATTTTCTTCGAGAATACCAAACCAGGACTGAAAAGGTAGGAGAGTAACTAGTATTATATTTTCCATGGAGGAAATCAACAAACAAGTGTAAGCAGAAAAAATCAAGTTGTTGTTTTCGGCCAAACTAAGCTGCTAAATTCCTATATCATCGGATTTCGTTATGGCTTATTCTTTTGGTGTTGTGATGCCTTATATAATGTGCTAAACGCTGCGTAGTTTTCCCTAAGTTATACAATATACAAACTTAGAGATGTGACATAAACCACTCGTTCAATGAGGGGGAATTGTTCTTTTGGAGTTTCAGTGTGGACGTTTGTTACCAACAGTCCATGAAATGTGTGTACTTTCGAGTCCATACCTTTCACCCCAAAATTATATTTTGAATATGTAATTTCGTATATTTTTTTCCTTTATTTATTATTTTTCCGTACTGCTATATCACAGAATTAGATCCATTCTCTGGTTTGTGCTCGCCTTCACATTAGTTTGAATACGATGAGACAAAATGTTTACAAAGTTTCGGCTCACATTATTAACAAGGGTGCTAGTACAACTATTGGTAATGGGAGATGCTCGTCAGTAATGACACGTCCGCTCAGTATTTTGAATTCCTTTCACCAGAAACAGAAACTCGAATTTAAGAACATATTTTATAACTTTTTTTTTATTTTAACAATATACAAAATTAAAGCTGAATGGTCAGCGTCCAATACGTCCTCGGTAAGAGGCGGTGTGTGTGATATATTACGAACCTGGTGAATAAAAGTGATTTTATATGTCTTAGGTTAAGTTAGTTAGATAGTTAGGCTAGGGACTTAGGTTAAGTATACTTTCTTTTCATTTGGATTTATTAAGTGTATGTATTGTCTCGAAAAAAAATGTTTTGTTGTGGAAATCAAAGTGGATAGGTCTGAGCTCATACAAGGGAGGTCACCCTGTTGGTATAAATCCTTCGCGCTGACCCCACTTGCACAACGGTATCTAAAGAGAGAAAATACTAAGGAAAGAAAGTAAAGTATGTAGCACACAGCCGTAATAAGTAGTACATGTGTAGTACAAGGCTCATGTGATTATTGTAGTAAATGTCCTTATTTTCAAATTGTTTTTTTTTAACGACTAAACTAAACGCATGTAGAGCTTGTTCATGAGATGTGAAGAGAATATGTAATTCAATGATAAACTTATCCATTCAGCTATGTAAAGCATTCAATTCGTATTGAATTACCATTGCGACTCTTGTTTTCTGTTTCGTTTGGCTTGTTTCATATCTTACAGGAAGTTAGTGTAAATAAAGTATGCGAGTCGAAACAAAATCTTTCATTATCCAGTGCAGAGCTAATTACTGAAAACTAAGTAGTAAATTAACTTTAGTAGTATTGTTAGTACTTAAAAGTAGAGTTTTGAAAAGCAGTACGTGAATAATGTAACGAAAGTAAATTATAGCATCTTGAAAGCGTACAGAATCGATTTCACTTAGTGCGACCGGGGTTGGAATCACAGACCTGCCAGGAAATTTCACTTCGTTAATAAGATCAACAAAATTCATTTTTGGCATTCAGTTTTCTTCTCAAAATTCCATCCCGTTGCGCGTTTTAGATTCGATTTGAGATTTTTTAAAATTTTTTTATCTGGGTTAGTAACTACCAACATTTAGGTTTTCGAAGCACTCACCAGGCCCGTAGCTACGGGGGGGCTAGGGCGGGCTCAGCCCCCCCTAAATTTTTTGCATCCCCCTAATTAAAATCATAGCTCGAATTAACGGGGGATGCCGGAGAAATTCCCCTTCGGTAAAAATTTATGTCCTTCTCGTATCACAGAAGTAACATAAATTTTCGCTTTCTACATTTACAGCAAGAATACATAAGCATCCCCCTCTCGTTCGAAAGTTTAATTCGAACACTGACTGAAATGTTGGAAGAAATTGTATTTCCAAATGTATTCAAATTTACTTTTATTATCCTCATTTAAAGTATTGGCCTATTTATGCTCTACGCTTCTTTGAATTGCTAATATTTATTTGTTGGTAAGTCTGTTTATATATATATATATATAATGCTCCATGTGCAAACAACCTTCGCTGAAGGAGAAAAATAATTTATGGTTATTCTATCGGCAAACATGTATTTGTGCTCAGAAACAACAAACTTTTACCTTAATCTGCGGACGAAGAGTTTACCTCTTTCTGTTCTTTTTGGAATTTGCAACTGAAAACATCCTTTTGCTGTGAGTCATTGGCTTTGGGTTAATATGCGAGAGATTGAAAAGTCAGCATCCCTCAACAGCGGGTCGCAAATGCTTCGCTCTAATCATCACACAGGTGTATGGGTTTGTTTTGTCTATATTGGACATGGAGAGAGAGGGGGGGAATTTTGACTACGTTTTATGTCACGTGATAACGGAGTAAGAAAAGTTTCCTTTTCTGAATTGTATTTACTCTTGTTGTGTTGTGATTTGAACATGGTTGTAATTGAAAGTTGGTCGATGCTGGTTTCTGAAGATGCACCGAAGTTCACTTGAAGAATGAGAATTGTAGTGTATGTAGCAGCAACTTGACTATTTGTTAAATAACTTAGAATAATATATCTTTAAATTAAACATAAGTTCGATTCACTTAATCTTTATCTTTATCTTAATCTTTATCGTAAGCCTAATCATTAGACGTAAGCCTAATCACGCAAAGTTACTATTTTGTAAATGAATACCCTGCAATCTTCTGGTATGTAAACAAAAAATGCAGCGGACTAAACGGAGGTAGTAGTTGCACTTATAGGAAAAACAGAATGTTCAATTAAAAATTGAACCTTATTAGATGATAATATGTATAATGCTTTATAAATTTGAAATTTCACCTTTGACTTAAAACAGGGTGCATTGGGGAGTTTAGCGTCTCTCTTCAGCAGGGAGGCTATAAAGAAACGGGACCTATAGCTTAAAGTAACGTCCAAATCACTATCGGTTTGAATCCGAGGACTCCCAGTACGGTCCCGAAGGCGAGCGCTGTACCCATGAGGTTACGGGGTAGCCCACAAAAGTAACAATTTGTTAATGTAGTTTCATTTTGAAGAAGAGATGCCTTCAATAGAAATAAGTAAATAGCTCTTTAAATAATTAGTTCTTAACTTAAACATTTTAGTCCTACGAGAGCAACTGATCTCGAATTCTTATTTGTACAATGTAAAGAAGAATTTCATGTATACTTTGATATGAATTGTACTATACAAAGAAAATTTAATGAACTGTTACTTCTCTTATCAATTTCGTTTCGAGAAAGAAGGTAACTGCGCTAGAACAGGGAACTTTTTTGGAGTTATTTCTTATTTGAATGCTCGAGTACCAGATCATAACAGATTATTTTTACTTAAACATGACTTTAGTAGCAATCATCCTAAATGATTGTTGATAGTATGTTCCAAAGAGTCTAGAACAGTGGTTCTCAAACTGGAGTCCACGGACCCCAGGGGTCCGCGTGACCTGGCTACGGGGTCCACGACGTTATATAAAATGGAACTCACGATGTGTTGTGATAAAATGGAACTCACAGCTGTTATGCAAAAAGTATTTTTTCAGTTACTAAAAAGAAAGCAATTAGAAATTATACGTTTGTAAATTTGAATATTTTCTTTACTAAATTTCTGCCCTGAAGCCGGTCAACCTTTATATAGAACTACTTCAGGTGAGAGGAATTCCTTCTTTGTTAGGGCATTTTTTCAAAAGGAGTTGTACATTAACTGCACCGTGCCGATCTTGTTTTACTGAGTTACAAGGACATCACCAGAAACCTCGATCTGGACACAATTGTTTTAAGATTGGCAGCATTCAAAACAAGGAGACTTATACTGTGATAGTGTTGTTAGTGATTGTTCAAATGTACAACTTGTTTCTATTATAGTGTGCCAACATGAGGAGTGTATATATGCGTGTTGTGTTTGTGTTTCCTAATCTTATGAAATTTATAAATTTGTAGATAGCAAAAACCCATAAACATATCATTATTTCTTTCGAACATCACCATAAAAAAAGATCAAAAAATGTTTAGAAGTACAAGTGTAAAATAAAGCGCGTGATATTTAAAGAAGTATAAAGTTTCATATCTAAGGAGATGTAAATAATAATACAGGTAAAATGTTAATTTCACTTTTTCAATATGCATATATTTGTTTAGGCCACATGTATTTCAAAATATTGATTTTAGATTCTGAGACCCTTCTCTGTTGAATCTCTTTGAAGATAGTATTAAATCTCATTACTCTCTAGATGTTTTCAAGTTTCACAAATATTTTTTCAGTCATCAAAAATTAATAAACGTATTTCCTATACTAATTCTTTGGAAATTTTAATGATTAGTTCGTTCGGCCAACTATTTTTTTAACAATTTTTTTTTATTTCCTTGAAGATGAGAAAACGGAAGAAATATTTTGGTGCCATAACAAATAAAATAAAAAGGAGACACATAGTATTCTAGCTTTCAGGTACAGTTGTACTAACGCTATAGGGGAAAATTTTAATAATAATTCCTTCATGCTCTAGTTTTAGTTTTAAGAGCATAAGAAATTATTCATCATCACACACAGAGACAGACATTATATATATATATATATATATATATATATATATATATATATATATATATATATATATATATATATATATATATATATATATATATATATATATATATATATATATATATATATATATATTGTATAATGTCTGTGTCTATCTCTGTGTGTGCCCACCCTAATTTACATTTAGCCCCCCCTAAATTTGGAGGCTGGCTACGGGCCTGGCACTCACCGTCAGTTTCACTCTTGGGTCAGTGTCTTGTTCTGTCGGATTGTGGTTTGTAACCTTATCTCGTGATGGGATGCAGGGATACTGAACTGCGAGTGAGAATGAAGGAGGCTTAGAAATCTTCATATTTTGGGTCAACTTGAGTTCTATTTTCCGCAGATGATTGGTGTAGTGGATGGGTCAGTGAGTGTTGATAGCTTACCCGTGTGGGCCCGGTGGGTTCGCGTTCAGCAATCGGTGACACATTCACGCAACCATAGTATTGAGAAAAGGGAACATCATACAGAAACACATCAACAATATTATCATCATCATTTTTTTTTACTTTTATTATTTTATTTTATTTTTTAATTTTTTTTTTTTTTTTGTAAAACCCTTACATATTTATATATAGCGTTACTATCTCTCCTCAAAAATATTATACTGAAAGAAAAATTGAAGTTTAAAAGAATCACAATTTTGAGCTATATCTCACTAACTGCAGTATATGCTACCATCTTACTATTGTCATAATGAAAAAAACATTATCAATGTATAGCTCAGTATGAGTTTCGTCTTAATAGGTGATGAGGTTAAGAGGCCTCATCACTGCGAATTTAAAATACCGCTAATTTTACAGTAATTATGTGATATCTTCAAATAGATAAAAGATAATTGAAAAATGGAACAAGATCTCCTTAGACGATATTATTTTGCGTGAGATACCGTTATCAAGACTCATTTATCTGCTTTCAATTTCCAGCCATTTAGAAAATCGGCATTTATTTTCGCGTTTCTAAATAACTGCATACGGAAAGCTACTAGGTGACTCGTGATAATGGTAACTCATGCAAAATAACATCGTCTAGGGAGGTCTTGGTCCACTTTTCGATTATCTTATATCTATTTGAAGATATCACATAATTATTGTAAAAATTAGCGGTATTTTAATTTCGCAGTGATAGGGACTCTTAACGCACAACGTCAGTTTTTAAGTTTACAATAATATATTTTACTTGATTTTGAGTTCAGAAAAAAAGACTCATAAAATCATTTCGTGTGAAGTAATGTACTCTATGGGGGCAGACACATGGAGATTACTCAAAACCGATAAAAAAAGAGACTAGGAACTTTCGAAATGTGGATGTGCAAAAGGATGAAATGAAATATTTCAGGTTAACGTCCCACGGTTATGTCTGTTAGGCTAAAGGAGACGATGATTAAAGCAAGCGAATGATGATGGAAGAGTTGGTGGAATAAGGATGTGGGAGGAAACGGGAGTACTCCAAGAAAACCACCAACAAAGTTGCCCACCATAGACTTACTTGGCCGGGGATCGAACCAGTGACTGCCACGAATCAGAAGTAATTACTATACCATTGAGCCACCGCCCACTACTGGTAAAGAATGGAGAGAATTAACTGGGTAGAACGGAAAATAAATCAGTGTGAGAGGAAAGGAAAATTTTAATTCCAATTAAAAAGAGAAACTGATTAAACTAAGAAGGAGTTGTGTCATGAGGATAGAGACCTGCACGGGCCAACTCTGTTTTTTCTTTGGGCCGGGCCGAGTTTGGGCGGGCCGACACTGATTTCTCTTCAGGTCGGGCCGGGCTGGGGCCGATTAATTGCAATTCTGTAATAATTATTGACATTCGTTAAACGATAATTAGAATAAAGGCAAACATTGAAGAAGTGTGCCCATGAAAAATGTTACAAAATGAGACTTTTAAATTTTTTCGGGCCCGGGCCGGGCTTGGGCCAAGAATTCTTAAAAAAACTTATCGGGCCGGGCCGGGCTCGGGCCCAAAATCTCCAAAACGTTTAGGGCCCGGGCTGGGCCGGGCCTAGGTACATTCGGACTGGATTGGGCTCGGGCCGAAAAATTCGGCCCGTGCAGGCCTCTACATGAGGAACATGCTAAAAGATATGGTAGCAGGAAAGAGAGGGAGAGGACAAAGGAGATTACAGTTGATGGACGTTATAGAAACAGAAAAATCGTATGTGGAGACAAAAAGATTAGACGAAGACAGTGATGCATGAGGCTTTCCAGTTGCAGCAAGTGACCTGCCAATAATGGCAGAATACTTATAATTTTCGCGAAAACTATATATAAGAATGTACAATTATCCATATGATTTTATTCGGCTCGATGAAGCCTATCTATATACATGTCTCATGTTTGGACATTTTATTTTTTATTTTTCATTAAATGCTAACAATATTGTAAAATTTACTAATTTATTTATTTAATTTGTAAATTAAATAGAATTGTTCAACTCCTTTCTGTGGCACAGAAACAACACAAATATTTGAGGTTTTACAAATATACGTGGAAGATCTAACTTACTGGTTCCAAATTAATTCATAGTTCTGGATTCTTTTCTTTATTATTTTTTAAGACAACTTACAGACTCCACATCTTTTAAATTTTGGTGTTTCCTTAGAAGTGGTAGTTGGTAGATATTTAGCAATATTAATACGCATTAAATGACAAACCTTTAGTTGTGCTATAGGGATACAATATAGAGTATACAAGGGTTCCGTGGTGTTATTTATGTCTATTATAAATTATGAGCTGTTAACGCCACGCAGCAATGATTTCAGGAATGGTATCGGGAACGAAATTCCCTCTTCCTGCCCTGAGACATATATTCAATTGTGCTTAAATTGAATTAACAGTATTTTTCTAGAGAGAGAGAGAGAGAGAGAGAGAGAGAGAGAGAGAGAGAGAATGAGAATGGAGGAAACGGAGAATGAGATTTGACTTAGCAAACGAACAATAAATGTGGAAATTGTATTAAGAACTAAACTGTGTATTTAACTATAGGCTAGATATTATATTAAAATTGCATGTTAACTTTGCTGGAAGAAGATAATTCTTAAACGGAAAATAGTATACGCATAATCATACATGTATAATCATCCGTATGTAATACTGATTTAGCTTCACTACATTTAACCTTGCACGTGATAATATTAGATAAGCTACGTATAAAATATGTAAGTACGTAATACCAACGAAATGTTTGCAAAGTTTCTATAAATCCTAGAATAGAAGTAAATGTAGTATTAAAATGAAAAATTTCTTTCGAGTGTATACGTCAAGATTTGATCAGAAGAAAATTCTATTTGCGTTTTCTGATTTATATCGTGGTTATTGCTACTGTACTGCTATCTTTTAAGCTAATGTTAAATATTGCTTAATTTTTGTTTCGGAAAATAAGAAATATGTAATAATAATAATAATAATAATAATAATAATAATAATAATAATAATAATAATAATAATAATAATAATAATAAATTGCTTCTGCTTCTAATTTTAAATGTTTACATAGAATATGTATAACCCTATAATACAGGGTTATTCAAAAAGAAAGAACAGATTTCAAACATTTATTTGCTCCAAACTAAAAAAGATAGAAACATGATTCGAACGTTACTTGATCAAGAAAAGTTTACAATTTATTGTTAGTAATTATGGTGTGCATTCAATATGAGCACCGTGTGTTACATGACAAATGTCAAAACGGTGGCTCATTTCTTGCCACACACGAATCAACTGGTCTCTAGTTATCGAATTCACAGCTTCAACAATTCGATGTCGTAGACCTTCAAGTGTGTCAGGCATAGAAGGGATAAAAACACGGCATTTTACGTAACCCCCATAGATAAAAATCACACGGAGTGAGATTTGGAGACCTGGGAGGCCACCGGCGATAAAGTTGATTGAGGAATGTTAAGTTCTTTGCTTGCTTGTGATGTGGATTTCTTTGGGCTCCTTTCGTAAAGTGTACGAATACGCTCGACATTCTCGTTCGATGTGCGTGGACGTCTCGTGCTTTTCCCTTTGCAGATGCAACCATCTTCTACGAATTTGCTCGTAAATTTGCTTATCGTAAATTTAATAACAACTTTGCGGCGGTTGTTTATTAAATTGAGCATTTCGCCGTCATGCTTGCTGAACTGCAACAATGGACTCAAGTTTTGCCAATTGTAACACACAAAAAGACTTCTCCTGTGGTGACGCCGCCATTTCACTACAGACAAACAACAACAAACAACAGGGCCAATGCGGCCGTGATTGGAACTTCTATCCGGGTTGTTTAAATTGTAAACTTTTCTTAATCAAGTATCGTTCGAATCATGTTTCTATCTTTTGTAGTTTGGAAGAAATGTTTGAAATCTGTTCTTTCTTTTTGAATAACCCTGTATTTCTTTGGATTTATTGAGGTAATATTAAATTACACTGTAGAAGGGAGTGAAAGATAGATTGCATATTTTAAAGAAATATTAAATATAAAATGTCTTGGTGTGGGTAGAGATTAGCAGACCCGTAGCCAGAGCACTAATGGGGCCCGATACAACTTTGGGATGTGGATAATTTAAGTTCACTTTACGATTGTATTTTCTTAGTAGCCTACATGACTACTATTATGTATTGTGCAATACGACTTGCCTTAATGAGCTAGTAGAAACAAAGAGAGCTTAAAGTTCACTAAACCATTAGTAGGTATATAGTTAATGTGATTTTAACAGCTTCTGAAGATTGAAAATTGACTACAAGACGAATGCATATTTTTGCTAATTAAATATAAATG
Organism: Thermobia domestica; assembly: GCF_964235325.1. Taxonomy (NCBI): domain Eukaryota; kingdom Metazoa; phylum Arthropoda; class Insecta; order Zygentoma; family Lepismatidae; genus Thermobia; species Thermobia domestica. Next base: position 175,943,018 of record NC_137465.1, on the reverse strand, counting down.
TCTGTTGCAGAAGACAAAACCATCTGGAAGTTTCATTAAAAGAAAATAGGAAATATCAGAGCAGGCAGATTATGACAGTAAATGAAATATAAGATAAAATGTCCTGAATTTCTTAAAACAAGAAATTACAAATTTTTTCGTTCTTTCATTCATTGTTTTGTAAGACAAATTAAGGGGGAAAAGAGAATTCTCACCAAAAGTTGTTGAATTTGCCATTAAAACTAAACTGAACTGCTAATGTAACAGCACTTAGGGACCAGGGTTTATCTTCCAGCTTGTAGCACTCATACTTTTGAGGAGATATGAAGTCAGTAACAACGCCTCTCCTTGCTATTAATACTGGATTTCTTCACCGGAGTTCGCTACTTGTTTCTTTGAAGTAGCTCCCCAATTATTCTATTTGGTGGACAGCGCAATACTAACACTGCTTGATGCTTGATGAGTACGAGGGGTGTCCCATCTTTCCTCGCGCCAAACCCAACATTGCTTGCCTTTGCTGATCTTATGAGAAATGTTATTCCAGTGCGCCTCACAGTAAAAAATAGTTGTGTTAATTCAAATCAATTTTAACACAGTTCCAGCGTGACTACCACTATGCGGTGTTAGTTCAACACATACCCCACGGTGTTGGCGTTTAACACGGGGTGTGTGTTACGTCTTTAACACACAACCGGTGTTGAGCCGTGCCGTAAGCGTTAATGAACCACAAAATTACTCCCCCAAAATATGTTAAATCGCCTATATGCGTAATGTGTTTACATTATGCTGAGTCTAAAAAAGACACTTTAAACAAGTAAAAAATATGTACTCCAGTGGCGGGGGGTGGGCATGAACCACCAACCTTTCAATTACTAGCCGCGTGCTCTTCCGACTTGGCCACGGAGGCGATGAAGAAAACGTCGCTTGTAGAAGGATAAATTGTTGAGGTCTTTTGAATTTGGCTAATCAGAGTGCTCCTTTAAGCCGCGTATATTCGACGATAACCGTTCGGGATAAGATAAAATCTGCTCGCCATGTAGACCTAATTTTATAACAAAATGTCGACTGTCTATTTACTTTATTTTGTAGTTCTTCCATATTCACTTTGTAGAAGGCCGATGTCCTTCTCCATCATCTGCCTATCGAAATGCAGATGAGGGGCACATTTGCATATGGATATGTAAATATAATGATTTTGTGGTATAGTTAATTTCTTAACATTAGCATATTCAGTGCATATTTATTTTAATATTATTAGAAATGAAGTGTGAAACACCAAGCATAGTACGTAAATATTAATACAATATTGTATTATATTGTATTTATTTCATTTGTGTTATTTCATTTATTGGCATTATATAGCGTATTAAATGGGTTGCATATAATTACTGCGCCATGGCATAATGTATAGCTTACAGGGGATGAAGGAAGAAATGATATTTAAATCATATATGAAGGATTAATTAATAAGAAAATAAGCAGATTCTATGGGAATCATACATGAATTTCAGAACGCTGGAAGATAGAGCGAACGCTGAGAAAGGTTTTTTTATTTTCTTTCCCGACTTGTTGTCGCCGAGAGTTCATGATGTGAGGTCCTCACAACTCACTATGGAAGAAATCACCAGAATAGGAGCTAAATAAGGATATTCATACACAGGAAGTAGCCTATGGACTTCCTTGGTGGAAATACACTGACGTTGATACAGTGGGTTAAAACACATCGTTTGTATTGTTTCAAAAGCCATAAACTTTTTCGCTCCTACATGCGAAATTTTAGCTTTCTATAAGTGTGAGTTTCAATGCATCGAGCACCAGCGTCACTTCCTCCCCCCCTTTCACCAAAGACCAGTAAACCTGGCTAGCGAGCCTTTAGTTAGTTCCCGAAATGCAACACCAATTTGAAAATGTATACTCTGATTTGACTTATTTTCTGTGTTTAATATTAATATTTACGTACTAAGCTCTACACGTTCTTGGAAATACCGCTTAAAATTCTGATTTAGTTTATCATCGTGTTTCCCTTATCGAACAAGACACTTGGATCTTGTATTTGTGAAAAATAAATAATTAACAAAAATGTTTCCTCAATCTCTCTCCAAGCAAACATGGCTGCATTAGTAGCAGACAGTTTTGAAAGACAGCCACCAGGAATTGGGTGTACTGCTGCTTCTGAGAGAGATGACAGTTCATGAATTGTATATATATATATTCTTTGTATATTTTTCCTTAATTTTATGTATATTAACCAATGTTTCTCATATTAATTTGTGCGTAACAAGTGTAGAAAAACAAAAGTGTATTAAAAACTCTCATAGTTTCTGCTGGGAGCAAAAGCTTCTGTGTTGACCGTCCTTGGTGGAGGGGCAGCACATGTCAGCAAAGAAAGGGTGCATTTGGCTACGGAAGGTAGCTGAACAAGTGCATTGGCAAATCGGACCACCCAGAATATCGCCTAAAGGCAGAGAAGCTTTTGTCAAAGGTTTCTTGCGGAAGCGAGTTTCTTCGTTTCCTTGTTTTTGGTAAAGACATATACTCGTTTTCATGAGGGAACGAGGTAGTTCAAGTTGGAATCGAGAGGCGACAAGATATAGTTTTTGAGTTAGAAGGAAGTCACTTGACTTCTCTTACATAGAGTTTTGATACCCGGGACAAGGTGTGAACAAAGTCCGGTTCCCCTGGATGGTCCTGTGAACAACTGTATACGCGAGTGTGTAGAACTCAGTTTTTCTATATGAAGTTATAATCAATTCACAGAATGTGTAAGCCCTACACATATCTGGAGTTAATACATATCAGTGGTGATAATTAAATCTAGTGAAAAATGGAAAATTAACTTTTATCCTCAGTTAATAATCATTCATTCTCTGAGTGCTACGGACACTCAATAGAGACGACGTATGTTGAATCTCGTCGAACATCCCATTTTTAATATGGGAAAAACCTAGTTCTTCCAATATGGGAGAAATACATAACTTAAGATATCTCAAGTAGAGATATAAAACCTAGGCCGGTAACTCCTTTAAGCCGTGCCTGTCCTTGGACATTTTTAGAACAAGGCTTCTAGCGATTATTTTGCTTGTTTATAGAAGATACTGCAAGTTCCCGCATAGAACATTAATAATCCTGTGTACCATATCTCATACAGATCATTTTACTTCGCAGTGGAATGAGAATCTAGAAGGACACTGTGTCATTCAACTTAGAACTTGTGAACAACGAGTGAATATCTGAACAGTGAATCAGTATAAGAAATTTGTTTATTTTATCTTCTACTTGTTTTGTTTATCTACGCAGATATTTAAATATGTTTTCAGTAAAATACGTCTCTCCTCTAAAAACTGTTTAGAGACCAGAAACTCACGAATATGAGGAGATAAAAGAAAGTTGTGTATATATATATCTATATATTTTTTTTCTCTTTTTTTTATCTTATTAAAGGTCAGACCGACCTTTCTAATTTCAGGTTCATCCTACGGTATATATTTTTTTAAATGAAATGAAATTGTGTGAAAATATCAAGTGTATCGATATATAATTAAGTGTGTGTGTGGTAGTGCACTACGTAAAGGTGATAAAATAATAGTGTATCAAAGTGTGGATATCATCATATCTAGCATATTTATGTTCCTGTTTCCTATGTGGAAAATAAAACTACCATCTCTGACCAGAACCAATGTCTACTCAATTTGCTGTAGGGTGAGTACCTGTGCTAATGATATATTTGTTTCAGGAGTGTGATTCAAGGAGGCATTTTCCCTTTGGTTGTGTATGTTTGACCACCTCTCTGTATGGGGGCTCAGAGAGAGTATTCTGCCCAAGGAACCATATAACAGCCATGAGATAGTGAGCTCAATTACAGGCTGCTACCTGTAAAACTTCAAAGTTTTTTTTAACCTTATTTGAAAGTTTTAAAAACTGACTCACTATCGTAGCATCTTTGAGCATGACTGTTATGCAGATGACCCTGAGATCTGCTGTTCCACAAAATTAGATAATATTGCTCTACCGACTTCATAAGGGAGTGGCGGCCCTTACAGGAGAGTACCTTATCTCCAAGAGGGAAGAAATCATTTTTCACATAGTTTGTAATTTGCCTTCTATGCAAATATTTCAGTTAATTTATATCTTTCAGCCACTCTCCTTCATTTATTTTTTTTATTTTTATTTGTGTTGGTGTTCTTAGGTAACAGTAGTTTCGGCTCTGGCTACCTGCACCTTACAATAAACTTGGCGCCCAGCGTGGGGCATGAAGTATACGTTATATACTTGCTGGTCAACATACAGCTTGTGTTAAAAATTTTCGGTATATGTTTTGTTTCTCTTCCCGAAAAATTTCCAAGAACGTAGGTGTCTTGTGTTTGAAATTTATTTGTGTTTGAATATTATTGATTACCATCACTGTGTCTTAGAGAATTCAGTTTTTTTTAAACTTTGGGGGGAAGAAACGTTGTAATTCCGGTTTGTATTTGTAAATGGTGGTAACGCGAGCACAGGCTCGAAGAGTAGGAAATATGGACACAGAGTTTGTATTTGAAGAGTTCGCTCAGAGAGCTGGGGAGCTCTCCGAAGAGAATAGTGTTGTTGACGCGCAGAGCACTAGCGAGCGTCCGGTCAGCGTTGTGGGAGACGCTGATGCGGTGGATACCGTTCCGCCAGTCCCCAGTAGGGAACAGGAAGTACCATTGCGGGAGGAAAGGGAGGTAACCTCGGAAACTACGAGAATGCCAGATCATAGTGTTAGCACCGCAGTCAATGAGGGTAGCGTGGTGGAACAGAGAAGTTATTTAAATATTGAGGCCATTTTAAGCGAGATCTTGCAAGGACAAAAGAAAATAAAGGAGGAATTAAAGTTAGAAATAGAAGAAAATAATCAAAGTTTAAAGGAAGATTTGAACTTGAAATTAGGAGAAAGATCCAAGGGATTAGAAAAGTTAGAAAAGAAATTAGAAGAAAGCTCCAGGGGCCTAGAGAAATTAGATAAGAGTCTTGAACAAGTTCATCATGAAACTAGACAGAATAGTGAAAGACTTGAACAGGCCATAGAGTCGGTCAATGCTCGTCTTGAAGTTCGGTTAGATACCATGACGTCGAGACTTGAGCAGAGTGAGCGGGAATTGACAGAGCGACTAGAGGTCACCACTGTCGAGCTTAGGGGGGAGATTGAAGGCGCTCGGGAAGATCTCAATTCACGTGTCACTGAAACCACCAGGAGATTAGAAGAAAACTACACAGAGGTTTCTGAAAGTGTAAAACAGGTCTCGTCTCGTGTCGAACAGACCACACTCCATCTGAATAATCAGGTCAGGCGAGTGGAAGTGAGTTTCGCTTCCCAACTAGCGAGGATCAGGGGGGAACTAGACCAGGAAACGCCACTCGAGGATATCAGATCTGAGTGTAACGGTAGCATCCAACAGATGCAGGATACCGTCCAAGACGTGTGTGCACAACTTGAGAAGAAAATGGAGGAGTGGAAGAGCTCCATTCAGAAGGAGACGAGCGAGGTGATTGAAGGGAGACTCGCTAACATCTCTGTCTCCAGTGCACAGGAAAGTCACCAAACGACATCTCGAGTCGCGATCTGCCTGGTCCTCAACCTGGGAACCTCGCTACTTCCCACGAGATAGAACCTGTTCCGTCTACGTCTCGCTCATGTAATCATGAGACGAGACAGCATCTCGCAACAGCATTTGGTCTCATACACAGGGACGTCACTTTACCTGTGTATGCTGGGAATGAATCTGAAACCGAAACCTATAACTTCCTACAAGATCTCGACCGGTACTTTGAGGTCACTGGAGTACCGGACGAGATGAGACTCAGTTTCATACCTCGAGCAATTCGGAATACTTGTTATCAGTGGTTTCAAGTTAACCGGAACAAAATCCACACCTACGAAGATTTCGTACATAATTTTAGACAGTGTTATCTAAGCGAAGAGCGGCTGGCGAACTTGAGGGCAAGTATTCTCACCTCCCACTTCGACAATCGTGTACACAAATCCCCAGCAGAGTATCTGTTGGATTTGTTACACAAAAATAGTATATTAGAGCCAAGAATGTCAGATGAGACTTTACTTAAGGTACTTCCGAGGCATTTCCCGAACTGGCTATTTAGGGCGATAGTCTCGTCTCTTCCTAAGACCATAGCAGAACTATTAAATCTGGTACAGGAACTGCAGTCGTCGATGACGAATCGCGACCAGTTTTACCAGAGCAACCAGAGGAAAGGGGTCAACATGCTCCAAGTGAGCGTGGAAAATGAAGACAATAACCCCTCTGGCCACAGTGGTAAGCACGCTGCTCGTAAGAAAAATAGAACGAGAGAAAACCAGCGTCCTTACCAGAGACAGAGACATCCAAACACGAATCAAAACAACCACCAGCGATCCCCGCCTCGCCACCAGAGTAGCGGAAGTGGGTCGTCTGGCTGGTCACGTGTGGGGAACTCCCACTCCTCTCACAACAACAACGTTCGTGGAGCCCGCGGTAGGAGGGGTGAAATGCGCAACACGGATCGACCACAAGGAAATTCCTTCCGTCACGAGGACGAGGAAATTCAGCTGTTGGAACGCTATGACCGTGCGCCTCCTCCTACCAGCCAAAACCAAAACAATACCAGGAGTAACCAATCCTCTTCTTCTGCTCCCAGAGAATGAGGATTATCCGCATGTGCTTGGGACAACGGTAAGATGGAAATGGAGAATACGAGTACATCTGAGTTGACAAATTTAAATTCCGAGTATGTGCGAAATTTAGAAGAGAACGTAGAAAATATACATTTATATGAAAACACATGTGAAACCGCAGTTAAGGAAATTTTTGAAAATGTAGAAGAAAAGGAAGAAGAAAGTTGTAAAATTTGTTTAGAAATTAAGGCAAAGAAGCATTTCAGTGAAGGCATGTTCAAAAATAAGTTAACCTTGTTAAGTAGGACTGGAGAACACATCGATTTAGATAGGGCTGTATATGAAGAGGCCAATGGCATTTTTAAGAATTTATTTGAATCAAGTAATGAGGAACTACCTAGTAATAACATCATCTCACTGCCAGAGATTAATGTACTTTTGTTTGGAAAGGAAGTTAATTCTTTATTAGATACAGGGGCTACTTGCTCCGCTATTTCAAAAGAAATTTGGGACTCCGTCTCAAATAGCCACCCCACACCCGCATTTTTGAGTGCTAAGAATATACGGGTTACGTCTGCTTTCGGAAGTAAATCAGCGACGATCATAGGCCAAACGCTGTTAGTCATTCAGATACATAGGAAGGAATTTCATACGCTAGGCATCATTATTTCAGGTCTGAACAGATCTTTGATTTTAGGTTCCAACTTCTTTACAGAATCTCGTGCCGTGTTAGACTATGACACCGGCCTTCTACATCTCAAACATCCTCATGATGTAGAAGTAAAGTTTAGATCAGTAGATTGCGAGACTGAGGATTTAGTAGTTCGTTGTTTAGAATTGAATGGAGAGTGCGAGAAACCTTACAGTTTTATAGAGGAATTAGATACTTTTGAGTGTGATTTTTCCCCGTCGGACGAAAGACGGAAGGCCATACGGGTTAGCGCACAGAATGAGCATAAGACCTGCAGAGAAAAGGCCGCTCGTGCCCCAAACTTGGATGATGGTAGATTCCCAAGTGCCCAAGAAATGGCAGTTCATGTATTCCCACCAGAAGAGTGGTTGAAAGTGAACACACGTGCCTCCCATTCAGATATAGAGGAGTTTGTCTCGAACTACTCAGATCTCTCAGCCTCCCAGAGAGAAAGTTCGAAAGCTGTTCTTTTAAAGCACCAGGCGCTTTTTGATGTCAAGCCAGGTTGCATAGCTAACTACGAGCATGAGATTGGAGTAACGGACGAACGTCCCATAAAAACTAAATTGTATCCTTACCCAAAGAAATTCAGGAATTTGGTATCGAATGAAATTTCGCGTTGGGAGGCCTGGGGTGTGATCAAAAAGATGCCTACAGCATATATAAACCCTCTGGTAGTGACGCCGAAGAGTGACGGACGCATTCGTGTTTGTATTGATGGAAGAGCTCTGGCCAAAATTTCAGGGGATCTCTCCGACAGACCTATGCCACCCCTATCTGTTCTCCAAGACATTTGCGACAACTCTTGGTTCAGTTGCGTCGATGCAACCGAGATGTTTTTGCAGATTAAAGTGAAAGAAAGTTACCAGAAATATCTTGGGTTCCTACATGAAGGCATTTCGTATGTTTTTCCAAAAACTTCCGTTTGGGACAAAACAGAGCCTTGCTTCTTGCGTAAGAGCATTAGATATGCTGATTGGATCAGAAGCTAGAGAGTACTGCGGCACATACTTGTACTCCATCTTTCGCAATCCGGTATCAGTAAAGATCCGGCGAAAGTGAAGCAGGTGTTGGATTATAGAACACCCGGAACGTAAAGGAACTGCGTTCCGTCATTGGCAACTGAAATCTTATAGATGCAAAAACACGAAAGCTCGGAAGCTCTCCATCCGTTGTTCCACATATTGAAGAAGAAGAAGAAAATAGAGATGAACCAGGTCACACATATAAGCATCACTTAACCGGATTTGACAACATGTGTAAATAGTGTTAGTGTTAGTGTATATTTCAGTGAACTAGTGTATTAGTGTATAAGTGTATGTATGGGAACCTATGTCATTTTATGTTATGTAACTTAGGGATCACTGAATTCTCGATATTTAGCCTTGTGTATTGCTATTTCATTTATTATGTTTATTGTGTTGTTTAACTTTGTTTTTTTTAAACCTTGGATGTCTTGTGTAGTTATAATATTTCAGGAACGAAAATGTGCCCTCCGTATGATCTACGTCCTGTACTAGAAAGTACAGCACCTAGAATCATAGGGGGGAAATTACTGTAGAAGGCCGATGTCCTTCTCCATCATCTGCCTATCGAAATGCAGATGAGGGGCACATTTGCATATGGATAAGTAAATATAATGATTTTGTGGTATAGTTAATTTCTTAACATTAGCATATTCAGTGCATATTTATTTTAATATTATTAGAAATGAAGTGTGAAACACCAAGCATAGTACGTAAATATTAATACAATATTGTATTATATTGTATTTATTTCATTTGTGTTATTTCATTTATTGGCATTATATAGCGTATTAAATGGGTTGCATATAATTACTGCGCCATGGCATAATGTATAGCTTACAGGGGATGAAGGAAGAAATGATATTTAAATCATATATGAAGGATTAATTAATAAGAAAATAAGCAGATTCTATGGGAATCATACATGAATTTCAGAACGCTGGAAGATAGAGCGAACGCTGAGAAAGGTTTTTTTATTTTCTTTCCCGACTTGTTGTCGCCGAGAGTTCATGATGTGAGGTCCTCACAACTCACTATGGAAGAAATCACCAGAATAGGAGCTAAATAAGGATATTCATACACAGGAAGTAGCCTATGGACTTCCTTGGTGGAAATACACTGACGTTGATACAGTGGGTTAAAACACATCGTTTGTATTGTTTCAAAAGCCATAAACTTTTTCGCTCCTACATGCGAAATTTTAGCTTTCTATAAGTGTGAGTTTCAATGCATCGAGCACCAGCGTCACTTCCTCCCCCCTTTCACCAAAGACCAGTAAACCTGGCTAGCGAGCCTTTAGTTAGTTCCCGAAATGCAACACCAATTTGAAAATGTATACTCTGATTTGACTTATTTTCTGTGTTTAATATTAATATTTACGTACTAAGCTCTACACGTTCTTGGAAATACCGCTTAAAATTCTGACTTAGTTTATCATCGTGTTTCCCTTATCGAACAAGACACTTGGATCTTGTATTTGTGAAAAATAAATAATTAACAAAAATGTTTCCTCAATCTCTCTCCAAGCAAACATGGCTGCATTAGTAGCAGACAGTTTTGAAAGACAGCCACCAGGAATTGGGTGTACTGCTGCTTCTGAGAGAGATGACAGTTCATGAATTGTATATATATATATTCTTTGTATATTTTTCCTTAATTTTATGTATATTAACCAATGTTTCTCATATTAATTTGTGCGTAACAAGTGTAGAAAAACAAAAGTGTATTAAAAACTCTCATAGTTTCTGCTGGGAGCAAAAGCTTCTGTGTTGACCGTCCTTGGTGGAGGGGCAGCACATGTCAGCAAAGAAAGGGTGCATTTGGCTACGGAAGGTAGCTGAACAAGTGCATTGGCAAATCGGACCACCCAGAATATCGCCTAAAGGCAGAGAAGCTTTTGTCAAAGGTTTCTTGCGGAAGCGAGTTTCTTCGTTTCCTTGTTTTTGGTAAAGACATATACTCGTTTTCATGAGGGAACGAGGTAGTTCAAGTTGGAATCGAGAGGCGACAAGATATAGTTTTTGAGTTAGAAGGAAGTCACTTGACTTCTCTTACATAGAGTTTTGATACCCGGGACAAGGTGTGAACAAAGTCCGGTTCCCCTGGATGGTCCTGTGAACAACTGTATACGCGAGTGTGTAGAACTCAGTTTTTCTATATGAAGTTATAATCAATTCACAGAATGTGTAAGCCCTACACATATCTGGAGTTAATACATATCAGTGGTGATAATTAAATCTAGTGAAAAATGGAAAATTAACTTTTATCCTCAGTTAATAATCATTCATTCTCTGAGTGCTACGGACACTCAATAGAGACGACGTATGTTGAATCTCGTCGAACATCCCATTTTTAATATGGGAAAAACCTAGTTCTTCCAATATGGGAGAAATACATAACTTAAGATATCTCAAGTAGAGATATAAAACCTAGGCCGGTAACTCCTTTAAGCCGTGCCTGTCCTTGGACATTTTTAGAACAAGGCTTCTAGCGATTATTTTGCTTGTTTATAGAAGATACTGCAAGTTCCCGCATAGAACATTAATAATCCTGTGTACCATATCTCATACAGATCATTTTACTTCGCAGTGGAATGAGAATCTAGAAGGACACTGTGTCATTCAACTTAGAACTTGTGAACAACGAGTGAATATCTGAACAGTGAATCAGTATAAGAAATTTGTTTATTTTATCTTCTACTTGTTTTGTTTATCTACGCAGATATTTAAATATGTTTTCAGTAAAATACGTCTCTCCTCTAAAAACTGTTTAGAGACCAGAAACTCACGAATATGAGGAGATAAAAGAAAGTTGTGTATATATATATCTATATATTTTTTTCTCTTTTTTTTTATCTTATTAAAGGTCAGACCGACCTTTCTAATTTCAGGTTCATCCTACGGTATATTTTTTTTTAAATGAAATGAAATTGTGTGAAAATATCAAGTGTATCAATATATAATTAAGTGTGTGTGTGGTAGTGCACTACGTAAAGGTGATAAAATAATAGTGTATCAAAGTGTGGATATCATCATATCTAGCATATTTATGTTCCTGTTTCCTATGTGGAAAATAAAACTACCATCTCTGACCAGAACCAATGTCTACTCAATTTGCTGTAGGGTGAGTACCTGTGCTAATGATATGTTTGTTTCAGGAGTGTGATTCAAGGAGGCATTTTCCCTTTGGTTGTGTATGTTTGACCACCTCTCTGTATGGGGGCTCAGAGAGAGTATTCTGCCCAAGGAACCATATAACAGCCATGAGATAGTGAGCTCAATTACAGGCTGCTACCTGTAAAACTTTAAAGTTTTTTTTTAACCTTATTTGAAAGTTTTAAAAACTGACTCACTATCGTAGCATCTTTGAGCATGACTGTTATGCAGATGACCCTGAGATCTGCTGTTCCACAAAATTAGATAATATTGCTCTACCGACTTCATAAGGGAGTGGCGGCCCTTACAGGAGAGTACCTTATCTCCAAGAGGGAAGAAATCATTTTTCACATAGTTTGTAATTTGCCTTCTATGCAAATATTTCAGTTAATTTATATCTTTCAGCCACTCTCCTTCATTTATTTTTTTATTTTTATTTGTGTTGGTGTTCTTAGGTAACAGTAGTTTCGGCTCTGGCTACCTGCACCTTACAACTTTCAAATGATCGGCACCAGTTGCCATCTAATAAAGTTGATGCGTTTGTTGCATCTAGTACACAATGGTTTAAAAATAGAAGCAATAAATGCATCAAATGTAGGAGATGAATTTAGAACACCTAAATGGCACATGCCTAGCACATCTTGTGCTGTTAGGATTTCTTCAGAAACATAATGTAAAACAATTGAAAACACATCGCGCGGTTTGCATTTTGAAATTTTGCGTATACCTAGATTTGTTTAACTATTTCTTTCTCCTGTGTTTGTCTGTAGCTTCAATTCATAAGCTTTTATAATTAGATGCCCAACATATTTGGCAATCACGCAGAAAACAACACCGAAGATTCTACACTTCTGTTAATTTAACACCCAGGTTGTGTGTCATTTCAACTACCGGCATTTAACTCACAACTCCAAATGGAGAGTGATTTGTTCTAACCACTTGTTTGTGTTATATTTTAACACAATCGTGTTAACACATAGGCATGTCGCTGAAATAACACAACGATTTTTTACAGTGTAAGGCAGCTTCGCAACTATCAGTGACTTTTTCTGTAGCTGCAGTTTTAAAGAACTCAAGTGATTTTAAACAAGAGGCTTATGAAATGTTTGACTGTCTAATATAAGAAGTAAGAAATGTATTCACTATATGGGTATAGTTTATACATATTTTGTTCAGCAAAGATCTGTTATTTTATTGAAAACGATAGAACCTAAAACTACTTTTACATACTTTATATCTAGGTCTAATATGTTAGGCTAGTGTTGCCACAGTACCAGCTCTGGAGTGGGCTGAAAAGTAGTACCAAATTCAAACAAAAAGGGCTGAATTCATTATTTTATACCAATTTAATACATTACTCTATAGCACAAAACTAAAAGAGGTGAAGTTCTAGAACACCCCCTCCCCCTCTTGAGTTCAAAACAATAAACTGATCTTTTTAAAAATTACTTTTTAAAAGCATCCAAATTGGAGGACCCCGAACAACCGTGGAAGTAGATTAAACTTTTCTCGCACGTAGGAAGTATGTAAAAGAGATCTTCATCAGAATATTCAACACTTGATTCAACGTCTGTGTGTGTGTGTGTGGTGTGTGCTTTCTGTTTTAAAGATTAAAGCTAAAATTCCCACCACATTGCTTCTTTCTCATCTCCTTCATGCGCGGCGCTGATGCACCCATCTAGCGTCATTTGTTTCCCAGTATAGTTCGAATTATGAATTTTCCACACAAAGTTCGTAGCGTTATGCGGTGCAACGTCACAAAATGAATGTTCAACAGCATTTTTTAAGAGTCAAACACAGTATGAGTAACGAGAGATGTAATCTTACTGACATTTTTGAAAATGTGACAAGTATTTGTTAAATGGTGCTGAATTGGGTAGAATTGTACCAACTTTTTCACAAAAGGGGCTGAAAATGCCAGCGTGGTACCAACGGTCCGATGAATGACAAAATGGGCTGAATTTGCTACAATTGTACCAAGTGAGGCAACACCGTGTTAGGCCTAAAATTAAAAAAAAAAATCTAGGCCAAGCCACAAACTTGAAACTTGAACACATTGTTGAATTGAGACTTTTGTACAAGGGGGGTCAATAAAAATTTAAGAGGGGGCTCTGTTCTAGATTGCAATAGAGCAGCAGGAATCTGTCGCAACAAAACTCGCGACTTGTTATTCTCTGGTCGGTTGCAATAACCAACATATTGCCATTTTCCCCTAATTAATGTTGTAAAGCGTTTTTTTCTGGGCGTCTGTATCTAATTTCCAAGTTTTTATTTAACTTCGATTTTATACGAGAATACCAGTTATTAATTAGAACAATTAGGTTGGGCGAAAGAAGAAACTAATGTTCTTTAAAAAGGAAGCAAAAATCTTTGCTTTTAAGACCCTTTTATTTCCGAAAAAAATAAACAGAAAAAGAAAATATTTTAATTCATGTGTATAGATATTCTAAGAGGGGCGAACATATACTCCAGGGGGCTCAGCCAGCCCCCTTGAATATGCCTGAATTCAACACTGCTTGGACAGTACTTAGGATTTGTGATGTAAGATACCACTAATCAGAGAGGATTCTTGGAAATTCGAGGTGGGAGGGCGGAAATAGGGGTAGAAAGTATTATAATAATATGTCTGTATTATCTCGAAATCCCTTAAGGCTGGGGACATAAAATTTTGTACCTGGACTATTCAAAGGGTGGTTCACTTAAGATGTCCATATGAAGAGTTCGAATTTCATGCGGAATGAAATGCGGAACTTTAGATGAATTTTATATATAAAGGGAGCAGAAGGAGGAACATAAAATGTTACTCGCAGTAACACGTGAGGATATTTTCTAGTGTTGAATGTAAAAGAAAAATCGTTCTTAGAGCGAAGTGGAAAATCTTCAAATGTGAAGCAAGTGGTCTTATGTTCGATTCCTGGCCAAACGGGGGCCATCAATCCTCGGGACATTAATTAGAAAGTTCCGTGAATAAAAAAGTAGCATCATACCTAAGTACCCCGTGTGCAAAATGCCGTCAACTATCATCGGTCCGCAATCGCATTTTAGCGATAGCGGCCGAAGTGAGGGAAAAATGACTGCCGGCATCGGTTCGCTGTCGGTTCCAAGTGGAAAGCCACCGTAGCGGAAGCGAAGCGGCTGCCATCCTGAGAAAATTAACTGGCAGTTGTCGTCTTTTTGCCAGGCGGAGTTATAGAGACTTTCCGACGAATAATCGCTGAATGATGGTGACAACTCGGTAACGTCCGCTGCTAGGATATAAGAACAATAGGTAACAGGACTACTAATCATGTAAATGTTGCAAGATGGTTCATAAACTTACAGAACTATTTTCGTGATCGATTACAGCAGGACATGTTACGTTATTCGTTACCTGACAAAAATGTCAATTATACTGCGGAAAGCTTTGCTCGTTGCAAACAATAAAATCCAATTAAAAATTCTCACTGACAATTACTAGTTCTAATATTCTCGAAAGGCCATCTTTGATGTTAAGTTTTCAACCTGACATCCATCATATTGAGCCGTATAATTAAAAGTGAGCAAGTGCTCAGTTTCGTATAAATAAAAATAATTCTGCTCAAGCTACTCGTAAGCAAATGCTCATTGTCCTTGGCTGGTGAACAACTGCTCTAGGTTTGGTATAAATAAAAGAGAACAAATGCTAAATTAAAAAATTTAACATGTGAAACTCCATTCGTTATTATTAAAGACTAGCAGAATGCTCTTTCTTCGCTGGGGGAAAATACCTTTCATTTTAGGTATAAAGGACAACAAAACTGTCACCAAAGAACTTAGGGACTCCAAATACTATGAATTCGACACTAATATCGACTATTTTTGATCATTTATATATATTCACCCCTTCTCCCTTTCCCAAGTTACGGCGCTGAATTTGAATTTAAAGAGCATCGAAAGTGTTAATGTTTATCTCAGGACCCCAAAAACCATGGATTCGACACTAATATCGTCCATTTTCGATCATTTTTATATATCCACTTCTTGTCCCTCTCCCAAATTACGGCGCTGAATTTGGATTTAAAGAGCATCGGAAGTGTTAATGTTTATCTCATGACCCCAAAAACCATGGATTTGACAATAATATCGGTCATTTTCGATCATTTATATATATATATATATATATATATACAAGGTGGTGGGTAACTCCACCGACAAACTTTGGGAGGTGACTCTTTATATGAAATGAAAGAAAAAAGTTCTAATAAACATGGGACAAAATACGTCTCCTTTCAGAGTTATGAACCGCCGAAAATTCACGTTTCGAAACGCTCTGCCTTAGAAACTATAGGACCGATCCCAAGTGGTTTAAGGAATTACAAAGGAACTAGTATGCGCTCCATCTAACTTTCTATGTTCTACCGTGGTCCGTTATCGTCGAAACGAACTTAAAAAGGAAGTTGAGGTATAGGGATATTCTTTTAAGTACTAATGGCGCGTTCATTTCGCCGATAACGGAGGATGGTTAAATATGTTATATATATATCCCCCGCCCTCAAGTTACGAGGATATATTTTAATTTAAACGGCATCGGAAGAATTACTGTTCATTTCAGTGACCCAAAACTATGGATTCGACACTAGTATCGGTCATTTTCGATCATATTTATATATCTCCATGCCTCCAAGTTGCGGGGATGAATTTGAATTTAAACAGAATCGGAAATGTCACTGCTCATCTCAGCGATCCCGAAAACCATAGATTTGACACTAATATCGGCCGCTTTCAGCCATTTATATACATATCTTCTTACCCAAGTTGCGCGCCTGAATTTGGATTTAAACGACATCGGAAGTGTTACTGTTCATCACAAAACTCCGAAAACTATGGTTTTGACATTAATATCGGTCATTTTCGATCATTTATATATATATATATATATATATATATATATATATATATATATATATATATATATATATATATATATATATATATATCTTCCCCCACCCTCAGGTCACGGCGCTGAATTTGGATTTAAACGGCATTAGAAATGTCATTACTGATCTCAGCGACCCCGAAAACTAAGGATTCGACAATAATATCAGTCATTTTTTAAATATCATCTTTTATATACAATTGCCTTCCCCCTCCCTAAAGTTTCGGCGTTGAATTTGGATTCAAACTGCATCGGAAACGCCACTGTTCATCTCAGCAACTCCGAAAACTATGGGTCCGACACTAAGGTCGGTAATTTTCAATATATATCCACTCTTCCTTCCTCCAAGTTGCACCTTCGAAGTGAAATGGTAAAATCCATCCCAGGCCTGAACCTCATCTGTTAAAATGTTTATGAGATCAGTCTGGTGATCCAAGAGTTGTTAAGTTACAAATACAGTTACTTTCATTTTTATATATATAGATAATTTATCGCACTAGAAAACAAGTATTTTTTTACATACAAAATTTTGTACATAAAGATTATATTAAAGTATGTATTTGAAAATTAAATAATAGTAATTATATGTCATAGTGCATCCGTATTAGTGAAATTTGCCTATTGTTCTTTCTTTTAAGAAGTAATTTGGTTAAAATTAACAAAATTTCACCAGATCAACGAGCATATTAAGAACTCAATTTCATTCAAGGTCCCTATTTGCTGCAACAGAAACGCGTCATGATGATGGATGTGTTTGCAACGTTAAAATTTCTGTAATTAATGTATATACAACTACGAATAAACGACTGAAAAGCATATAAAGAAAATGAAAGCATACAGTATTATATAATAGGCGGATCTTCTCAAACGTATTACTGGTAGAACATGGGGACTGTCCTGGCCTACGGCTTCACAGCATGGATAGCCACCCTCCAAACTCATTATGAAAAACTGAAAATACTTGAACGTCATGCCATACGACTAGTCTATAGGATATAACTCCCGAGTACTATTCAAGAGTATGAAATATGCCTTTTCCACACCTTCTATTTCATCTTGAAGCTTTGCGATCGGAGTACATTACTAGCAGATTTGAGTCCCGACATCCACTACTCCTCGCTACCATGCAAGCAGACATTCCGTACAATCCACCTCGCAAGCTATTGGAAACACCTCTTTCGCTACTCTTTGCACTTTACTGATATACACTCCCTTTGAACTGTTATTGAAAAAAAAATGTGATTCAGACTATAGATGGAACCATTGATGATGAACATTGCTTATACAGATTAAGGTGCTGCCACCAATGAACTTACGTTGGTTGGATCTATCGAACTTTGTATTTGTACAAGGTAATCATGAAGAGTTAACATCTATTGTGGTTGTGATTAAAATTGTTTCAGTTTTGTGTCGTGAAGATGAAATAGAGAAAAAATATAATTGGAGTGGGTTTGTATAGTGAACCACGATTAAATCCTAGTGTGTGTTTAATATTCACTCTTCAAAATTTTTAATCTTTTTTTGCTTGTTTTTGTGTGATTTGGATTGAACATCGTGGTGAGTATTGATCGCTCACTTGGGATATGACCTTGATTCCTATTATATTTATATTTGATGTTATTTGTAGTATTTGGTATTGTAGCCTAATTCGAATTAACCCTGTGAGTCAAAATTTGAATTTGAATTTGTGAATTTAATCTAAATTATCAAATCAATGAGAAAATATAAAAATGTTATTTCACCTTCCGACATATAAACCGTGATCTAACGAAGCAATTTCTTAAAGGAATCGGTTCGTTAGTTATTGTTTTATTCTATATACATATGCTATTTGTTATAATAAATTTATATGTCTGTTGAAAGTGATTCCTTCCAATTTACAAACTCTACAACCCTTTCACCTAAGTCTGAATTCCGTAACCACTCGGAAATGCAGTGTACTTGTCGTGTCTTTGATAAGATTGCTGCACCTTCTGATTATCCGGATCTGGATGCAGTTGCAGCATTTTCAACACCATCGTTCCTCATTACATAGCACTATCACTTACTGCACAATAAGAACCTCATGTCTTAAAAGGGCACCCGTCTGTCTTCATTACGTCCAGAGTTGCCCCTGGACAGAAGATAACTATCACTTGTTTCACTAAATATCACCTATGTGTTGTGTTGTTACAGTGCACTTCATATCTCTCAATTTCATTTTCACTCTTCTCTCTTGTTTCCAATAAAATGGTGCAAATAAAATTGAAACCCCAATAAAGTGAGGCCTAAATCTCTTTTAATGAAATTAAAATAGGAAACTAATCCAGGTCTACGAACATCCGTTAGACTATCGAACTCCAGTGATCCATTACAATCTCTTCCCGCACAGAAGCCGCAACCTTCTAACTGTTGCTGACTGATCGCCAGCATTGGGAACAAGAAAAATGTGTTAAATTAATATACAGGCAGGATAAAGTGGTAGTTATTTTGTTTCAACCATGAATTGGTATATAACTCTCAGGATATAAGTACCAATGCAATACGTTGTTGGCTAAATTGTGAGTAGAGGATTAAATGCGGCAGTGAAGAGCCCATGTGGCGGGTTAATGGCGATACTGCTGGTTACCAAGCGGCCATGTAACGGTTTAATGGCGGTATTGATAGTTTCAAGCCGGCACTAGCGATTTAGACGAGAAGAAACGGCGGATACATCCTTATTACCGCCATGGCGGTCAAAATTGCGGCATTCGTGTAATTTCGTAACGATACCGCCGCGTTAAGCCGCCATTGGCCCGCCAAATTTTCGACGGCAAGTCGCCGCGGTTCGAGGTCGGTCCGACTACGTCTTGCACATGGTGTATGGGAGGAAAATATGGCAAAGAGAATCAGTATCGCGGTATCTGAGGGATAGAGTGCTCACCTGTGGTGCGTGGGTTCCCTGTTTTGATCCCAGCCCGCGCTGAATGAACTTTATGGAGAATAAACATTGTGTGCGAGGATTTTCTTGGGGTTCTCCTGTTTACTCGCAATTATACCACTATTATCATCCATCTAATCATCACTGTCTCTCTAAGCCTCGATGCATAAAAGTGGGACGTTAAACTCAAAGAAAGAAAAAATGAAATCTTTCAGTTTTACATCCCACGCTTATGCCGGCTAGGCTAAAGGAGATTGTGATGATGAGAAATTAATGCAATGGTGGAATGAATAAAGTGGGAGGAAACGGAAGAACCCGAGAAAACCCACGAACACTGTGTTTATCCACCACAAAGCCCACTTGGAGCTAGCAGGGATTGAACCAGGGACCCCACGCACCAGAAGTTCAAAGATAAAGATATATACAGTGTGTCCGTAAAGTTGCGCAACCCAAAGTCTGATTGCATATATCTTTTGATCTAAGAACGATAAAGTCCTAAGACTTGAAACAAATGTAAGCATGTTCTATATAGATATTTTGGAGATCATAACCAATGCTGGAACTTGTAACGTTTTTGTGTAGTAACGAAAGAAATTACCGTAAGTTTAAAATTAAAAAAATATGCAAAATAAAGAAAATCAATATTCAGTTGCAGAAAACGATTTCCTGTGGGTGAATTCTTGTGTATATGTAGAGTAAGCATCAACATTTATCAATTGGTGTGAAAATGTGACAAGGTGATGCAGTATTGCCATATAAAAAGGCTATTTAATGCAAGTCCGTAAAATGTTTTTTTTTTTTTTTTACAAAAACGCGGCCCCTGGCAACACTGTTGTCGTAAAATTACTGCAATAGGTGTATTTTAGGTTAATTAATGATAAGCAATGAGAATTCGCACATAATTGATAAAATGAATTTTTATATATAAATATTAGGCCTATATATAATATTAAATATATATAACGCAACACAATTTTTTACAACCCTTAATCACATGTTTTCAGCAAGATAACTATTTAAATATAGTTCAAGTTATTACAAAAACTATGGAATTTATTAATAGTTTGCAACTACTTTTTTCTGCAATAGTTACAACATTTTGCACATGTACAGTATCATCTGTGCAGTAAAAATGTTGAAGAATTTACCCACTTCTGTGGTCAACAGATGAATCCATTGCAGGAATGATTTTATTACCTTCTAGCTATCTTTTGTATTGAGAAGGACATGGTCTACTCCTTCTTTCTTGTATGTACTCATTTGAATCTCTCAAAGCCTTCATCCATCAGCTCCCTTGACAGGGATATTGCGTTGCAGACACAGTGAGAAAAGATCCATTCAGCAACTTGATCAAGAGATTCTTTTCCTTTCCCTTCCCTAATAAACGTATGCTCATCATACTGCCAATAGCGTCAGTCCAGACCCAATTTATGATGCCAGACATGTTATCCTCTCAGAATGCCTTTCATTTTAAAAGAGAAGATTTTTCGATGACACACCATGTAATACCTCGCATATTTAACTCTTTGGGGACAGACTCTAAAATATAGTTTTTCCTTAGCACACGAAGAATTATTGGTGTTTCCCTCCGCTCCTCCCAAAGATTTAATTTTTATTTTAAAAGGATTTCTGAAAATTATGTAAGTACACTTTTCAAAAGATGTGTAACTTGTTATATATGCAATAATTGTTGTAACGCCGTTAAAATTTTTTGTGCAAGAAAAAATACTTAATAGTATTAAAACTTATTTACAGGTAATGGTAACAAATAATACAGAAATAATTTATGCAAAATATTTAAAAATTGAACATATCTTTCACTGTATTATAAAATTGTATCGGCACGGGAGTCCTTGCGTAAAAGTTTTAAAATCTGATCATCTAAATTATTCGATTTCATTCTCAGCAGCATAAAAACATGGTGTTCAAGCAAGCTTTCCGTGTGACAAAAATGTATTCCTGTCATTTAGTGGTTCAAATTTAAACAAGATGTTCTCAACAAATGTGCATACTAGATTTGCTGATATTCGCAACACAAATATCAAGCAAAAAGCAGGCTATACCCATATGTTCTTCCTGCTGGAGATTAGTCGTTTGGAAAATGTGAAACCAAAATATGTGCTGCAGAAAAAGTAAAGAATTATATACTTGAATCTCAAACAAGCAACATGTGCTGCGGTGGTTCAGTGGTAGAGCGTTCACCTCTGGTGCATGGGGTCCTTGATTCGATTCGAGCTCGTTCCAAGTGAGCTTTGTGGTGAAAAAACATGTGGGTGGGTTTTCTCGGGGTTCTCCCGTTTCATCTCACTTTATTCATTCCACTAATCCATTCATTTATCATTATCACCGTCTTCTTTAGCCTCACCGGCATAACCGTTGGACGTAAATCTTAAATATTTAATTTTCAAACAAGCAACAACTTTTTTTTGCAACTAAATGAATAATAGTAACAACGATAACAAACATTAACATATCAGTAAAGTGATCAGTTAGTGTTTCTTTTCTTTTGTCAAGCTTAATTTTCAGTACCTCAAGCTCAACTGTTGTTATCCCTTCGTAAAAACGGAAGTCTTCAACGATGCTGGATGACCTCATAGATTCCCGCACTGCTTTCCATTTAAGTTTGTTGCTTCTATCTCTGGAAGCTGATCAAAAGAAACCTCTAATCTCAGTGCAACAGCACTTCCTGAAAATTCGTTCAAAAGATATCCCATGGATACGTTGCATGAGATATCATATGTATGTAGAACCAGGCCCGTATCCAGGGGGTCTAGGGGGCCGGACCCCCATAAATTTTTGCTTCCCCCTAAAATTTTCAGGGTAGACTTGCAAATGAACTATAATATGGTGATGAAGTATAATATGGTTGGATAGACCCACCTAACTTCAGCCGCCCCCCCTTCATTTATGGGCTGGCTACCGGCCTGTGTAGAACTAGTACTAAGGCTTAGCATATCATCAGTTAATTTTGTTAATATCTTTGTGTATTCGCATGTGTGCAGTGCCATTAATAATTTTAAAAAAACTTTGTGTAACAACTACTATTACATAATAAGTTATGGAAAACATCGATGAGGTGCTGGAAAATCAGTAATTGGTCCAATTATAAAGCGTTTTTTAACATCAGCAGATTCTTCTTGATTTGTTAATTCATTTACATAAACAGTCCAACGTTCATCAGCAAAACTCTTTTGTATAGTTGTATATTTATTTCTACTAAAAATACTATCTGATATTTCTTCAAATTATTATCAAGTAATGGAATTCCTCAGATATCGACTAAAGATAGACTAGAGTCTTTTGACCTTCGATTATACTTGATTCCCAGTAACATAAGATCACTGAGTGTGTAGTTTCACAATAATGGACATGCAACGAAAAGTATCGTTAAAATTGAATCCTAGAGTGAAGGTAGTAGATGCATTGGACTGTGGACATTCCAGTAACTGTGTCATGTTACTGGTAGGTGGGACTCATATCAAGCACCAGTCCAGAAATAGTTATTCAAGATAGTGGATAAGAATGTGAGCGTGTACATGGACCAGTGTGTGATTATGAATTTTTTAGTGAAGTAGGGTAACCAGCCGAAATTTACAGAAGACTTAGCCAAATACGGTGATGAGACTGTATTTGTCTAAGTCTTCTGTAGATTTCAGACACAGTAAGACATTTGAAGGGTGGAACTGTTTTAAAGATGGCCTTACATCTGTCACTGGAGATCCCAGACGTAATAGATCCCAGCTCACAGCAGTCATTCCTAGAAACATAAAACTTGTTGAACACTTTATCATTGATAATCGTGTCATAACTTGTCATGAAATGCTAAGGTGTATAGTCTTTAATTAGGAACAATAAATATAATAATTCATGGCTAAGTATTCTTCCAAAAAGTGAGTGCAAACTGGGTGCAAAAGAAGATTTCCGCTTTTTTTTTCAGAAAAGTTGGTCTACACTGAATTGCCTCATTTCCCTTATAATCCCGACTTAGCGCCAGGTGATTTCCACTTTTCACCTGTTAGAATCATCAAAAGAATTCCTCTGAAGTCAACATTTCCACACTGATGACTATAAGTGAAGTAGGATATCTTGAAATGGTTCAGTCGTGTGACAAATCTTTCCAGACAAGCTCCTTTCACAGTTTAAGAGATTCATGTTCAGAAAATGAAATGGAATGAAATATTTGAGTTTAACGTTCCATGATTATGCCTGTCAGGCTAATGGTTAAAGCAAGTGAATGATGATGGAACAATTGGCGGTATGAGAAAGTGGGAGGAAACGAGAATACCCCGAGGAAACCCACGAGCACGATGTAGGCCACCAAAAACTTACTTGGTCGAGGATCGAGTCAGGGACCTCACGCACCAGGGGTAAGCGCTCTACCGCCGAACCAGCGCACTCCTCAATTCATGTTCAGATATTGTAAAAAGCAAGGTTAATTTATCAATGTGCTTAAGTGTATAGTACGAAACTGTAGGCCTATGTCTTAGTTTTTCATAACCTCGGTAATTGATACTATTGTAATCTGAACGCTTATATGTATATTCATACCGTATTGATCATCCTTTGAGCGAACTGTACATTTTCATTTTGATTTTCTATCCTTTCCCAAAGAAGTATGTAAAACGTAGAGAAAATGAGGCTACACAAGAGCAAGCTTAAGTATATTGCTTTGTCTTTTCATATAGAAAACAGTAGCATCAAATCTTTGCCCATTACCTGTGACAATAGAAACTTTGGAGCTTGGAGAACCGAAATTTTGTTCCTTACTACTTATCTGCATTGTATATTGTGGTTTTGTGATGATGAGAAATACGCCACAAATTCCAACAGTGGTTGCAGATGTAATTATTCCCACAACTCAACGCTTAAGGGACGAAATGCACCGCAGTCTCATTTCAAGTCTTCTGTCCACTCTTCGCTGCTTGGTGGATGTTATTTTCTCTTATATATATACGCTGTAGTGAAGTATATACATGTTCTCTCAGTTTCAATCCATTTACGAGTATCTTTCTCTGGGTGCTTGCCTCGGTGTTTGCGCTATCTCATTCATGCAGATAGTGTTGCAGATTTTCATCGTCGCATATTTTTTTTTTTTCACTAAAAAGCAGGTTGTTGTATAAATAGCTAAAATAATTTATTCTCTTTTTTAAACAAAATAACGATTTTTTAAAAAATACAATACGTTCATCAGTTACATCTTTGGTACACTCATGTCCAAAATGATTGTCTCATATATATAACTCTCTTTTTTGGGGCGCGACGGCTCAGTGGTAGAGCGTTCACCTCCGGTGCTTGGGGTCCCTGGTTCGACCCCAGCTCGCACCGTGTGGACTTTGTGGTGGACAAACACCGTGCTTATGGGTTTTCTTGGGGTTCTCCCGTTTCCTCCCACTTTCTTCATTCTACCATTTCGTTCATTTCTCATAATCACCGTCTCTTTTACCCTGACCGGGTTAACCGTGGGACGTAAAACTAAAAGGTTTAATTTCATTTTCATAACTGCATTCTTGTAAGAATATAATTTGATAATTATTTTGGAGGGTACTTTTAATACGGATACTATGTGTATAATCGGGAAATGTACGATGTTTGGTAAATTTCATAGGAAAAGAATTATAAATACGAAGATTAGAATGAGTAAAAGAAAATGATGCTAAATGGACCAGAAAGTTTTATTTTCGTTTTATTGCTCTTATTTACTGTTCTTTTCACATGAAATTTGCCACATACATATCTTTGCCGACAAAACACATACTAACATTATAAGAAATACTGGACGAATTCGTTATCAAATTATATTCCTACAACAACATATTTATAGACATGAGACAATAATTTTGGACATGAGTGTACATTCATAAAATTTTATAAGCAAAATATTTAACATTCTGAAATGCTGAAATAATAACAAGATAAATGTATTCTTGATAATGCTAACATTATATTTAGGAAATATTGTTAGGGACGCCGTAGACTATAGTGGTTAGAGCGTTGGATTCATGTCCGCGTGGACCCGGGTTCGATTCTCGGCCGGTGCTTCTCCAATTTTCGGCGTCCACCTAGCGTCGTGAGGCAAGCTGGGGAGTCACGTGAATGAAAACCGTGACAGGGTGACGTATTGCTCTGATCACGTGCTTATCGCTAGATGGAGCGACTCAGGCCCTCAAATAGGCTGTTACTCTAAGTGCTTTGTTTAAAATGTTACTTTAATTATGTGAAATGGTAATGAAATATTTCTTAAAATATTAGTTTAGAATTAAAATAAAACTAGTTGAAATGTACGTTCTTCGCATGGGAAGGATATGTTTATGAAAAATATTATAAAGATACATTTGTATCCCTTTTTCCCCATTACTATACCTATTGGAATCAAACTGAAATGAAGAAAGTTGAGCTCGACTGAAGCGCCAACTATATTTAGAAATGCAGTTCCGACAGTTCAGCCGTTATTCTTTGGGGATTATAATTAAATTTCCTTCCCACTCTTAGGATGCACATTTTAATCAAAGTGAATTAAAAATCTATGTTAACCCCTAAAACTATGTATTCAACACTAATAAGGTCTATTGGTTATTTTGGACATACTATTTTTACCCTTTCCCCCTGATGATACAATGGGGGCTAAAGTTCGAAGTGAGCGGCGTCGAGAGTATCACTGTTTATCTCAGCGACCCCAAAAACTATGGATTTGACACCAATATCCGTAAGGAGATTCCTTGCGGCTATATGGTTAGGGTACGAGCGTGTGGCGCAGAAGACTTGGGTTCGATTCCCGTCTGCAGCTCATGTGTTTCGATTCTCTCGTTAAGCTGTAGGTCCATGTCTAATATAACCTTATTGCTGAAAGGGGTGTTAAACACCGACCCACCGTTTACGATATAACCACACTTCCATTACGAATTCTTGAGCAGTCAGATAAAACTCATTGTTAAATGGTGACTATTTCGTAAACGGTACCCCATACCAAAAATTTTTACCCACAAAAGTTGTTTATTTCTCCATGATCCTTTCAAAATGATATAACTATGTAAATATCTTAACATTTTTTTTTCTAATGACCCTCTAGAAGTAATGAAGCAAGCAGAGCACCCCATTCAATCCATCGTCTTTCTGACATTTCTCTCTCTCATTTTTTCATCGTTTTATCTCCAGCAATGCGTGATTTATAACCATTGAACGTTTTATCTGAACTTACAATTAAATAGTAATAATTTCATTAACGGTGTCCCACATGAAAAACTTTTTCCCATAAAAGTTGCTGTTTCTCCATGATCTCCCGGTGCTCATGGTAGGGGCCCCGTAGAGCAATCACAAGCTCCCCTCGTGCGTCCTCTGGCATTTTTCTATCTCACTTTCTTATCATTCTTTTTATATCCGCTCATCATTTGTAGAGGCCGCGATCTGGTGCGTGGGGTCTCATGGTTCGATCCCAGCTTGTGCCAAGTGGACTTTGTGGTGGACAAACACCGCGTGCGTGGGTTTCCTCGGGGTTCTCCCGTTTCCTCCCAATTTCTTCATTCCTCCATTTCTCATCATCACCGTTTCTTCACATAAAAGTAAGTTTGTCATCATAAATTACAGATTCATTGTTAATTCTCGTCATGCTTGATTTTTTGGAAACATTTTTTTCCTTATTAAAGCGTTTATTATATTGTTTAACCCAAATTCATGAACTTTTTCTTTCATGAACAAGAACAGTAACTTTAATTCGCTCTTTCCCATTTGTATGACAAATGATTTAATTAGTTTATTGTGTTTCGTAAACGTGAGTGGACTATAGTAGGCTAATTTTGAATTAATTAGGGCTATTGGAAAACTTACATCCGCCAAAATGATAGGCTTTGAAGAAAACGCCCAGCCTACACGGCATAAACATGGGACGTAAAACTGAAAGATTTCGTGTTATTTTCCAATCATTTGTGATTTGTCAACACTTGACGTTTTTTTCCTGTATCATCTGGTTTATCTATTTATATAAGAACATATCTCGGTATCTCATGGAGTTTTTGCTCTGATTCTATTGATAAATAGATCAGTAACTCATGTCAGATGTTACCAGGAGGGGGCAAGGTCGCCCATGTTGTGGTTTCCAAGGGGGGGGGCAAATATAAGTGAGGTTTCAAATATAGTTTCAAATTTTGCTATAACTAATGTAAAAATTCTATTGGGCTTTCGATATTCCTAAGTACAATTTCCTCTTAGGGGGGGCGGATGCCCACCTTGCCCCCCTGATGGGCACCCTTGAGAGGGGGCAAGATTGAGAGTTACGCGTTATTCGCGTTCTTCTTCTTCTTCTTCTTCTTATTATTATTATTATCATTATGTTAGTATACAATTTGTGAAGAAGCAGATATTTCTCAAGCACAGGGGGGGGGGGACAATTGCGGTTCCCTTCCGTCCGCAAATAACACCCCTGAGATAGATAGTTGGACAGACTGGTAAAGTCGTTCTTTAAGTCTTTCCATGGTTATGAATAACATAATTTGAAAGTATAATCTTGAAACATACTTTAGGTGCTACTGTAGCTGAGAAAACATAATGCAAACCTACTCAACTATAGTGGGAAAAAACATGTTTAAACCTCCATCAAAAGTGTATACGGATTTATCGTTTCTGCTTAGAGAGAGACAAATCAATCGTTGAAAAAAAAAAAGAAAAGAAAAAGGAAAAAGAAAAAAAGGAAAATTTCCTTCTCTCTAATAATTTAATGCTTTTTAAGACTGCATACTGCAAACAAAAATTTCAATTTTCTTTCAGAATTACTACGCAATTGAGTCAATCTGTCAACTCTTCTTGTTCATTGGTAAGTTAACTTGTGTTTGCAATGTTTCTAGTTTTTTCAGCAAAAATGTAATTATAAAAGAAGTCTTCAGGAAGTACGTATATATATCTCGAGAAAAGTTTTTCATTCTTGAAGTTAACAGTAGTCTTTAACTATTACATCTTACTTTGACGCAGGAAGCAGGTGTGGTGCAGCTGATAAGGCTTCGCTCTACCTACTTTATAGACATGCTCATAAACAGCCAGCAGACGGTACTGTAGTTGCGAAATGAAACTTACTTCAAGAAGCTACCAACAGAGGACGTTAGTATGAAACATTTTGTCTCCTTGGAAATGAGCAAAAGAACTTTTTGTCTTTACCTCTTTCTTCTCAGTTTATGTTCGTTCAGGGAAATGAATTTATTCGCTCCTCTTTTTCCAATTTAGCAAATATATTTGAGTGTTAAATTGTGACAAAACCTGCGAGAAATGAGTGTACGAACGAAGGGAAAACTTATTCTAAATGGTTTCATTTTCCGGAAGAACCTTTAGTCTTCAATAAATGATTTCCTTTTCTCTTCTTGGTAATGTAGCACTTCCTTCATCTGCTCAGAACATTTATTTAGTTGGAATTTGCTATTTCCAAGTTAATGTTTGAATTCGACTTTAAATATCATTGTGTTGCCTTAATCAGAGTTGAGTTCAAGACCTTTGCGTTCGCTCTCGAGAAAAGCATGATTAACTCTTTGAGCACATTCATATCAATGAGCTAAACAGAATTTTACTCGGCTTCCAAACATTATAACATTCTAAGATCAGGGAATAAGAAAATTAAAAAAAAAAAAATCTAATTAATTATTTGTGATACTAGTACGCAACTTAAAATGTTTTCAAACATCGGTTTATTTCTTGTTTTTAAATGAAGTATTTGCTCGTATGGCAACACTGCATAATATATTAGCGGACAAGGTGGCTCAGTGGTAGAGTGCTTACCTCTGGTGTGTTGGATCCCTAGTTCAATCCACAGCCAAGCAAGTTTGTGGTGGATAACATCGTGTCTGCGGATTTTCTCGGGGGTACTCCCATTTTCCCCCCACTTTCTCATTCCACCAATTCTTCCATCATCATTCACTTGCTTTAATTACCGTCTCCCTTAGACTGAAAAAGGGCATAATCATGAGACGTTAAACTGAAATATTTCATGTCATTTCTATATAGTATAGTGTTACGACATACCTTCCTGATATTTATCCTTCATCCATAATATATACAGAATCATTATTTATTGTTCCAAATCAAATTAATTAGCCAGTTGGTGTATTATTTAATGATATTGCCATAAATCGCTCTACACTGACGTCTCTGCTGCAAATGTGTAGAGCGACAGAGAGGGAGAGATAGACCTATATAAGTTTAAGTGCACAAATTTCGCGATACAGGAAGCTGCGTTCCCGTAAGCCGATCATGTGACCCAGTTTGAACGCATTGTCTCTTCATACACATATTATGCCCTTTGACGTCAACGAGATATAGTGACGCTCGCCCACACATTTTATGTTCGCATATCCACTTTCGTCTACATGAGCACTGCGTTAACCACTCTCTTAACATACTATCGAAACTTGAGGACTGTTGGGACAAATAATGCAACAATGGTGCGTACGTGATATCTTTCCGTACAAATCCTGTGAGTTTGAACGCATATTTTGGTATTTCAATTTTCACAAACAACGCTGTATTCACCTAAAAAGACATACTTTGAAACTGTTTATCTCCATCCTTACAATATGATATGGAAAACTATTATCCGCTCATCGAATTTCAGTTAATTGAAAGATAAATCCAGTTGATATAGAGCGTGGACTATTGCCGAGAATGCCGAAGGCTTTCCCGATATGGTATAGTAGTGTTGAATTTCTTCATGAAGAAATTGATTTACGTTTCTTTATTTCGTTGTTCTATCACGGATCAGACGTGTTCCAGCAGCAATAGAATAATCTGGTGAATACAAAGATCAGGGGGAATAGTGGAACATTGTGTCCATTTAGGAAGTGTACGACGTTGTGTGCTACATGTGGTCGAGCGTTATGTTGTTGAAAAGTGATTCCAAGTAGAGCCTGCATATAAAATGTAGTAAATGAACCACAACCAGATTCAACTCCATATTTTTGGCTAGTCAAAGACTCGTCAATATGTGTTAGACGTGAACGAAAACGGAATATAATGGTACCATATATCAAAGTCCAATGCCGGACAGTGTGACGAGGCACGATGCAGATCTTGCCTAGTTTCTTTCTACGGTAACGTCAGACTGTTTGAGTTTACCAAGATATTGCAGTCAGAATAAAAGGTACACCCAAGATGAGGATCGTGCCATTCGGAGCCCACTTTTTCACTTTTTCGATTTAAAGGACAGTGTATAATTTATGCCTGATCCGCCTGCAATGAAACTAACACTTTTTCAACGCCATTCCATGTTGTGTTGCTGAGGTGAAAATCCGACCAGGAGTCAAAGTGGATATTGCACATCCAGACATCAGATATATATAATATTTTCACAAAACTTTGCAGATATATTGAAAAACTCGATTTTTGTGTGTGTGTGTACGTGTGTTGCAATTTCGCTTTTGATTTCTGCTACGAGAGCGCAGCAGTGACCATTTATTGAAGATGGCGACATGTGCAGAAAAGTTTATGTTATGCTCGAGTTTTATTCACATTACTTTATCCTGACACTGCAACGACACTTTCAGAAGAAGTTTAACAAAGATGTACCAATTCCTAAGTTCATTCGGCAATTTTGTGCACAGTTGTGCTTCAGGATGCCTCTGTAAGAGGAAATCAATTGGTCGACCTGCAGAGACTGAAGAAATGGTTGTAGTGGGGATGATAATCAGCAATTCTTGTCATGGCTTCCACACTTTCCGGACATAGCCGTATGAGATTTTTTTGTATGGGGTTCTGTAAAAGATATAGTGTTTATGCTTTCTCTATCAACAAATCTAACAAAACTAAATCTTGCATTAACAATGCTTCCCAATGGATTGATGGGGACATGCTACACAAGTGGGGAAAGAATTTGATTATCGACTTGATATTTGCAGAATTGTTGGAGGGTACATATATAGCATTTGCAATATCTCACAAAAATATTTTTGAGTTTTCAATACGTCTGCAAAGTTTTGTGACAATACGTCCAATAATAAACCTGAAGTGAATTTAAGAAATCGGGACAGTCATTTGTAATAACCCTGTACCATATCCGGACATCATCTGCGAAAGAATTTTTGGTGCGGTAGACACAGTGAAACATAGCGTTGGAGCACACGGACTCCCAGCGTAGTCAAGTGATTTGATGCCACAGATAAAATAAGTCGACGCGGGGGAGCCTAAACATTCTCAGATCAAATGCTTCCGATGTCATTGTGAAATGGTAACATGACAAGACATTCACAACCGAAAAGTGAACTGACCGACTTCGCATTTAAACCTCCAGAAATCATGTGTCGGTTTGATGTATGGTCCAGTAGCTGTCCATAAGCCATGTATCACACTGACAAATGCTAGGCATTGCCTCAAGTGGTGAATAAAGCAGATCCAATATACCAAGTAATTGAAGGTTGTCATTAATACGATAGATAAATGAAACGTAACCTTGTGAACACATTAACTTCCGTAACTGGGATTGGATTTCAATGATACTTTGCTGATACATTAAGTGCCTTAACACCGCGATCCAGTTCGACTATGGGTGTCGTCGGTGCAAAGGAAGATAACTCCCTCATCATATAGATGTGTCAATGATCATGGAGCTGGAAAGATGGAACAAACGCGACTCGCAAGCTCTTACACAACTGAACACAAACAAAAGCGAGCCTAATTGTTGCACCATGCATAGTTTTTGAGATCTAGCATGAAACGTATCCAAACATTTAAAAAATCTTTCCGGGCTGCTACCATCTTTACGCACGTGCTTTCTTCGAGTTTTTTAAAATCATGTTCTCATTTTTTTTCTCCATGTAATATCATTCATAAATTTTTGCAATAGGTTATTCACATACAGAATTATTTTGTGACCTAAACAGCAATTTTTAGCACTTTGCATTCCTGAGATATTAAGCCCCATATGTGACATCAAAATTACAAACTTCAACTTTCGGACCCTCATAAATCTACAGTGTCAGTAGTATCATAGCTGTGGATGTTTCTACAGACTCTTTACATGCAATAGTATTCAACACAAAACTTGTGAACCCTCCACTTTATGTCATTCCAAAATACAGCCCCTTTAAATGTGTACTTTTCTGTGCTTTTAATGGTGATTTTATGCATTGGTTTTCAACCCTGCTTATTCATTTAGAAGCAAGAGTATATGTTTTTTGTGTACCTCAGTCTCTCTTCTAAACATTCGTTTTTGTTTGATGTTCTTCTGCTTCATACGTCCTGAGCAACTGTAGTTTTCGTAAACGCTTGCAAATGCAAAAATGGGCACTCCACCGACAAGAAAGATGACCGCCATTCAGGAACACTTGCACATACGACAACATGAATAGTGTTATTGACCTCATACACAAAGTTCGTCACACTCAAAGTTTTATAATTTTCGGAGATGGTCGAGCAACCATTTTCACCATCTCTGGACCACTTCGTATGGATTGACTCATACGGAATTTACAGTGAATGAGTCAAGCGTGACATACTTCGATCATCAATAGTTTTCATTGAGTTTCAAAGAGTTGAGATGATTTTGAGTTTAACGTCCCGTTCAGCAGCGAGACTATATGAGACGTGGACTTACTGATTGACGTGGACTCTGAACCACATGAGCTCCCGTCGAGAATCGAACCCAGGTCTTCCACGCCAAAGGCGCGTACGCTAACCATGAGTTTCAAAGAAATGTGTTACATACGAGAATGCAATGGTTATGATTTACTCTGACCTATAAACATTTTGTCCAAAAAAATGATTTGATTTTTGTTTAAATATTCGAAAGAAGAGTCATTTTGGAATAACTGATCAACGATAAGGAAGGTAACAGCAGTTTCCGCATGAACATGACTAAAATGGACTATGGTTTGTTCTATCTCGCAGCGTGCTGTTATTTGAAAGTTACATTTTCTTTAGAAGCAAAAGTGGTTAAATTACTTGACTTATTACTTGACATTCACTGACGTCCTGGCAATGCAGACTCAGACTTTGATCCATTCATAGCACTGCGTTGTTCATGTCCTTTACAAATAAATTACAATCAGCATGCTTTCTTCAAACACTATAATCAGCCTATCATTTACGGTGAGTGGGTGCTGCCTTTTTGAAATTAAGATCACTGATGAAAATCGACTGGAAGCCTTCGAAATGTGGGTATGGAGAAGAATGGAAAGAATTAGTTGGGTCGAGCGGAAAACGAATGAAAGAGTGTTAGAAATGGTGGGGGAGAAAAGAACACTTTTAGATATTGTTAAAAAGAGGAAGAGAAACTGGTTGGGACATTGCCTAAGAAGAAATTGTATCATGAGGGACGTCCTAGAAAGTATGGTGACAGGAAAGAGAGGGAGGGGGCGAAGGAGACTACAATTAATAGATGATATAAAAACAGAAAGATCATACAAAAAGATCATCAGAGGTTAGCGGAGGACCGTGGAGCATGGAAGCTTCTCAGCTGCAATAAGTGACCTGCCAGTAAGGGCAGAATACCTATGATGATAATGATGATGATGATACCCTCTACAGACACTCATTGTGTGATCACAAGTTATACAGTATGTTCTTACGTGTATGTATGTATATATTTATGTTTGAACTTCATTTGTTATTGTCATTTTTAACTTCAGAAACTTATACTTACGAAAATGAAATGAAATATTTAAGTTTTATGTCCCACGATTATGCCGGTTAGGCTAAAGGAGACGGTGATGATGAGAAACGAATGAAATGGTGGAATGAAGAAGTGAGAGGAAATGGAAGAACCCCCAGGAAACCCAAGCACATGGTGTTTGCTCACCCCAAAGTTCACTTGGCGCGAGCTGGTATCGAACCAGAGACCGCAAGCACCAGAGGTGAGCGCTCTACCACTGAGCCACCGCGGCCCTTGTACTTACGAAATATACATCAATGAGATACACATAGTGTTAATGAACTACATCGACAGTGGTTCCTCACATCAAAATAAGAAAAAAGGTTTATGTGGACCTGTTGGAAAAAGTGTATGGTTTCAGAGCTGCAACTGTCCAAAAATATGAAAAGAAAATAGATTGCAACATGCGTATTTCAGACAAGAAGAACCGCGGACATGGAGCCTCATAATACTTTCGACTTCCCACCAACGCATTCCATTGAATTGAGGTTTAACGTCCCGTTCAGCAGTGAGGCTATATGAGACGTGGACCTACGGCTTAATATAGGATCCGAACCACATGAGCTCCCGTCTGGAATTGATGCCGGGTCTCTTATTCCGAAGATGCGTACAGTAATCATATTGCCACAGCAAGCTCCCAATAACGAAGTATTCACTACTGCCAAGGCTTACTTTTTGCCTACTTTGAACTCACCATTAAATCTGAGCACATTTGGGAATCCTAGCTTGTGGTGAATTCGTTTTGCTTTCATTACAATATGCATGTTTTAATAGCGTATGGATAACTTCTTTTACGCTGTTATGGGGGGTCGTCAGCTACACGATTCCTAGTGTTCAAAATTACGGGTGTATCTATGTATTTTCCCACGCGTTTGGACAGACCTATAGATACAAAACTATGCATTTCTTTCCCACAGGTTCGTGGGAGTATATATATATATATATATATATATTAAATTTTAATTTGAGGAATACAGTTTGTCGCTGTAGTTCATTAACACCCTGTATAATCTGTAGACTTCTGTAGAACTAATTATTCGAAATTAACGAAGGTTTGAAATTAGAAGGAGAGAAAAATAATTAAACATGTAGTTGAGAATTCATTTTATAATGTTTTAAGTAAAGTACAGTATAATAGATCCGTTGAATCAGATGCTCTTTAATGTTATTAAATTGAAATTACCTCGAAACTTAATTTTAACATTTTAATTTCTTTAAAAGGGATATAATGCATAATGGAATTTGCATAGCTTATCGTTATTTGGAGAAAACCTTTCTAATGCTAGGAAATCTTCTTTGAATTTTAAAATATAGAACGTAATCAATCTTCCTTGGAAGAAGCCAGTTTAACCTATTGAACCATTTTTCATTCTAAATGAAAAATCCTACAGTTTCCAACATACACACTTGTTTACTAAAAAAAAAACTTTCAAGTTAATACAAAGATAAACGTATTTTGTGTTAAATACGATCAAACTAATAGCTGTCGATTTTAAAAGGGGCGCTAGAAAGGAATTTACAAAATTCTGGTTACAAGTCTTACTTTATCTCACTTATAAATGAAATGAAATTTTTCTGTTTAAAGTCCCACGTTTTATGCCCGCTAGACTAAGGGAAATAGATGATTAAGACAAGTGAATGATGATGGAATAATTTGTGGAATAAGAATGTGGAAGGAAACGAGAGTACGCCGAGAAATCCCACGGACACGATATTGTCCACCACAAACTTACTTAGCTGGAGATCAAACTAAGGACCCCACACACCAGAGGTAAGCGCTCTATTACTGAGCCACCGTGTCCTTCTTTATCTTCTTGTCATACAATATTTACCATGACTGGCCAGCAGAAATCAGTAAATCCGAAATTAGTTGCACCAAGAGCCTACAGTACTAGATTAAAATTGGTGAATTCAAGGCACGCTGGACACTAAGTATCATATGAATTTTTCATAAATGGTACAAAATGATTTTTTTTTTAAGACTGATGGACTCTATCCGCCTTATGTAGAGTCGTTTTGACGTATGATTAGTGTCATACTAAAGTCCTGACTACTGCAGGAAACATAGTGTATGTTAGTCAAACTCTTAAGTATAGTACTAATCACGCGTCAGAACAACTCTTCATAAGGCCCTATTTGTTTATAACATTTCTAACGCAAGTTCTATTTTCATGCAATTTGTTCCAAATGATCAAGGAAAGATGGGAGACTTATGAGATTATGTTTTCTGGTTTAAATTCATCCCGACTAATACAGGCAACGCCTCAAGAAAAACAACAAATATCTATCAGTGTACCTTACAATTGGAATAGATTTTTGAAGTTTTGATTGGGTTGTTTTTGTAGGCACGTTCCTTCAGGTAACCTCAATAGAAACAAGTCAAGTATAATCAGATATGAAGACCTGAAGCCAGAACTTCTTTGTTAAAAATTGTAACAAAGAACAATCCTATTATTAAAAAAAAATCAAGGCCACACTGTCATGTGATGTATGGTATGCTGCCCCATCCTATTGACAATAACTCTATGTGAGTTCAATATCGTCCAACCTTTCAACAAATTTCATCAACGAGGTTACCATCTACCAGGGCAAGCTCAAATCACCACACTACATCAACGCATAAGATACTCTGATGGATATTTGCTGTTTTTCTTGAGGCATTGCTTGTGTTACCCGGGATGAATTTAAACTAGTAACCATAGTCCCATAAATCTTCCATTTTTTCTTGATCATTTTGTCACCAACTGTATGAAAACTGGACTTCAATCAGAAATTCTATAAACTAATGAAATCAGTCAGTTCTAAAAATATATCCTGTATGTAGAATGTTGATCCGTATATATCCGACCAATTTGGCAGCGCTAATCTTACCTGAATAGGTGCGGCAGAACCGATATCATTATCACTGGTCTGGCTTACCCTTCAGGCGCTAGAGTATCATGTTAGTGCTATCGAAATGCCATCGAAATTGAACAGTATAATAAAACAGTGTCAAGAAGACGATTTGAATATTGAACTGACCACAGCTAAAGACTGAAGATATTACGACTGACTAGGCGAACACAGATGAGATCCATGCAGAACACCCAACAGCGAAAGAGGCCCATTCGAGGTAACCAATCGTCTGACACCTAAAATGTCGCGGATGCTTCGTGAAATTCGTTAAATGGCAAACGAGGAAAATCTTCTACTGATTACATCTAACGCAGTTTACTCTCAGCCACAACATCCTCAGGAACCACATTGCTAAACATAAGACGAACTTGCAAACTCTAGAAAAGATATTCTTGAAAAGGATCAAAACAAAAGATGGTTAACACATTCGAGGGTGCCTACATTTATATCATGTGTAATTGTATCATACGGGCAATTATATACTGTGATCCCTCTCTCAAAGAGATATACCGAGTTAACCACCAATACAGAGAAAGTTTTTCACAGAGAATCGTGATTGTTAACTGATATGATTTCAAGGGCAAGTTGGAGGTGCATAAGGTGGAGTAAAACATGAAGGTGAATGCTGCCTACTTCCAGCAATATATCATGACTCCATATTCCGTTTCGTATAGAACCAACAATATCCAGAGTGCGGATCGACATGGGTAACACGGACCAAAATAATCAAATTATTTCTTTTCATAATATTCTTGTTAAAGTCCTGAAACTAACTCAAATGATTTACACTGTTGAAATGACGTTTATTACATCACTCCAACTAACTATGGAAAATCTGCAGAGAGTAATGGTATGCATTTTGAATTTAAATTAAGTTTAGTGTCCTTTTAGCAGCGAGGTTATATGATGCATAAAAATACAGCTTAATATGGGATCGAAACTACATGAGCTCTTGCTGAGAATCATATCCAAGTCTTCCGCACCAAAGGCATGTACACTATCCACATAGGCACGAGGGAGCTCAAGAATAGGATGGAATTGCTATGCCTGCGCTCCAACGTAGTTTGTTGCAATGGAACTTGCGATGTCAGGCGATTGTCCATAATGGTAGAGAACGATAGAGTACAACAGATGGTGTCGACTTGGCTTTTCATAGAGTAAGTAAACTTTGAAAATCGTTCGGATATAAACCGAATAATTTTCTGTATGAAAGCTCACCAGTTTTTTTTAAATAGTTGATTCTCGTGATGGTATCAAAAAGTACGTGGTCTACAACTATTTATATAACAAAGTAGTTACCTTTTTGGATTAAAATTAGGGCTGCGGTGGCTCAGTAGTAGAGCGTTCACCTTCATGTAAGTGGTTCTTGGTTCGACCCCAGCTGGTGCCACGTGAGTTTTGGGGTGGACAAACGCCGTGTGCGTGTGTTTTCTCCGGGTTCTTTCATTTCCTCCCACTTTCTTCATTCTACCATTTCATTCATTTCTCATCATCACCGTCTCCTTTAGCCTAGCCAGCATAAAAGTGGGACGTAAAGCTTAAAGATTTCATTTCATTTTTTCTTGGATTAAATTTGGTTACAATCTGCTTCAAAGAACCTAGACCCATGTGCAGCGGTACAAAGTACCACAACCAACAGACCGGTGCTGCGATCGCCACGTGGCTGTTGCAACCTAGACATCTGACATGTTTCTGAACTCCTGATTTTTCTATTATTTTGATAAACATCTGTATT
Organism: Thermobia domestica; assembly: GCF_964235325.1. NCBI lineage: Eukaryota > Metazoa > Arthropoda > Insecta > Zygentoma > Lepismatidae > Thermobia > Thermobia domestica. The sequence goes on along the minus strand of NC_137465.1, from coordinate 175,904,503 downwards.
TAGAAGATGTTTCTAACATTGTACCTATTATCATAACTGTATATCAGTGACCCTTGGCAAAAATATGATTTAGGATATTTAAGATTTTAGGGGTACATTTTGTGCAGATACCGGATCTGGAGTTCTGTCTGGAATGCCCAGATTGATAAACAACACATTTTTCCTGGAAATTTCCCAGATTTCTCCTAATTTATGGATCGTAAGGCATATCTTTGGACATTCTAAAGATAACTGCTTATAAAATAATTGCGAATCTAAGATATTAGGAAACAAGCAAAAGCTTCCTATAGAGTATTTATTTTCACTAAGGTGCGAGCACTCGGTTACAGCTTTTTTAGACCAGCCATTCTGACTGAAGTTCTTTCTGGGTTTTCCTTATATGTTCCAGGCAAATGTCGGAGTGGTACCTAACATACAGGTCAGAGGGTGCTTCCTCCCTTCTTCCCTTCCCTAGATACTCTGTTCGCCGAAGATGTCGTCCATCACACGTGACGGGCTTAAAGCCGTAGATACCAGTAATGCCTAGAAATATGTATAAATAAATTATATTTCTCAAGAATTATGCCTACATTTTTGATTGGAAAATATTGTCTTAAATTTATACTCATATCACCCTTTTCAAGTACTCGAGAAATATCCAAAGAGAAGGGATCGAGGGAGCACTGGTGCCCTGGTAGCATTCAAAAGTCTAATCTGATACAAAAAGAATGGTGTAAAAATCATGAATGTAAGGTAATATTAAACTATAGTCCGCCAAGGGCGGACCATTAGGTGGGCAAGGTGGGGCGCTCGCCCGTCCTAGAGGAAATTGCACTTCGGAATATCGAAAACCCAATAGAATTTTTACAATAGTTACAGCAAAATTTGAAACTATATTTGAAATGTCCCTCATACTCCCCCCCTTGGAAACCACAACATGGGCGCCCTTGCCTGTTACTAAATCTTCAAGGGAGGAATCTAATCATTCATAATTGATTTTCTTCGTATTTGTGGAAATTATGAATGATTAGATTCCTCCCTTGAAGATTTAGTAACAGGGCACTACAAGCTTATTAGCTGATGCCACACGCCAATTCGGGTGACGCGAGGTTTGTGTTACGACCTGTGGTAAAACTAGAAGGTAAAAACTGGGGGTAGCCAGAACAAAAATTATCATAGGCATATCATGAGTTTACTATAAACTATCAAAAATATTTAAATAATAGCTTAAAGTATTTTTGTCCCTCAAAACCCTGGTTGCCTAGGGCCGGGAGGCTCCGGGCTAGATCATCCAGTGGTTATGATATCGAAACCGTGCGAGGTAAAAATAATAAGAAACTGATGCGAACTCAACAACATGAAAACTGGACATGTTAAGACTTGAGTAAGGCTTTGTGGAGTGACTTACGATGATAACATTGTGCCCATAGATTTTCTCGGAGTTTTCCCATGTTCTCTGACCGTTTTCATTCCACCAATTCTTCTATCATCTACTTTCCTCTATCAACCAATCCTTTATTGTACTATGTACAACAGTGGGTTGTTAAAATAAAAACTTCATTTCAACCTATCCCACGTTATCATGAATATTTTATTTAGGAAAAAAGTAAATAAGAGAAAAAAAGTCGAGAAACCTATTCAGACAGTTTGTATTTTAAGTCTACAAGAACAACAACAACAGTAAAATAAAAAACACATTCCCACGGGAACAATTTTCCGTGATAGAAACAATTTTAGGGAACGCTGCAAGTAAATGCCAGGAGGAGAAAATGTTAGGAGATTTTTTTCCCCTTTCTTTATTTTCTTCGCCACCACGTGTCAAGAAACATTTAATATTTTCCGTGGTTTTTACTCTCTCGTACATTTGCTTTGTCTACTCTCGCTGGATCTTTAAAACGCGAAGTGTTGTTTCAAAACTGTTGCAACAGCTGGTATTTCTCTTAAAAGTTATTATTTTCTCGGTTTTGTCTCATAAATCTCCAACCTACACAAACCATTGATGGTGATTTTTTTTCTTTTAATACCAAGATACATTGACGATTTAGTGAAAGATTCGTGCCTGCCGGACGCCATACATTTTCATGCGTAAATACTTAAAACGTTGTCAGTGGTTTGCTTCTCGTGGATTGTTTTTGTAGTGAAATTGAAATTGTATATATACACTACGTCTTAACTTCCGACAAAACACAGGAATTACGAATGTATTAATTTAAACTAAAATTCTTGGTATTACAGCTCAGTATCCACTAGATAATTAGAATAAGTTTTGGGCTAGAAATTGCTTAAAATCAGCGCTAGTTGAAGGAAAAGAAAGGAAGAAAATAAAATAAATAAACAAGTAGCAACGCCACAGAATATACAACGTTAAGGAGTTGGTTTATCACAGCGTATATAACAACAAAAATTGAATTTTGCTTTTTTTTTTTTTTTTTTTTTTAAGTGGATCAACAATGTAAGTTCCCTTCCTGTCTTTTGCCCCTCAGCAAACCACTGCATTTATCCGTGTCCACCATTCCCTATCCAAAAACTATGGTGTATTTGAGATATGAAACGCACAACCTCCTTAAAAATTTAAATTGCACACCACCTCCAGTCAACAATGCATTTTCACTCACCCTCCATCACACAAAAACTTAAGTGCTGGCATGACAACCAATTTTTAGAATATTTACGATTTCCTTTAGCATATTAAGTGTGAACGCGAAATAAAGGCAGGATAGGAATGTCGAAGGAAGGCTTTAGGAGGAAGAAAAGCATATTTTGTGGGACCTTAAATAAAGAGTTAGGAAAAAGACTCATAAAATGCTTCGTGTGGAGTATTGTGCGTATTGAACAGAAACATGGATATTACGCAAAAATAATGAAGAACGACTGAAAAATTTTGAGATGTGGGTGTGGAGAAGAATGAAGATAATTAGATGGGTCGAGCGAAGAACAAATGAGAGGGTGTTAGAAATGGTGGCAAGAAAAGAACAATTTTGAATATTATTTAGAAGAGGAAGAGAAACTTGGCTAAGAAGAAACTGTATAATGAAGAATGTGCTAAAGAGTATGGTGGCAGGAAAGAGAGGGAGGGAACAAAGGAGACTACAATTAATGGACGATATCAAAACAGAAAAAAATATACGTGAAGACGAAGAAATTAGCGGAAGACCATGGAGCATGAAAGCTTCTCAATTGCAGCAAGTGATCTGCCAATAATGACAGAATACCTATGATGATAAATTTACTAACGGCGTGATATTTTACGAACTAAAATATTAACTCTGGAAGAGATGGTAGATTTTTATCACTTTCCCTTTTAGTAGAGAAATCAGAGTGGAAATATTATATTTCTATATATTCTTGGGACGCTTAATTGAGCGCAGAAAGAACACTTCTTCTCTATTACCATTTTTTACTTTATAGCAATCCATGTTAAAACCGGAAGTGACTGCTGCCACTTCTGGTTTCAAGAAAAGCTTAAGAGGGATTATGATATCTAGATAAACACTAAATCGATTTTTAAAAAATCTTATGGGTATCTCGTATTAGTTTCGTTTGACTCGGATCAATATTGAAACCGGGAGTTCCAGTATATTTCTATCACTTCCGATTTTAGCAGAGTTAAGAATGGAGATGAAACATATTTTTGAAATCGATTACGGAAAACAGTTTCTGCTCTACAGTAATCAACGTTAGAACCGAAAATGATTGATTTCTAGTGTTGTCCGTGAGAAGAGATGAGACGATAGTTTTTTTCGTTTCATCTCGTATTTTTCTGTCGAATTCTCGTCTTGTCTTGCTTTGTAAATTTATGTACTGAATTTATTACTTGATTTTTTCTCAATTTCATATAGAAGTCATTAAAATTCTTCTGTGTCGCGAGAAGCCGACATAGGGCGAAATATATAATTTAAACTATAGTTATTATTGTAGTATATTTTGTAAGACTTGCGTATCTTTAAACGTTGATAAATATTCACTATTGTGTTCGTACAATCACTTTATCACGTTGTAATTGTAATACTGTGACTCGTGTAGCACTAAACTCGTGTTTGAGATCTCACGCTTGGGTTAAATAGTGTTGCCCACGTTGTATTTTTTCCACAAATTTCTGGCTGGCCATAGAGCCGAAATGAAGCATTTCGACACCTAGGTCTTGTTTCGGTGTAAGGAATAATGTTGTCGGGGTTATTTTGAAACTCCCTATATAATACCCTTGCCATAAACGGGATTCGAAGCAGCAACAGCAGGTCTTAAGGTCACATGCCTAATATTTCGTACCCTCCAAACGAGCTGGCTTTTTCCACGTGAATGCCGGCGTTACTAAAACTTACTGGTTGGAAATACGTCGTTGGAGAGAGGGATCAAGAAATGTTCTAGAGCGCTTACAAAGACCAATAAAATTACGTTCAAAAGTCGATAAAATCTCGTATATATATATATATATATATATATATATATATATATATATATATATATATATATATATATATATATATATTCGTTTTCTGCTTAGTTAAAAGATTATTGGTTTTTTCTCTTATGTAGAGATTTACCTACAGTTTATTGTCGGATCCAGACTGCACCTTTCTTATCAAGAATCAAAACAGGAACTTCCGCACCAAAGACGAGATATCCATTCACATCGTAGATATAACCATTATTATCATAGATGGAAGAAATTAAGGACGTTAAATTAGAAGAAATATAACATTATTGGAGCTACTATTCCATCATCTTCCCCTTTTTCAATACAACAAAGAAAAATATTTGCTTCTTTTTCGATAAAATATTCGTTTGAAATGAACCCATTCAACTGCCCGGTTTGCAAAATTGAGTATCGAGATATCTTTTAAAGACACTTACAAAACATCTATGGGCTCATTGTATGTCATAATTTTGGATACCACTGAGCATGAATATGAAATCGACACAGAAGAAATGTCTTGACTTTTGTATATATTTATGGACAACGATACAATGAATATCCGTTGAATGCAGATACACTTTTGTGTGATGCAAAGTTTTAACGTATACGTAAACTATACGTAACATTTATGGTAACGTAAATGTACATTTCACTAACACTGCTAATGAATTAAATTTTGTAACTTGATAAGATGTTCATGTGTAGTGTCTACTTAATTGATACCCAAACCACGATGTCTATTAGGACTTCAATGAACTAACGAAGCATTCATAAAAGTCTTTTCAAGTATATTGACATGTCTTATAGACGTCTTATGGTGGCCTTGTCTTGGATTCTGTTCTCACATAAAGCTAATTTTATACTGAGGGAAAAGTTCACGGTTAGAACTGTCAGTTTGACTGCTTGAAAATCCACATAAGTTTGAGGTGCATACTAGAAGTAGTCTCAAAGTTAATGTGTGGTTCGCGGTTTCAATGGACCACTTCCTGGATAATTATCCATAACACGCAACTCTCAGTTTCAGAAAAAAGTGTAACAGTATTTAGATTTGATTTTTGATATTGAGTTCAACGTTCCTATCAGCAGCGAGGTTATGTGAGATGTTGACTTACAGATTAACGTGGAATCTGAACCATATGAGCTTCTGCCGGAATCGATCCCGGATCTCAAACGTCAAAGGTGTGTACGCTGAACGTTTAGCCATGAGACAACTCTGTAACAATGTTTAAACGAGAATGATCTACAATGGATGTTTGGCGGTGAATTAAAAAGCAGAAGAAAAATTTTGAAGCTTGCTGTAAGTACACATAAATTTTTGTGTTAGCAAACTTATGTAGTAGTTTTAGAGTTACAGAGTTTTAGTTTCCTGTAGGACTTTATAAAGTTGTCTAAAATGTATTGAGCCGTTGAAGGTCAAAATTGTAAGTACATAATGAAAACACATCTTCACCATTTTGTTCGATGCATTTGACATTTTTTCGGCAACACCATAACCTTGTCCTTATAGAACTTCTGTGCTTTCTGTTTTTAAAAAAAAGTGGTTTTCACAGGTCTGTTTCAAAACTAATGCGACACTATTCAGAGAATTCTGCAGAGATCGAAACAGATGATAGTCTGACAGTGCCAAGTCCGGGCTATGCTGTGGATGCATTAAAACCTCCCACTTTCTCTTAATTTCTGATGGATCATTAAAGATGTGCGCGGTCTGGCATTGTCAGTGTGGTATTTCGTCCCTTTCCGTTGAATAGTTTCGACCGTTTCGTTTGATTTGTTAGGTGTACTTGCACGAATTGTAGACAGCACAGGTCCTCAAGTCTACCGTTCTGCCTGGCTGGGAGGTTTTTATTTAATATTGTGCCTTACCAATGTGGAGCCCAAATTGTTGATATGAGTAGAACAATTCCACCATTTTAGATTGAAAACCACTTATTTCCAACATCTTTCCCCTCTTTCCATTTTTTCGTATATTTATTCATAAGAAACTTTTAATGGGCTCTGTATATGTCTCTCCTATATCAAGCTCAGGAGAGTAATTGACCCTTGCTCGCTTAAACGATGCCCATGGTTCAGATATTATTGCCCCTTTTAGCACTAAGGCTACGTGAGATATAGATATACAGTTTAGTTCAGGTCTCAAACCATGTAGGTCAGCTCCCTGCTACCACGGTGAATCGAATCCGGGTCTCTCGCTTGTAGAAAAATGTTATCAGTGTACGAGTACTTACGAGTCAATAAGTGATGATCCTACAATACCACTGACTCCGACATTGGTGTTCTTTTTCCTTTGTTTCTACTACCTTTGAGAACGTCATTTTACTCGGGCTTTGGTTTGTCTAGTTTAATGAGAATAGTCAAAGCAAATGTTATGATGACATCATAGAGCAGAGTTCAGAGTTGTATGAATATTGGTTCACTACTTTGCAGGAAAGATCAGAGACCAAGGTTTTTGTAGAAACAAAGCACGGTAAAAAATAATTGGTTTGGAAACAGAGGGAATATGCGAGAATAGAGGTTACATGAATGCAGGATTTCATAAAAGTTACATGTTATTCAACACCACTCAGGAAACAAGTGAGTTTCGCTTCAGACTGTGAAACTATGGTAGAGTTCCAACTACCTATGCAATCTCAATGGTGAAACCGGAAACAACAGATCAACTTCTGCTTGTAGTACAGGGATGAAGTCAGAGATAGAATCTGTTCTTGTGGTGCTGAATGAGTTTCACAAAACTGCTGCTCGCTATTCCTGACAGTTTTGTTTGTTTGTTTGTTTGTTTGTTTGTTTCACTATGGTTATTAGTGTTGAAATCGGAAATCGTAATATCCACCGTTTCCGTTTTGAAAGGTGGATTATAACAGAGAGGAGAGAGGATTCTTGGGACCATATTACTAAGAAAAAAGTTTCTCGTTACCTGTTATCGTTTTTCCTTTATGAGAGACCAGTATTAGAACCAGAAATACGGTAATAGTAAATTTCCATCATTTCCGATTTTAGTATAGAGATAAGGATACAACGGGCCATTTCATGGACCGTTCGATTACAGTAGTTATTTCTTATATGCTGGAATTTGTTACACGCTGCAATACTATTAACACTTATTATCCCTTAAAGTAACTGCATCCGTTCAGTAAATAAAATTATTCTTATTTTCTTAATTCTTCTGTTTAAAAAGATACGAAGATTATTCATGTCAAGCAGCTTCATTTGCCAATTATGTCAAATATCGGGACTTAAGAATTTAGTTATTTAAACAAATGGTTAATCTTCCGCAGATGTTGGCCATGCATAAGACCCACATAAACTTTATTTTTTCAACGTTCTACTTATCTGTTCTTATTTTATTATAACTTACCTACAATTACTCCTGTTTCATTTTATGCGTTCACTTTTCACTGTTAATCACAAATATTTCTTATCTTTATGCTCTCACATAACTGCTGAAGCATAAATCTTCTCTTTGGTCGCTGAATCGATTCCAAGAAGGGGTTGCAGTGGCTCAGTGATAGCCCTTCCCACTGGTCTAGTGGTTAGTACTTGAGCCTTAGGTGTACGGGATTCTGGGTTCGATTCCCGATGGAAGAGCCTGTGGAATTTTAACTGTCCTCGATGTTTTTGTGTTCATGACCCTGTCGTTTTAGGTTAATAGAAAAACGAGTTAAGCGAGTAAAACATAGTAATAAGTAGTTAAGCAAGTTAATGAGGCACGTTCGGTGAATCAGTTAACTTTTAAAAAAAGTGGTAGGGTGTTAACCTCTGGTGCACGGGGTCCTTGGTTCGATCCCAACTCGCGCCAAGTGAGTTTCTTGGTGGACAAACACCGTGTGGGGGGTTTCTGGGGGTTCTCCCGTTTCCTTCCACTTTCTTCATTCCACCACTTCATTCATGTTTAATCATCACGGTCTTCTTTAGCCTAGTTGGATAACCATGGGACGCATGGAAGATTACATTTCATTTTTGCTTTGATTCCAAGAAACGACTCGCTTTCTATTACACTTTTTACTCTACGATGATCAACAATGAAACCGGAAGTGGCTGATTTCTATCTCTCCCGGTTTTAATAGAAGGTTAACGGAGAAGATGGAACCTATTCTTGGTATGCTAAATCAAGCCCCTCCCCCCCAAAAAATTGTTATTCCTCATCGTTTCTGCTTTGGTGTATGTTAATAGACAGACGGACGGATAACAAAGTCGACAACAAAAATCCTAAGTTTTTCTTTGTAGCCAAGTGTCTAGAGGAATGGTTTCCCAAATATGTCTTTTAAGATTAAACTTATGACGAATGCATAAGACCTCAGATAAAAACACCTTAATGAACAGGACTCTAATTTGAGAAGAGGACCTCATTTATTATAGTCTCAGTACTGAAAAAGGCCACTAAATCTCAGTCAATCAGAAAATAAAAAAAACACGACAGCCTATATTAACTTGACACAGAATAGGATTGAAGAGAATTCTGCGGCATGGAAGTTCTATTGTCTCTAAAAGTAAAATTTAGTTGCATTCAGCAGCAAGCGAGTATCTATGAGACGTGAACCTACTGATTAAGTGGAATCCGAACTACATAAACTCCTGCCAGGAATTGAATCCGGGTGTTCCACGCCAAGGGCGCGTACCTTAACCTTTTAACCACGAAGGACTCTATAATATATAATTAGTTCATTTAATAGTAGTAAGTAGTGTTGCGCACGAGACGAGACAAGACAGAATTTTCGTGACGAGATATGAAGTGAGACAAGACGCCCTTTCAATAGAAACAGATATACGTATTTTTCGAGGTAACACTGGTATCAAGCGACTTTATGAAGTTCATTAGTTACTTTAGTAGACCAAAAGATACGCTTTTTATTTCAACTTTGCTTGAGCACTTTTTATAAAATGAAAATGAAATGAAATTTGTAGCTTTACGTCAACGCTTTGCCATTTAGGCTAAAGCAGATGGACAATTTGAAAGGGAATGATTATGAAATAATTGATCGAATGAGAATGTGGAAGAAAATAGGTGAATTCTAAGAAGACGCATGGGCATGATGTTGTCTATACTTCAAACTCGTGTAGAACGAGAGATCCCTTGCTCTAGGGGTGAGCGCTGTACCGCTGAGCCACTGGATTCCGCTGAACATTTTTAATTTGTATATTCGATGTATTTACTTATTTCCTTTTAAATTATATACTGTCTATCTTATTGCGAGACTTAGCATGCACAATTTCTTCTTTGAGGTAGAAAGACCAAATAAACATAGCAGAACTTTTGTGGTCAAGTAGCTAAGCGAGTGCTTCCTGTACATATGGTCTTCGTTTCTGAATAGTGAATCAGATAGTGGAACAGCGAATAAATGAAGTAGTGAGATCACGAAACTGGGAGAACTACGAGAAAACCCACGCATACGGTGTTTGTCCACCACAATGCCCAGTTGGCGTCAGCTGGAATTTAACCAGGAACTCCATGCACCAAAGGTGAACGCTCTAGCACTAAGGTACTGGCCTTTCTCCACATGCGCTTTAAACATCATGTCCTGTCTTAATATCCTTGGTTCAGCCCGGACGTATGTTGTGGTCCCGTAACCCACTTCTCTTGGAGGAGAAATAGTGTGGAGGGAACGGCCTATATTGTACGTGCGCACCTACAAAAATTGTACCGAATTCAAGCCCCGATCATGGTTTGAAGTCCACGTTAATTTGAAATTTCTAGTTTAATGTCTCGTTACGTATATCCTTTAGGCCAGAGATGGAGTGGGTCAAAGGGTTGTGGGTCAAGATTTATGAGTGGGAAACGAAAGAACTCTGAGAAAGCCCACAGGCACGATATTACATGGCTTGTAATCAACCAGGGGGCCATCACACAAGAAGTAAGCTCTCTATCATTGAGCCATCTCCTCCAGTGGCGTCTGTCATAACTTAAATGTTACATAAGGACGTAAAGCAGCATTCATTTTTATCCTCGGTGCTAAGGAGGTCCTTGAATTTCTGTCAGTTAATGATTTTAATACGAGCATTAAGATTCCGAATTTCATAACAAGTTATAAGCCACTACTAACTTTACGAAAAAAACAAAAAAGTTAGAAATTAAGTTTAAAATAGTTGGAAAGCCTTGAGGGAAAGACTTCTAGGAATTTTAAGAAAATATTGAATTATAATATTAAACTTGTTATGGAAATTATTAATAATGGAGTTAGTTTTAATACATGGTACAGTCACCTGTTGAGCTCTTGTTTCTATGAAATCTCCGAGCTACAAATATATAAGGTTATTTTAATTAAAATACAAAAAACTATACCTTGGAGAAGGAGCAGACAGAGCCTCAATCAGAGAGGTTATACGAAGACGTACAGCCAAAGTTTACTGTTAGATTTGAACGTCCTATTGTTAGGAGTCATTTCTTTTTTGAAGCACTTAAAATGTACTGTACTATATATATGTGAGTGTTTGTGTATATATGTAAACGTGATTTTTTTTTTTTTTTTTTTGGTCACTCAAATTTCATGACAGACAGCTGATTGTTTACGTTTGCATCGCAAATAGGAAGTAAATGAAAAAGAAAGAAAAAGAGAGAAAAAAGAGCCGGAGTTGACGAAAATAAAGAAAAGGAGAGACCCATAGTAGAGAAGTAGTTAATGCGCATGATCGTACGTAACTGGAGAAAGAGCGCCAGACACAGTCTGTTGTGCTGCATGGTAAAATGTCCCCGCTGTTGAGTTCGTATTTCAGTAGTGCTAGCGTGCATTGGGACGGCGTTTTGGCTGGACCGATCTCATTTTAACTTGACTGGAGCGAGAGAACGTGGGAGCGGAGAAACTTTTCTCAAGAGTTTCTCAGCAGTGTTAGATCAAAACATATAAATTCTCACATTGTTATTTGTTTGTTTATTATGGTGCCTAATCTTATAAGTGACTGGTGTTATATGCGGGTGAATATTGTATTGTAATTAAGTGTTATCAGAAATTGTAATAGTTTCGCGTTGTGTGACTTTTGACCTGTTGTAAAAGAAGAAATGAGTGAACCACCGTTGACAACTACACAATTGCCTCGCTGGACGCAATTACGGTCAGCGCTAAGTCATGTTGGACTCCTGATTACTCTAATGGTGTACACAGCCATTGGCGGCATAGTAAGTAAACAAATGATTTGCTTATTTACAAACAATATACTTTGGATATTTTTCATGTTACATTCTCATTCAGTAAATCTGTACCTTGGTACAACCAGATGGAAAATATAGCATGCTGTTACAGTTTTTTTTTATTATTATTATTTAAAAGTGGGAAAGAAGTGCAATTTCCAATTTTAATTCCCATGATTGTCATTATGAGTCAAGAGAGAGGTAATTAACGAAATAAATGATTATGAAAGAGCTGATTTATTAATGTAGAAAGAAATTGTAGAACCTCGAGATATTGATGCTGCTCACTACAAACTTAAATGAGGGAGGCGCGGTGGCTCAGTGGTAGAGCTTGGGGTCTAGTACTTGGGGTCCCGGGTTCGATCGCAGCCCCCGCCAAGTGAACTTTGTGGTGGACAAACACCGTGCTCGTGGGTTTTCTCGGGGTTCTCCCGTTTCCTCCCACTTACTTCATTTCACCATTTCACTCATCTCTCATCATCATCGTCTCCTTTAGCCTAACCGGCATAATCGTGGGACGTAAAACTCAGAGATTTCAAACTTACATGACCTGGGATTGAATCAGGGACCCCTCACACTAGAGATAAACACTCTACAACTGAGCCACCGTGCTCCTATTTAACATTAGGGACTTCTAAAAGGGATCAATTGACTTGTATTTACGTTGATGGTTAGCAGCGCATCTCTATAAAACGAGACCCACGGTTTAAAGTTAAATCTGGGCTCCTTCGTGGCTACGGTGTGGGAGATCCGGCTTCATGTCCCGACGAGAGTTCATGTGGAACGGATCCCACATTAAGCTGTAGGTTTACGTTTCATATAGTCTCACTGCTGAAAGGGACGCTAAACTCATATAAAGTGGGATCTCAACCATTGCATATCATTCGACATTCTCCCACTGGGAATCGAACAAAGAATCTCGTGCACTAAAGGGACTGAATCTAGCCCCTAGAGCAGTAAGGAGCGCGATTTCGTATTGAAATTAGGTCCCGGTAGCTCAAAGATAGAAACAATTAGCATCTCTGGTGCTAGGAGTTATTGCTTCGTTTCCGCGTGCTTTAAAATGAAATGAAATCTTTGAGTTTTACGTCCCACTATTATGCCGGTTAGGCTAAAGGAGACGGTGATAATAAGAAATGAGTGAAATGGTGGAATGGAAAAAAGTGGGAGGAAACGGGAGAACCCCGAGAAAACCCAAGAGCACGGTATTTGTCCACAACAAAGTCCACTATTATGCCGGTTAGGCTAAAGGAGACGGTGATAATGAGAAATGAGTGAAATGGTGGAATGGAAAAAAGTGGGAGGAAACGGGAGAACCCAAGAGCACGGTATTTGTCCACAACAAAGTCCACACGGCGCGAGCTCGGATCGAACCAGAGACCCCAGGCACCGGAGGTGAACGCTCTATCACTGAGCCATTGCCCCCCCCCCCCGCGTAGTTTAAATTTGTGGTACATTGAACATCATCATCGTTGTGCATTGTCTTGAAGTTCTATTACTTTTATTTTCTTCGTTCGGAGAGGAATTTTGAACAAAGAGATTTCCTTCATCTTCCTGTAGGAGTCTGTAAGTTATAATCGCGATATGTTAAAATTGGTCCCTAAAAGTTATAATCGTGATATGTTAAAATTAGTACATATTTCGATATTGGAACAAAAACGATCTTAAATTAGCATGAATTATCTTCAGGTTCATACAGAAATGCTGGAATCATAACTAAAATTTTTATTTACTATTTAAATAGTTATATATTCTGATTTTGGTGTTTTAGAAAACTAGGATTCGGTTCCCACTGACAATTGATGTAGTCCTGATCCCATCTTAATTTCTGCGTCGTAATCTTCTCGTATCTGTATATTAAAGGATGTCCATAATGTGGAGGAGTGGGTAGATGATGCTAAGAGCACCATTGAATTTAAGACTGAGGAGAAAATTCCAATTAAACCAAATTAGTAATTGAAAATATTATCATGACTTTATAAGTAGTATGTGCGTAAAGAGTACATATTATGTTACCGTTAGGGGAAAACACAAATAGCCATAGATACAAACTAGTTTAAATAGACATTAATAGGATTTGATCAACATACAATAAATAATATTTTCTTCCAGCAAAAAGTCGGTCATTATTGACAACAAACTGCATTTTCTGGAGCCACAAAAGTTAGTGTTTTTTAAAGATTTTTTTCGAAAACCACGCATGAGAAAAAATGAAATGAAATCTTTGAGTTTTACGTCCCACGATTATGCCGGTTAGGCTAAAGGAGACGGTGGTGATGACTAATGAATGAAATGGTGGAATGAAGAAAGTGGGAGGAAACGGGAGAACCCCGAGAAAACCCATGCACACGGTGTTTGTTCACCACAAAGTTCACTTGGCGGGGGCTGGGACCAGAGGTGAACGGTCTACCACTGAGCCACCGCGGCCCCCAACTACGCATGAGAATTTGCCCTCAAGCATAGCTATTATTTTGTTCAGTTTGATGTCATCTATCGATAGATATATGCCTTATATTTTTAGTTAAACAGAAATTAAAATTAGTCACTAACGCTTCCGTTTTCAGTGCGAGAGATCCTGGGTTCGATTCCCGGTGGAGGCACTCAGGTGAAAAAGTGTAAAAAGCTTTTTCAGGCCGTTCATCCTGAATGAGGTTTAATCTTCGATTATTCTCAAAAATTTTCACGTCCATATTTGGAATGATTATATACTTGGGTTCTTGATAATTCTTTGTCACCTTATAGTGTCCTGGCCATCTACAACATTTCTGTGATAGATTCATTCAACTTCTAAATGACCTTTACGTTAGAACAGCCTTTCCGAACCTTTTTCAACTTGCAGCACACTTCAGGGTAACTTGAATTCTCGCGGCACACACACATTATTATTATTATTATTATTATTATTATTATTATTATTATTATTATTATTATTTGAAAATATAAAATACTGTAGTATTTTTTTTCTGATTACTGACATCCTTCGCACAAGGAAGAAAGCTCAATCACTGGTTTTTCCCCGTGGTAAATCATTATGCTTACTTTTCATTTTAATTTAAAAATAGAAAACAACTGCAATCAGATATAGGGCTCAAGTTGTTAAAAATATACTTTCTTTTTCGAAAACAGTATCCAACCTTTTCATTAAGGAGGAGGATTACTAAATAACGAACGAACAAACGAATCTCTTTTACTTTTAAAACACAAATATAGGTAATTTGTATGCATGTTTACTTTGCCGGAGGATTGAATAATATTTTAAAATTTCAAGTTACGAAATAGTCTGCAACAACAAAGAAGCAATAATGGTCATAACAATAACAAATACTTTTTGTGAAAATTCGATTACTTTATGGGCGCTTACTCCTCACGTCGTTTCGTTGTGTTCTACGCGCTAAGGATTTGACTTGCATCAGGATTCGAACTTTCAAAGCTGCATGTTAATTTTTCCTTTTTAATAAGCGAATAATCGTCGGTTTCCATGCGCAATACAATATTTTCGTTCGCATTTCCGCACTGACAAGTAAAGGGTCCAAATGGATGATTCGAGTTGCGGTATGAGACATAGTATGCCTGATAGAGGATGTGAAAATATGTGTATGTGCAAAGTTATAGCAGCTGAGCGCCATAAGAAATGGAGGGGGTCAACTTTGGTGAGACAAGGGCTATGCTAGGTTATGGAAATACATCAAATGAACGTAAAAATAGTGAAAGATAGACAATGCAAACAGTGGTACTTTCACATATTGGCAAAAGAAGAATGGGCAGAGTAGATCGCAAACCTCCGCCGCCATCTTGAAATCTTCCATTTTGAAATCTGTGATATTTTTTTTGAAATGGAAAGGTAGGCATGTGATATATCAATTAGGGCCAGCATGTTCTTGAAAAGTCAATTATTAACTTTACTGATAGTTATCTGTACTTATTTGGAAGATTTAGGATCATCTTTATAGTTATTTACGAAAATGTAGGAGACTGATACTCGTATTTGAAAGTTTGAATTATCACTAAAACACATTCGACTACAGTAGTCCATTTTTCATCCAGATGCTACGCTCATTCCAAGTTGCTATTGCTTATGAAGGTGGACAAAGAAAGTTGAGTGAAAATATACCAGCTGGTGAAAAAAAATAATGGTCTACGAACGTAATAATTGCATTCCAATCTATCAGATTTTGTGTTATGGTCTATATTAGTAAGTATGTCATTTAAGAAAAGGTAGCTATATAAACCCCACCAAAAGCGAGAGAGAGAAAAAGAAAAGTGGAAGCAGTTCTTCCTGACCGGAACAGTTGTCTTCGGCATTATGTGAAGCAAATTGGAAGTAATGTCATAAATACTCGTAATATAATGTATAACTTGGATATCAAATTTCACTGTTACTTTCCTTGGCTTGTAGATAATATGTTTAACTTACATGTGTTTTCGTGATAATCCAAACTTTCAACATACGAGTATCAGTCTCCTAGATTTTCGTAAATAACCATAAAGATGATCCTAAATCTTCCAAATAAGTACGGATAACTATCACTAAAGTTAATAATTGACTTTTCGAGAACATGATGACCCTAATTGATATATCACATGACTATCTTTCCATTTCAAGATGGTGGTGGAGGTTGGTGATCTACTCTGCCCATTCTTTTGCCAATATGTGAAAGTACCACCGTTTGCATTGTCTATCTTTCATTATTTTTACGATTCAACAGTTTATTTTATGTATTTCTATAACATATAGCCCTTCTCCCACCAACTTTGACCCCTTCCTTTTCTTATGCGCTCAGTCGCTATAACTTTGCAAATACACATATTTTCACATCCTCTATCAGGTGCACTATGTCTCATCTCGCAACTCGATTCATTAATTTGGACCCTTTACTTGTGAGCGTGAGAAGCAATTTCAATTCTTAGTAATAATACTCATATATAACACTATTATTTATTAAAAAATAATTTGCTTTGGTCAGATGTTAGTTTTAATTAAGATAAAGAAGTTCCAAAGCTAAAAATCAACAGAATTCATATACAGTATACAATGTGCGGATGTATGTTAGTGCCTGTATGTTTCGGGTGTCTCGTTAAATTGTAGGTCCACATCAGTGCTGTAAAAATACGCCCGCCAGGGATTTAAACGAAATCGTAGACTGTCACGTTGGGGGCCCTGGTATCACCTCCTAATTATCACAGAGTGATGATTGGTACGTCGTTACAAAGCTTACGAAAAAATGTATTCCAACGAGATAACATTTATGCAATTCCACTCTATTCCTAGAAGAAGAAAAAAAAACAGAAGAATCTTTAAAAATATGTAAAAATAAAATTTGGGGATAGCTGCAACCCTTGCAGTTACTCTACGCAGACAAAATGATGCTAATGTGTAGGCAAAATACTTGTAACAATAATACAAAAAGTAGTAGTCATTGCTGCAATACAAAGCAAGGTAAAAATTCACAACGAAATTCCTATAAAAACGCCCTGTATATCATTTTCGAAGGCCTGTTGCAGACCTTCGAGTTGTCGGCCCTGGGACCCCCTATAAGGGCGTCGATTTCTCTGTAAATTTGGGAGGGGGGCATTCAGTTGCAGAAGGTATATATATGAGGATTTTAAGACAAATTGCATTCAAATTATGACAAATATTGTATATTCATAAATGTAATAGGAAGCTCACATGAGCTTTGGACGGGGGGGGGGGGGGCGGACCCCCGGCATCTCCAGGATCGGCGCCCTTGACCCCCTGATTACCACAGAGCCATGATTGATACATCGTTGTAAAGGTTATGGAACACATATTCCAACTAGGTAACATTTGTGCAATTTCTGCCGTATTCGTAGAAGACTTATATGGAATCGACCTGAAAATAAATGTAATTTACGTAAAAAAAAAAAAAAAAAGCCTGAAAATGTTGGTCAATTTTCTCTCCCCTCCTCCTTCCATATAAGCAACAAGTACACATACAAGGTATTACCATGTAGTGGACTATTTCGTTACTTCACATACCAATTGTTATGAATGTATCTCCAAGAGTGGAGGAATGGCCCCAAAAAAATTCTGTTGCAGAAAACAAACATTTTACCCTCCCCTTCGCCATGGAACCCTCACATACATAAAATGCATATCAGCAGAAAGCTTCAGAAATATATTGATACCAAAATTAACTTACTACCTTAATTAGGAGCTGAGCTATTGTGGTTTAAAGCTTGAATGCCGCAGTTGCGTCAATGGATTTAGAGGTTACCCCAAACAAATATACATAATTTAAATATTGTTTCATACATTCACGACGACTATCAATTAATCTATATATATATATATATATATATATATATATATATATATATATATATATATATATATATATATAT
Organism: Thermobia domestica; assembly: GCF_964235325.1. Taxonomy (NCBI): domain Eukaryota; kingdom Metazoa; phylum Arthropoda; class Insecta; order Zygentoma; family Lepismatidae; genus Thermobia; species Thermobia domestica. The sequence continues at coordinate 175,886,630 of NC_137465.1, read as the reverse complement.
ATATTTTTTTTTTTTTTTGCTTCTTTCTAATGTTTTAACGTTTTTATATACAGAATGTCCCTAAAGTTTGAACTCAGGGAATATTGAAATATTGTAGGCTTAAAACACACACAGTTTAATAAATAGACTACGGATATGTTATAGATATTGTCACGGGAATTTAAAATAGTGTACAACAAACGTTCAAACTTATCTACTTTTTCAACTATGCGTATTTTAAGTCTGCAATATTTCAGTACGAGTATTCCTTGATACGAGACTTTTGGGATACTCTGTATAATAGTTTATATTATGTGTTCATCTAGAAAAGCTGGGGTTAGACCAGTAAAAGCATCGTTATAATTCAATTATAAAAATAAGTCTGGCTACATTCTGTAATTTAAAATGGGGGGGGGAGCGGTGTCTCAGTGGTAGAGCGTTCACCTCCGGTGCTTGGGGTCTCTGGTTCGATCCCAGCTCGCGCCGTGTGGACCTTGTGGTGGGCAAAAACCGTGCTCGTGGGTTTTCGCGGGGGTCTCCCGTTTCCTCCCACTTTCTTCATTCCACCATTTCACTCATCTCTCATCATCACCGTCTCCTTTAGCTTAACCGGTATAACCGTGGGACATAAAACATAAAGATTTAATGTTTTTGTAATTTAAAATGCTTGATTAAAAAAATAATTCAGTGTCTTCTGTTTTTATATACAGCGTAAGCAGATGAATAATAATAAGAAATGAATGATAACAGAATTAGTGGAAGGAAAAATAAAATAAAACCGGAGACCTTTAACAAAATCCACTAAATACAACGTTGTCCATTTCGGACTTACCGGTATAACCTGGAATCGAAACAGGAATTCTTTACGTTAGAGAGATATACTTTATTACTGACGTAGGACACCGTGATCTTTGAGCATCATAAAAAAAAAAAAAAAAAAAAACTTCTTTTGTAATTGTCTTGTTGGGAATCTGGCGCCGAGCTTTACATTTAATCTGTAAAGTGTAACAGAAACGATAAGTTTAAGGAATGTCTTTATGAGTCAAGGTCACAATGTACTGTAGATACCTTTTGTTTTCTTTCTTTCTTACTTTTAAAAATAAAGTTCCAAATATAACTTTGAAAGCATAATAAAGAAGTAATAATTTCGGAGTAAATATATTATAGAGACAGGTAAAACAGAACTTTATACACTATTTTATGCAGTTGGTTTTGAAAAGAAAGGTTTTCAAAGTAATCTCATATTTCAAACTAAGATGTCTTAGAAAGCAGTTAAAATGCTAATACAAGATAATCCCAGAAAAGTTCAATGTATACGTAACGAATTCTCAAGAATTTAGTTTTCTTTATAAAGGCTAGACATCTTTTAAAGAACCCGAGAAAAAAAAATATTATTGAAGAAGTCTTTTTTTCTTTAGAAAAGAAAAATCGTTAAACAGAATCTACTGATATCAAAGGAAAAGACAAGATTAAGAAACAGTTATACGGTACCTTTTTTAATTAAAAAAACTTTAAACAATCCTCTGCTTGGAAGTTTGATTTTGATTTGATTTTAGTTTAGCATCCCTTTCAGCAGCGGGGCTATATGAGACGTGGACCGACAGCTTAACATGGGATCCGAACCATATGAGCTATCGCAGAGAATTGAACCTAGATCCCCGACGCTAAAGGCGAGTACGCTAACCGCTTAGCCCCGAGGGAGCTCTACAGCCTGAAAGTGATAAATGGCTGTTGGTTTGAGTGATGTGTGGTCAGCATTTGGTATCTTATTGCCGACTTTCAAGACCAGAGGCCAGTAGTTCTTAGTTCTAGTGGCTATGCAATTGCTTCACGATGCTTGTGAAAATTGAAAAAAATGTACCTACCGGGGATTGAACCTGAGGCCACTTACACTAAAGGCAAGGATGCTAAACTTATATATACATATATTAAAGCTTCCATTAAAATTCGTAATCTTTGGCGTGTGGAACTCTAAGGTTCAATGCCACTTTCACACGAGCTCTCCATTGAGGTTTGATCTTGGCGAACTGGACCCAATTTCTACTTCGTATTCCTATTTCTGCAAGATTCATCTTAATATTGTCCTCTCATCTGCGACTAGGTCTTCCTAACGGTCTTTCTCCGCTTGGGTTGTCAGAAGCAATCCTATTTTTATCTATTGCTGCTATATGATCTGCCCACCTGAGACTCCTACATGTAATGTCCCTATCAGTGTTAGGTAAACTTATAACTTATGCAGTTCTGCGTTATAAAGTTTCCGCCATTCTCCATCTTTGTCCCTTTTGGGTCAGAATATCCACCTCAGGATATTATTTCCAAAGAGTTTGTCTGCATTCTTCTTTCAAAATAAGCGATTATGTTTCACAACTATACAGCATAACAGGCATAATTCAAAAATTTTGTGGCCCCTAATCTAAAACATCCAATATATTTCATTTAATCAAAAATTTTCTTGTACGCTTCATATATGGAGAACTACATATAGTGTAGTCAAACCCAAACTATCACTTAACTCTGTATGATGTGCTTATGCCGTAAAAAGTACGAAAACTCGATTTAGGGTCTGTTCACAAATTTTGTGGCTCCTAATCTAAAAAAATCCAATATATTTCATTCAATCAATCATTTTCTTGTAAGCCTTATATCTGGAGAACTACATATAGTGTAGCCAAATCAAAACTATCACTTAACTCAGTATGATGTTCTTATTGCGTAAAAAATACGAAAACTCGATTTAGGGTTCGTTCAAAAATTTTGTGGTCCCTGATCCAAAAACTGATTATAATCTTTTGATGCATTTTTTGGGGATCATTGCTAAAATTATTTTCCAAGATCGCAATCTTTTGATCCATTTTTGGATCATTCCTAAAATTCTTGTTCAATAGATTTTTTAAAAAAATAATAATGTGCAATCGATTAAGCTCATTCGATCTTAACTAACCTTGGCAAGGTTGTAGACTTTGATAAGCATTGTAAGCATATGAAACATTATTGTGTGCAAGATTCTGACTCCCGATCATCTAATTTGCGTTTTAGACTTAGGCTGGCCATATATTGACCAGGTTTAGTACTGTGACCAATGTAACATTTCTCTGCTTCAGCTTGGCTGCCTGGTCAATATGGGCCCGCCCTTAGTTAAATTGTCGTTCATAAAAACCTATATGCGATTAATGAAACTCATTTAATTTTGACAAAACTTGACAGTTTTTGTTACCAGTGTTTATATTTTTTTGGGGGGGAGAGGGGGTCACATTTAAAAATTTCTCATGTCCTTGCCTATATTAACAATGCTGACAGCTGTCGGCAAAAATTCGATGTTTAACACTTTTCTTGAACGTTGTACATAATACGATACTGAAGAGCAATATGAGTATCTTCTGAGCTTGATGATAACATTGCTCTTCAAACGGAATGCCTTCACGCATTAGGCTACTGTGAGCAACATTTTTCGGTCCTCCTCCTGTATCTTTCATATAGAATTCCTCTACATTCACAATCTCGGGTGAAGTTCGAGCACCTCTTATTGGTACCTTAATGAACCACTCTCGCGTCCTTTTCTTCACTTCTAGGTCTACAAATATCAAATTTCACTGTAGCGATTCTGAGAAATGGTCTTCTTAATATAATAATAGAACACTCCACTCCTTTTTCTTCTCTTCACTTCTACGTCAAATATCCAAAACCACTGAAATTTATGTTTAATTATTTTAATTTAAAATTCCAAATTACACGTCTGAAACATTAAAACATACCGAGAGGTGGATATCTTACTTTCATTATAATTGCAACTTGCAACCTCTTTTCCCCTCCACGTCGAATTCTCAGAAATCCTTCCTTAGTGGTATCTTACGTTACAAACCATATGATGTCGAAATTTCTAACTTCTACCTTAAGCTGTTCGGTATAAGAGTTGATCAGTCAGTCAGTCCGGACTTCTTTTATATATATATATATATATATATATATATATATATATATATATATATATATATATATATAGAGAGAGAGAGAGAGAGAGAGAGAGAGAGAGTTTATCGATCTTTTCTCCAAGACGGTAAGTACAGTTAATTGTCACGTTAGCTATAATCCGTGTTGAATCCAGGAATAACGGCAAAGACCTGCACAGATACCATCCCCATTTTTCTTCAAGAAAATAACGTGTATAAAATACGTGTTTTGAATAACTTCAGCACGGGTACGTGACCGGGTGACTACGAATCTGTATGACTAACTCTATGGCTTATGGAACCCGGAGGTTCAATGCCGCGTTCACAAAAGCTCTCCACTGACTTCTATCCTTAGCCAACTGGATCCAGTTTCTACTTTGTATTCCTATTTCTGCGATATCCATCTTAATATTCTCCTCTCATCTGCGCCTAGGTCTTCCTAATGGTCGTTTTCCTATGGGTCTTCCAGTCAAGACTTTGAAAGCGTTTCTACTTTCTTCCATTCTAGCTACATGACCTGCCCACCTGAGCCTCCTAGACTTGATTACCCTAACAATGTTTCGTAAACCGTATAAATTATGTAGTTCCTCGTTATGAATTTTCGGCCATTCCCCATTCCCGTTCCTCTTGGGTCCGAATATTCGCCTCAGGATCTTTTTCTCGAATACTTTGTCTGTTCTTCCCTTAAAGTAAGCGACCATGTTTCGCAACCACACAGAACAATAGGCATGATTATTGTTATATATTTTAAGCTTCAAATTCCTCGACAGAATTCGCGACGACAAGAAATCTGAATAATAACACGAATTCCATGCTTTTAATCGACATTTAATTTCTTCGTGAATATGATTTTTCTCTGTTAATATTGATCCTAGATATTTGATACTATCCACTTTATCAAAAGTATTATTTAATATTTTAATGCGTCCATAATTTGCCATACGGTCCCTACGCACTTCCATGTATTTAGTTTTCTCTGTATTTACTTCTATACACAACTCACTGCAAACGTTTAATAGTACCTATGCATTCCTTTCTGTTGTTCTCCTATCATCCCCTATTAAATTTACATCATCAGCATACACCATAACCTGGTAAACACCGTTCAACTCTAGGCCCTGAAGATGTCGAAGGTTCGAAGCATGAAGCTTCGAAGCATGAAGATTCTGTTGGCTGTGCCTTCGTCACAGATGATCATAGCTCTGGCTTGAAGCTCCATCCTACCTCCACTGTGTTCACTGCTGTATTGGTTGCTATTCTGGAGACTCTGCATTATATTTGTCGACGCCATCTCCGACATGTTCTCCTGTGCTCTGACTCCAGCAGCGCTTTACATAGTCTCACGGATGTGTCAACTGTGAACCCTATTGTACAGCAAATTCTACTCTCTTGCCATTCCTTACGACTTGCAGGTTGCGATGTCCAATTTTGTTGGGTGCCTGGCCATGCTGGTATTCCAGGGAACGAGCGTGCTGACCGTGTTGCCAAAGAAGCTGCCCTTACAGGACCTGAGTATCCGTCACCGCTCCCCAGCTCTGATATTCGCCCTGTAATCAACCGTCTTCTCCTTCAGCGCTGGCAGACAAACTGGGATGAGCACCTTCAGAATAAATTGCATGCTGTCAAGCCGCGACTTGGTGTTTGGGCCACGAGTTCTCGTCCTTCAAGACTGGAAGAACGACGATTGGCACGATTACGTATCGGGCACAGCCATCTGACCCATGGCTACCTGTTACGTCGTCAGAACCCGCCTTCCTGCACCCAGTGTGGTGCATTCCTGACCATCCGCCACCTTCTTGTGGAATGTGTTCCTCTTGCTCCTGAGCGAGCCCGTCTTGGCTTACCAGGTGATCTGTCTACCTTGCTTGGAGACAATGTCCAGATGATCCAGTAAGTTTTCACCTACTTACAGCCTTTGCACGTCTTGCGTGATCTGTGAGTGCATTTCTCACATTTCTTTTAATTAATTTATTTCTGCTTTTATCTACCGTTTGTGTTTTTCATGGTGGTTTTATGCTTGTCATAGCATTTCCTTGCTTTTATCTTCTTTACTGCACTGTCATATTCATTACTAATTATGGGCTGCTGCCCCACGTGTGTGCACCTATTGCCGAGCTGCCCCGGCAGAGAAGATTAACATGCTGTTGTGTACTAACCCGTCCTTGTGTTTGTGTATCGAGTTTGCACATTTCTTGAATGCTATGACATTTTAATTCATAAATGACCGAACACCTTTTACGTACTCCAGACTTTGCTTTTACTTTATTATATCTGTGATACTATTTGTTCTTGGGTACTTCATTTTTCCTGTCAGAGAAAGGTGCAAAAGACCTCGATGTCGACGCGCCCATATAAACCCTTTCAATCAATCAATCTAGGCCCTGGTTGCTATCTTTGATTTTCCTTATAGCGTATTCCAGGACAAAGTTGAATAATACTGGCAACAACGCATCTCCTTGTTTCAGGCCATTCTAGACGTAAAAACTCGTGGACAAAAATTTTCCTACCCGGACTTTACTTTGGGATACCTTAATTAATGTAATTAGCTTTTTAGGTATTCCAAATTCTGTAAGGACGTTATACAATGTTTCTCTCCAAACCGAGTCGTAAGCCTTTCTAAAATCAATAAATAGTTGATGTACTTGGGTATTGTATCCCCACTTCCTTTCGAGTATTTGTCGAATGGTAAATATTTGGTCGATAGTTGATCGATTTCGTCTAAATCCGCACTGATAATCTCCAATAATTTCATCTGCGTATGGGGTCAATCTTGCTAATAGAATGTTTGAAAGGATTTTATAGGATGTTGAGAAAAGAGAAATGTCTCAATAATTATAAGTCAGTTAGTTTTGTCGCCTTTTTTTGTGAATTGGAACAATGATTGATTCTTTCCACTCTTGTTCTTTCTTGTTCCAGATAAGAGAATGAGTTTGTGTATCTTGTTCCACAATTTTTCGCCTCCAGCTAAAATTAACTCAGCCGGAATTTCGTCTACACCCGGAGATTACGGTTTCTTTAATTTCTTTATAGCGGTTTCTACTTCTATTCGGTTGGGTTCTGGAATATACGGTCCTGCTGTGTATCTCCCTTCCTCCACGCATATTGGTTTTTGGCTGCGTGTTAAGCAAATCGTCAAAGAAATCTTTCCTTCTATTTAAGATGCTATCTGTATCCGTGAGAACTGGTCCGTCAGCTTTCTTTAATATATAAGCACGAGGTTGATAGCCTTTCTTAAATTCGTTGGTTCCCTTATACATGTCCCGAATGTTTTTATTTTTACTATTATCTTCTTCCTTAATTTTAGCTTTCAAGAAATCGCGTTTGTTTGTTCTAAAAGTTTTGCGCTATCTCTAAATTCAACCCAAGTATCTTCAACACTAGTGCACTTCGAATCTTCTAAAGCCGAGAATCTATTCGAAACTTCAATCTGATATTCCTCTCTTACCTGGCTCTCTTCTAATTTCTTTAAATTAAATCTCTCCGTTTCCAGACATTGAATATTTTCTTTGCTCAACGATAATCTCTCTCGTATTATCGCTGCTATCAGGTAGTGATCAGTGTCACAATCAGCCCCTCTAAACGACCGGATATCAATTATGCTAGATTGATTTCTTCTATCTACTAAAATATGATCAATTTGATTATGTTTTTTTTCCGTCTGGTGAGGTCCAAGTATATTTATGAACGTCGCGATGTGGGAATTTTGTACTCTTCACGGTAACGTTTTTGGATGTTGCAAAGTTCACGAATCTAACAACGTTGTCATTACTTTCCTTATGCAGACTTTCGTATCGTTTGAAAATATCCTCTCGTCCTACGTTCGCATTGAAATCCCCTAATAGAATTTTCATATGGTATGGCGGGAGTTGGTCTAATATCAGTTCCACTTCTTCGTAAAAACTGTCTTTTATATGGCCATCCTTATCTTCTGTTGGGGCATGTGCATTTAAAACAATAATATCACACCACCGACCCTTAAGAGGAATAAAAGAAAATCTATCATTAACAAATTCAATCCGCTTAATTGCTGATATTACTCGTTGGTGAACAAAAAATCCTGTTCCTAATTAGTGATTTTTATTTCCTTCTCCGTAAAAGAACGTAAAATTTCCGGAATTCACAGTTCCATTTCCTTCCCACTAACTTCCTGAACTGCTACTAGGTCCATCCTGTATTTCTCTAGCTCACTCGTTACGGATTTTAACGCGCCTGCCCTATAAAGACTTCTAATATTCCATGTTCCAAATCTCATGTCCATTTTCTTTTGCTGAAGTCGTGCCAAGTTATCAGTCCTTGTCCGAGGCTTTTGTGAATATTTCTGAACAAGTCCTTTTTTTTCTTTTTCTTTTTTTCTTTTTTTCTTTTCTTTCTTTTTCTTTTTCTTTTTTTTTTTTTTTTTTTGTTTGTTACAGGATGAGGTTGTTAGCTTTATCCAAACCCCCAAGCTGGAGGATCACTTCTAGTCGGCTGTCCGCGACTGCTTATTCAGTATATTCGCAGCTAACCTGTATATCTAGAGGCCTTCTCCTCGATCCGCAACCTGAGGACGCGCTATGCCGTGGTGACAAGAACCCATATTACACAGACGAATCTGGATGCAATATACAAAATAGAACCGTACGTGACAGCTGGCTTCTTGTAACGATTCAGGGAATTATAAGTTCAATTCCAAGTTATATACGCTTGTTATTGATTGAATGCGTTGAAATTTTGCATCCTTTTCAGTACCGAAGCTATATAAGACGTGTACCGTATTGTGTTCAAATTGTTCTAGGTTCTCCCACGAGTACCCCGTGCTCCAAAGACGCGCGCCTTAGTTACAAGATGAGTGAAAAGGAGTAATTTACGCTTGTGGTGCACAGCGTTACGTCAATGTATTTCCTTGAATCATCTACAGCTATCATTACTTTATTAATTTCATTTCTATCGTAAACTTTCACTTACCGGAATTCTTCTAACTCAAAGTGCAAAAGAATGTGTTGAAATAAAATTGAAAACTATAACTCAAACACTCTATACACTAGAGAACGCGAAATAAGTGCAGCTGTATGTAGTAAAAGAATTAGTGAAATTTAAAAAAAAAAAAAAAAAAAAAAGCATTTGAAGAATTCCAGGATCGAAGTGTTCTTTGCATCAGTGATGAGTTACACCACTAAGCTACTAAAATGTGAGTTCCATACGCGGTTATATTTGATTTGATCTTCAGCTTAGCGTTCTTTAAGCAGCGAGGCTATATGAGACGTGGGTCTACAACAACGTGGAATCCGAACTACATAACTTGTTGTCCGGAATCGAACCCGGTTCTCCCACGCCAAAAGCGCGTACGCTAACTGCTTACCTACAAGAGAGCTCCATACACGATTCGAGATATAGCTAGTTAATCCAGAGTTGTGGTAGAATACAATGTTATTGAAAGCAAAAGAGCTGTAACCATTTAGAACTCACCCACTTTCAATAACGGTAATAATTTTCACGTCATATTCCTCCAGACGAAAGTGATTATTTCCTGTGATTTCCTTTTTGTCTTCAGGTGCATTCTCCTACATGAAGTTCTTTTATTTTTAACCTCCAATTTGAAGAACGCGTTGGTGGAGCTTTCTTTAAAGAGCTTAGCACGGAATAACAGATCGTTAAGTGCATGCAAACGGGGCGTGATCCTCTTCTGTTGTTTATGCAGAATCGTTTGTTCTCAGTTGGCCGGTCATTTGCTTTTGAAAGCGATGTTTATTGCTGCACTCAATTTTATTAGCGGAAAGCGATACCTTATGATTTTCCCCACACCATCGCCTAGCATCTTCTTTCGTTCTACACGCTTTTAAGTATCGTCTACCCATACTGCGTTTCCTATGAAACCAGCTGGGAAGAGGGGCTTCTTTTTTCTTTCTTTCTTACTCCGATAACAGAGGCCAAAATAGAAGACAATCTGGCTGATCCTTGAATTGTGGCTGCATTCAACGCTCCCAGCTAAATCTAAAGCTTCCCCTAGTCTTCTGTTTGAATTTAAACTTATGATGAAAGTTTATATATACAGAGTAAGTATTTTTTTTTTATTATTATTATTTTTCTCAAACCAGAGTGCTATGCCTAAATTGTTGAGTGCTCATATAATATTACACAAACATAATAACAGTATTTGTTAATCAAAATGTATTTTCAGTACAACATTTTGTGGCATTGGTCTTTTTTTTTTTTTTTTTTTTTTAAAGTTAGTCATAATTTTTTTTTGTAGAATAACACAAAAGATTAGTGCTTTGGCAGTGTTGGGTGTGGAGAAGAACGTAGAAAGTTGTTTGAGTCCAACAAGAAACTAGTAAGGAAGTGTTATGAATTATATGGGAAAAAGGAATATTAGTAAATGTAATTAGAAAGGGAGACATGAACTGGCTAGGTCAGTGGTTGAGAAGAAACTGTATCATGAGGTACCTGATTGAAGGTACGATGGAAGGAAAAACAGGGAGATGAGAGAGAGGCTACAATTGATGAACGGTATTAAAACGGAAGAAACGAAGAGGTTAGCTCGTGACCATGGTAGATGGAAATTCCTTAAATTGCTGTAAATGATAATATATTGGCAGAATACATATGGTCGTGGTGGTGATAATCATAAAACAAACTTTCTTTCAGAGGTCTAAACTTTCTGTTTTAAAATTTATTTTATATATTGGTAACAAGGATTGGTTGGATCCTTGACTTTTGGATGGTTGGTTGGATCCTGGCTTCAGCTTCGAGACTATATGAGATGTGAACCCATAGCTTAATATGGGATCTGTCACATGAACTTCTGCGCCAAAGGAGCGTAATACTAAGCATATAGCCAAAACTAAGCTCAATCTGGCTGTTTCATGCCGTAGGAAATCCGAGTGATTTTATGTTGAAAGAGTATTAATTGACGTGTACAAATGAATATATGTGAAAAAACCGGGCTATTACTTAGTTCTGGTATGCTGGTATAGCTAATTCTTATTTTCAACCAATTTTTTTTTACATCACTTTCTCAATTTCTAGTTTTCCATATGTTCTTTTAAACCATAAGAGAAAGAAATTGGCTATCTTACCCAGCTATGCAAGCCAATGGCGGATCCAGGGGGGAGATCGGGGCGATTTCCCCCCCCCCCCCCAGAAGACGCAACTTTCTTATTTTATATATAAATAAAACCCACTCCAGAGTTTGGAGCTCTTAAAAGTAGCTCCAAGTAGCAGTATTTCAACCCCCCCCCCAGAAGTCCGTCCTGAATCCGCCCCTGATGCAAGCTTAGTAATATTCTATTGAATACGTTAAGTGAAGTATAACCTATCTTCTACAAAGACACCCAGACAGTTTTCGTAATTATAAATAACTATTATTTATTTATTTATTTACTTAATTAATTTAACTATCATGAAACTACACTGCATCAATATGTCGTTGAGGCATAGCCATCGCAACAGGTTAGACAATGGTGTATCGATGAATCGAAATTCATTAACCAACAGGATATCAAGAATTAAACATAATTAAAACTGAAAAGCATCTCAGTGGCTTACGATGGAACGCTCACCTCTGTTATATAGGATCCCTGATTCGATCACAGTTCTCGCCAATTGGGCTTCGTATAAATACGTATGCATGGGTGTTCACGAGGTTCTCCTGTTTTACTCACATTTTCTTCATCCCGTCATTTCGTTCGTTATCATCACCATCTCTCTCTCAGCTTCTGGAACTGCAAATTGTTAGCAGCCGAATTGATGTTGCAGTAAACCATTAACCCCTTGCGTTCCAGGTGTAATTTTCCTGTGTGTGTCCTGTAATACCAGGATTTCATTTACTGTTAAAGGACTGTCTAGACCGTTATATAGGGCATAGTTGTTGTGCAAGCGCGAGAAGAGCATTCACGTTACTGATTAAAAGCATTTGCATTATGGAACGTTTGAACTGAAAAAGGGAAATGACCTTGACATCCACATGAATGTCATTGGAACGCAAGGGGTTAGCAAGAAACTCTCTCCCTTGTACACATTATGCCATCAAGTGTCTCAGATATTAAAAGTCCAGTGCTTATACTGTACATCACAACCGTATTTGGAGGTAAAAGAACAAAACAAAAATGATGTAGGAAAAATGTCAAGAATGTATATTCAATGAAGCGCTCTTCTTGCTCCTCAGGGCTCCCTAGCATGCAACCCCGGGAACCACCTGAACTTTTTGTTTGGAAAGGTATGCAACTTGATACATCATTGAAAATATCATGAGAAAAACATAAACATTTGTAGGGAAATATTTTCTTGTGGAGCACAGTTTACCAAATGGCATTTTAACTATGAATTCTTGCACAGTCAGGTAAGACTCAAGCTGTAGGAATGGAGAAAACTTATTACAAGTTGATATTCAAAAATCCGGTAATCGATAATTCTGTTCTTCCAAATTTCCAACATGGATTACGGAGCGCATTTTCAAATTAAGCGCCTTGGCGCGACACTGCTTTCTAGAGGAGCAGTTTGTTTTGATGGTGCTGTGGCTCTAAGGAACTATTTTATTTGATTAATTTGTAGAACTATATTATTTATGGATTTTGTAGAACTATATTATTCAGTGTAACTAAAATTCCATAGAACGTTTTATTTAGTTCGTGAACATTAGAATTTCATTTGATTTTCATGCAGCGTTTCTTTCTTTAAAGGACTGTACAGGTACTCATTTCCTGTTAAATATAAGTTACACAGTAGTTATATACAGTACAAATAATCATTCAAAATCCTAAGGTCTGGAGGTTGCCGGTTTTTAGATTTCCAAACTATGCTATCCATAAGTATCGGAAGTCTTAGTGCGTTTGCACACGGCAACGATAATATCGGTGGAAGCACCGAAAATGTCGGCGGTGAAATCGACTTCAATGTATTCAAATCGTAGCTTGCACACGCCACCGATATTATCGGCCGATCCTCCGACACGCAGATGCTGTCGGCCAAGCCCCCGGTACTGTCGGCTGTATCGCCGACATCGATTTTGTCGGGGGCAATGTTTTCTTATGATTGGATGCACACGCCACCGATAATGTCGGCCGGCCAGCGGGTTAGATGAAGAGAGTGAGTGACAAGGCGCTGTGTATTTTTGTTTCGTTTCTTGTCTTTGGAATTTTGATGTTTCCATTTTTTCTATTACAATTGTATAATATTATTATTATTATCTTGTCCTATAAACAACTTCGGAACAGCTTATTATTTTTTTACAGTCTCTGTTTTGGAGTAGCTAATTCCCTTTATTAAATAAATATAAAATGTGGGAAGTCTGAAGAGTACTAGTTTCCCTCTAAATAGCTATTACCAAATACAATACGGTATAGGAAATTTAGATAACCAATTTCTTGATTATTTTCCACTCCTTTTTTTAAATTTTTGTTCTTTCTTTCTTTCTTTCTTTCTTTCTTTCTTTCTTTCTTTCTTTCTCTCTCTCTCTCTCTCTCTCTCTCTCTCTTACACACACACACACACTCTTTGATGGTATATTTTTTAATCTATTAATGCTTTTAAATTTTAATACATTCTGGAAATTAATTTAAGCGTAATTTTCAAAGTTTGATACACTGTGAACATAAGCATATGGAAAAAATCCTGATTATTATTACTTTCTTTTATTTTCATCAGAATTGTGTGCAGATCACTTTTCACGGTTCCACTTAATAAGCAATGATTGAATAGAATATTTATTGATAAGTCAAAGCAGAATTATTATTATTTTGAAACGAAACCAGCACAATCAGACACTCATTCCAAAGCTCCAAAGACAAGTTACTCATTTGGCATTTTCTTGGTTGTGATCTCAACAATAGGGATGTGACTTCATGCTTCACTTGTTGCCGATTTTTTCTCTCATTTCCAAAACTATCCCAAATTCCCCCTTTTTAAAAATAATTTGTGGACTTGCAATTGAAAACAAAGACCAAAGCTATGTATCCAAGTTTTCCCTCTCCCCTTTGTACCGGGACCGACCCCCTGATAGAGTTCTGCAGTTTAGCTACAGTGACTGAATGAAAAGGTTGTGTATTATTGCATTCGTATCTTTCTAGTTTTGCTTAGATTTTTAGAGATGGCAGGAAGTTTTCCATTCGACATTTTAACCCTTATTGAACTTGTGGAATGTAGACCTTGCATATGGGATAAGATAACAGACTCTTTCAAGGACAGAATTTGAAAGCAAAATGCATGGCGAAAAGTTTATGCAAGCCTTGCCCAGGATTTTGAGTTCATGGACAAAAAGAAACGAGAAACGACAGATATGTATGCAACAGCGCAAATCTGTCTTCAACATTGGGGGGCGGGGGGCGGGTAAGATCGTTCCCATATTATATATATAGCGATGTTCAAACTATTTCTGTAGTCGAGAAACAATGCTGTGGAGGATCAGGGGAGCAGAGTTGTCTTCAACATTGGGAGGCGGACAGATTTAAGGCTTATTCTGAGTGGACATTAATTTCATCTCACTTTCCTTTCTGGCGATCGGACACAATCAAATTTCTCTCCCAAAAAACACATTTCAAATCGGATTATTGGGGGGGGGGGACAATCTCCCCAGTTCCAAGATTGGAGAGGGCATGTCCCCTTCATCCCCCCGGGATTTGCGCCAGTGTATGTATGGAGCAATGTAAAACAGAATTACTAATTCGAATCTTATCATTTAATCTACTATGACATTAATGTTAATTGCATGGAAAACAAAATAATATACATGCAATATGTAACAGTGTTCCAACAAAAAATAAAACTAATATAATTTGCAATGTGCATCAGCATTAATTCTCATCGACACGAAAATATGTTTACACCATCTATTTAAAACGGCACTGTTAAATCTAAACATGTTTAGGCATAGGGCTATTTTTTCTAAGTGTTGTGCCGTCCTCCACATCTCTTCAGAACAGTTTTTGTAGTCCTTGTTTTAAAATATAATTTTCCCAATTATTATTATTTTTTATTTGTTTTCATATATGAAGAAGATTTTTTTTGGGTGTGTTATAACAAAATACTTTGGATAGATTAATAATTACCTGTACCTTAGGCAGAAAGTGCTCATACATGTGCACTATACTTAATAGAATGTTAATTTAATAATAACAAAAAGAAGAATGTTTTTGATATATGTAAAATATTATTATGGGATAGTTGTTACTATGTAAATGTTTATGGATACCTAGTCAGCAAGTTTGTGTGCTTGACAGTTTGAAGGAAAATATATTATAAAATATATCAGCTAATAAACCATTTTAGCAACGTTCATCGACGTTATCATTCTAATAGAAAAGGTGAGAATAGTGCTATATAATTATTAAAGATAATTTTTACATGCCAACTAATACTACCACTCAATATTTGTATATCTTACTTAGACGGACCAGGTTGACGACTACCCTTGGTGAGTCGTTATAGTGTCGCTTACTTCGCTCATCAACGGCAACGATATTGTCGATATTATATATCGACCTTTCCACGATATTATCGTTGCCGTTGCTTTGTCCGTCCGTCCGTCCGTTAATCTGTCGACAGGTATCATAGCAAAAACGGTAGGAGATATGAAGATGCATTTTCTTTCTTTCTTTTTCTTTTTCTTTCTTCTTCCTTTTTCTTTCTCTTTTCTTTCTTTCTTTCTTTTTTATTTCTTTTTTTGCAATCTATTCAGTGTACAAAAAATTCGTTCCATCTTCTGCATTAACTCTCTATTCAAATCGGAAGTTGTTCAAATTAGCCATTTCCGATTCAACGTTTTATTGCAATAGAAGAAAACGGTAACATATAGCGAGAAACGGTCTTTTGAAAACGATTCAGTATCTCGAGGAAAGTACCATGACTATCTTGAATACTCTACCGAAACTGGAAGTAGTTCAAATTTAATATAACTGTCGGTCTCAATACTGATTTTCACAGAACAGAAACGGCGAGAGACATCGAGATACAGTTTTCTGCAATCGATTCATCGTCCCAAGAATAGATTCCATATTCTTCATTAATCCTCTATTCAAACCCAAAGTGGTTCAAATTAGCCATTTCCGGTTTCAATATTTATCGCCATAGAACAAAAATGGTAAAAGATAGCGGCAAGTGGTTTTCTGGAATACATTCAATGTTTCAAGAGAGCATATCGTCACAGCCTGCAACACTCTTCCAAAACCGGAAGTGGTTGAAATTTACTATTACTTCCAGTTTCAATACTAATTTCCGCAGAGTAAAAACTGTAAGAGAGATTGATATGATGTTTTTTTGCAATCGATTCAGCTTTCCAAGAGTAGATTCTATCTTCTCGCTTAATGGTCTATTTAAACCGGAAGTGCTTCAAATTAACCATTTCCGGTTTCAATCTATATCGCCACAGAATAAAATCAGTAAGGCATAAAACTAGTAATGGCTTTCTGATATGGATTCAGCGTCCGAGGAACAAGTTCTATCTTTGATGTTATTAATCTATTGCAACCAGTAGATATAGATGTACTACTTAAAGTTTGAGTATTGAATTCCCATAGCTTAGAAGTCTGTCGTAGTATCACATTGTCAAACGGAACTCACATGTTTGAATGTCATCCGTTGCTACCAGTGGCGTATTTAAGAGAGGGTTTCCGGGCTTAAGCCTCCCGAGATTATATTTACTATTTTAAAGTACGGTAATTGATATATCTTGCAGAATTTTCACATTTCCAGGAGTAAAGTTAGCAAAGCCCCCGAAACAAAATCATAAGTACGCTACTGTACGTGCAATCGGGTGGAAAATCCGTGGAGAAAAGTTGGTAGGCATAGAAAGTGAGACGATAAAATCAGTCTTGGAAAGTGGATAGTAGCGCCATCTTGATTGGATGGCCTCAAGATAAGATGAAATGACAGACTTATTTCACTAGCGATGAACCTTTTATGGTTCTTAATCAATGGAACTAGCTAAATTTTATATACAAAAAAGTTAATATTACGTAGAATACTAGAAAGTTTATGTATATATGCATGTGCAGAAAGAACATAAATACAGAGAGAAAGAATGTGGGAAGAAAACAAAATAAATAAAAAAAGTGTTAGGGAATGAGTTATATCGATAGTGTTGTTGAGAGGATTATGGAGCTTAATAAAGTACAAAATAGTCTGAGTGTATTTATCTTGTTGATACTATGCGGTATGTTCCACGTGAGTGACAAAAATATGTCTCACTCCGGTTACGTATTCTAACAGAAATATTGGTTGACTCTTGGACGTGTGCCAGTGGCTTCTTGCAGTAGAGGAAAGTTAAGGAAAGTGTAGATTCTACCGCGTTAAGACAAAATGGATTTAAAAGAAAAAATACGGTAGTCGTTGAGCCCGAAGGTATACCTTAGGATAAATGCAATAATATTACTTTATTACAGCACTTTCTTCCAAGCTGACCTTAGTGGGAGATTAGGACGAATGGAACACATGATTAGGGACTCGCTAGCGCAATGAGAATACCATAGTAATGTGGTTGGTTCAAACCAAATAGAGGAGCTGTGTAGTATGTGTATGGATTAGCGTATACAGACAATACACCATTAATTATGTTTAACGCTTAATGTCCTCCTGATTACGTTGCGACAATAAACCGCAGAATCAATACGTTCAGTTTCCCTTTTTTTTTTTTTTTTTAACAATATGTATTCAGCTTGCATAATAAATCTCTAGTATTTCCCGAGTTTTACCTAAAATAAAATCCATATGATTTCTTTCTCTTCTGGTTCATATGTTTAAGAAAATATCGTAGTGTTCTAATTACTACAATTCTGGGCGATATGTTCTAAATTTTTAACAAACACATGTAAAATAATGTTGATCTTCCAATTGATTTCAGCTCAAATCGTATTCTTCCTCCAGACCCAAATATTGTAACTAGAAATATTACAACTATAGACTACTTGTAATATTTAAGTTATTAATTAACTCAATACTTCAATAACTTGATAGTTCTCCCTCAATCGTCTAATGGTTCCGCATACGCCTTTGGTTCATCTTGTTTGGGGTTCGGTTTCTCTACCGGGAGAGTATTGAACGCGTCGCGGTGGTTCAGATGCTACTTCAAGCTGTAGGTACACGTCTCATTTAGCTTCGGTGCTGAAAAGGATGCTAAACTTCAACAAACAAACAAAACACTAAATTTGTCGTTTAAGATAACAGTAATAGGTTGTTAACCAATAATAATAATAGGAATTTAACCCTAGTTGCAGAGACAACTTGCAAACCACTTGCTGTAACCCGCATTGGAAGTCTGCAAGCTTGCATCCAGCTTGATTGGAAAACGTGCAAGCATGCCGCAAGCTGGATTCCAGTAACGAATTTACATGGGGACAACCTTGCCTTCAGTGTTCTATTCCATCTTCACGCAAGAGTTTTACGTTGGCGGCAAGTCAATAACCAATGAATTTCCAGTGATGCTATGACGCTTTGCGAAGGATCTAAAGCAGGCCTGTCCATGAATGGGCTCCCGGAGCCGAAGCGCGAGCGAGCACGAGCGGAGAAAAGAGCAGGTGAACACAGATGGTGGTAGCTTCGCCCCTTCCACTGCATCCGATAAGTGTTGCCAACCACACATGATGGCAAAAAACCTACGGCCAAGCCTGGTCAGAAATTCGCACGATGTTGAAGCATTGAGCAGACGCAAGCGTGAAATGTGCAAGTGTGCTCTCCCCCTCCCCATTTCGAAAGCAGTGACGCGAAAACACTGCAGGAAATAAAATTGGTACGTTTTTTGGTCGAGGAAGACGCATGATAGAGGTTACAGTTAGCGTTGATGTAACTAACAAATGAACAAGAAAGAAAGAAACTAATATTAAACATGTCAGCTTACAGACGTAAAAACGACTGCAAAAATCGGAAACGAATTGTTGCAGACCTTTTTAGCTTGCTTACACAATTCGTGACATTGTATTACATTAGCAATCGGTCTGTAATTTGTCATTCGCTTCACGTTTGCTCAGTTGTAAACGCCTTTCGTTCCTAGATTGATAGCAGAACGACGGGAGATTGAAAATAATAATAATAATAATAATAATAATAATAATAATAATAATAATAATAATAATAATAATAATAATAATAATAATAATAATGCGTATTATTATTATTATTATTAGTAATAGTAGTAGTAGTAGTAGTAGTAGTAGTAGTATTCGGACCAAAGAGGGATGTAAATGGGGATTGGAGGAATTTCATAATGAGGAATTGCATAGTTTATACCGCTCACCTAACATTGTTAGGGTCATTAGGTGTAGAAGGCTCAGGTGGGCAGGCCATGTAGCCAGAATGGAAGAAATTAGAAACGCTTTCATAATTTTAACTGAAAACCCAATTGGAAGAAGACCACTAGGAAGACCTAGGCGTAGATGGAAAGACAATATTAAGATGGATCTTGCAGAAATAAGAGTACAGAGTAGAAACTGGATCCAGTTGGCTAACGACAGAAGTTAGTGGAAATATTTTGTAAACGCGGCATTGAACCTTCGGGTTCCATAGGGCATATAGTTAGTTAGTTAGTTAGTTATTATTATCTAAAAGAAATGTTCAAATGTTGTTAAGAGACAATTACACAGAAGAACTGAGTTCCGTCCAAACACTAATTTGCCGGAAGGAAATTCCAGTGCAGTCCAGCCCACTTTAAGCGTTATCCGTGCAACCCACGTTTCATGTTCAAGATACTGGGAATAATTGTTCGTATCATTCAGTTGGAACGTTTCCTTCCGATTTTACGCTGTTACAGTAGCCCTACAACATTGTGACTTTCAAAATCAATCAGTATCTATCGAAGAAAGACAAGCGTGTAGCTTCAGTCGTTGATATGATTTAACATTCTTTTTCACTTTTAACAAGCCACCGGCAAGCAACCAGCCAGGCACAATATGTTTTTCATTATTAAAAAGACACTCCTTGTTAAAAAAAACACTAATGGTAGTCACTAATGGTCACTCTTAAAAATGGAAAATCTCTTTGGCTCTCTTAATATTTTGTTTGATTCTTTGCGATCAAAGTAACTTTAAAAGTGGAGTAAGAAATATTATTCTTCCTATTGATGGTGTAATAGTGGCTTCTAATCTCCACAACCAACCCCTTGCTAAGCCTATTTGTACACACATACATTCATAAGCTAATTTTCTGGAGATAATACTTAGATAATTACAAACAAGTGCTACAGTTTTTTTTTTTTGTATCAACAGATTCTCTCTTTTCCCAAAAAGCGAAACAACATAATATAACAAACCCACACTCGGATTAAGAACTTGATTATATATATATATATATATATATATATATATATATATATATATATATATATATATATATATATATATCTTGAAAACCGGTTTTCCATTGGGCAAACTAGCAAATTTTTATAAATGTAAGCGTTGGTTTGATTCCACCACATCCTTCTTTAACAAAAGGAAAGAAAAAAGAAGAAAAGGAACGTACATAGTTTATCATTTGATTGCTGTTACAAGTTTGTGTTGTCTATAGTTAACGGTTACTACATTGTAAAAAACACTTTACACTAAATGGCAATCAGTTACCATACATACTTTTTTTTTTTTTTATTTGGTGGGCTAGTGATTACCGCCAAGGTTGACAACACTTCCGCTCCTCGAAGGACGAAACCCGAAGATTCACGAAGCACGAACAATGGTACTTGCACGTAGAATGCTCGTGAGCGCTCACGAGGAGAGTTTCCACTATCTGCTCGCCGTGGCCAGGGCTGATCTAAAGTATCGCTTGTAAGTACAACAAAAAGCAGATTGTACGAAAGCACGCGTTGAAAGGGCAAGCGTGGAAAGTCAAAAGCCAAGCTCACGCCAACTGGTGGAAAGCTTTCTTGCTACTTGGGAAATATGGATAGCTAATAGCTCGATTAGCTTTTTATTAAAGACAATTCCATAATTTACATACTGATACGAAGATTTCCTACATGGATAATTCTGCACTTTAGGGTCAATCAAATTAGGGTTGCTGACACTCCATTAACTGTAGTTTTGTTTGTTTACTTTCTCATTCACTTACAACCATGTTTCATTGAAGAACACGTTCAAGGTGACATCCGGATTGGTTTACAGTTCCTCTTCCACCCATTCGGTGAAGTGCATCTGATGATCTGTATCATCCTTTGTCAGATCTGCTACATCAAGATTTTATATGGGCTCCACTTATTAACGGAAAGTGGATATTCGACTCGGACTCCACATTCTTAAAATACACACCCGTGCTACATTGAGGACTTTTGCTGAATAATGTGAGAAAGTGACGGTGGCCATATCTGTAGACTATTACGAACAACTACAGCAAAGTTTATCGGACACGGATCCCGTCTTTCAGAATGTATTAAGTTTGGCGGTACCATTGTAGGAAATGGACTTTCTATCAGAGTTTACCACACTAGACTTTGCACTTACCACAAACGAATTGCGATTTCTACAAATCAGGATTACCTCCGTACAGTCCTCAGTTGTCAGGTGACATTGTTCAATCAGTGGCATCTGCGAAGATAAAACGAAGCACAGTGTACCATTAGTGATAAGACAAAACGGTTCGCCTCATTATACTGCTGCAAAAGGATTTGCCACATGTATAGAAAACTTGTGTCGCATGCACTTAACAATTTAGTGATATTCATGATGGCGGGATCCAACATGGCGGCTGAAGTATTCATGTGCATCTGAATCTGCGAATTAGTAGATCCTTCTAACATTGTGTATGGGCAATGTGGACTCCCAGCCTAATATTTATCACATATTATTGCAAAGTTTAACGTCGATTTTCTCGAAAATACTGGACTCAATGATTTTTTCTCCTACGTAATATGAACTAAAAGAAAGGGAGGAGAAAGAGAAAGAAAGAGGGAGAGAGAAGTATAGATTTTATTGAGGTAAATCCCAGGTAATATTGGATGCTTCTCAGTTTAATGCTTCTCAGCTCAATATACTATAAATTGTGAAATGGTCCTAGCATACGTATTGATTCTGATACTTTTCTTAAAATGATGATAATAAACCCACGGATTGCTTCCAATCTGCTAAATTTTATTCAATACGAACCCCATAGATGACGTAATCGGGGTTTATAAATATAGTTTCAAAGGCAAGGGTCACTATTATAGTTCAAATGTTCTGTATATTTGGAACACATCTTATACAGGGGTGCCCACAAGGGGGGGCTATGACGCAAACTGCGTCATTGAAATATTTGGGGGGGGGGGCTTAAAACCTATATAAATGTGTTTGTAAAAATTAATCGAAAAGATTTTTTTTTTCATGGAAGAACACCTATGGATAGACAATTTGGGGGGGGGGGTGCGTCATGGACATAAGGGGGGTTGGGCACCACTGTCTTATATGTATATATTCATAGTGTTCATGAACTCAGTACCATAAGTTTAGAAGGTGATTCCTTCTATGAAATGAAAGAAAAAAGTTTTAATACGTATGAGGCGGAACACGCCTACTTTCAGAATTATAAAGCTCCAAAATGCGAAACATAACGTTTTCAAAACGCCCTAGTTTCAAAATTATGGGGACTGTGGAAAGCGGTTTAAGGAATTACATAGGAATTAATATGCGCTCTATCTAAGTATCATCCTCTAGTACCCACGTAATGAGTACTCAATTACTACTCAAAAATGTATTCTCGTACCCAACTTACTCGTTACGCCCATATTGGAGGATTGCGAAATACGGATATCTAGATTGAGTGCATAATAGTTAATGTGTAATTCCTTGAATCGCTTCCGAGAGGTTCCATAATTATGAAACCAGGGCGTTCCAAAACGTTATGTTTGTGTTTTTGGAGGTTTATAACTCCGAAAGGAGGCGATTTCCGAACTATTCTTAGTCTATTAGAAATATTTTTTTCATATTAAAGATTCACCTACTAAATTTATGACACTGAGTTCATGAACACACTGTATATAGGAATATAACTCGTAGTCTGCTTCTTACTCATATTATATTTTTAAAAAATGATTAAAAGAGAAAGTTCACAATATATGAAAAAAGTTAGAATTTCCGAGAAGGTTGGAACCGCCAAGCAAGTCTTAATAAAGCAATTTTAAGACTCAAATTGGAAAACACTTCTAATTTCTGAATTCATAACAATTTGATGGTAGAGCGTTCATATCTGGTACGTGGAGTCCCTGGTTCAATTCCTGAAATCAAATTTCAATCTGTCTTCATGTATGTCAACAAAATCCCTGGAAAGAAGAAAATAGTTTGGAGACGCTAATTCCATTTAAATAACCTAAAATTCATGATTAAGAAAAGTGAATACTATGGTCTCAAGACACAAACGCACTAAGATAGCTATTTAAAAATAACTTACTCAGAAAAATTATTTTTATTGAAATAAGAACACGAAAACTAAACTGAATGGGCTCGGCCTTTTCAACGATAATATTGGGTAACTGAAGGGGTCTGGGCCATGGGCGCCCGCAGGATTTTTTCCAAGGGGAGCAATACACACACACACACACATATATATATATATATATATATATATATATATATATATATATATATATATATATATATATATATATATATATATATATATATATATTTTATATACGGGGCAGGGGAGTAGGTTAAAACCTAGTGGATGGGCTCGACTAAAATTTGTTACTGTTAAACATTTATTTGAATGTTGATTTAAAAACAAACTTTTGTCACCAGAAGAGGCTATAAATATTAAGATCTTTCGAAAATACAGGGAGGGGCAATTGCCCCCTCTGTGAGCGCCCATGGTCTGGGCCCTCACATTCCGGCGCCTATGAGAGTTTATACACGTCCCACAACCCGAAATTAGAGCCTACATCGCAAAAAGTCTCTTTGAAAAGCGTGAGGCAAAATTTGGTCATAATATGAAACGAAGATTCCTTTAGTCGAAATCAGCATGGAACACCCTATATATATATTACATTATTTTTGAATGTAACATTTTCACCTAATATTAAAGAAAGTAAATGAAACAAGAGAAAATAACAGCTGACTTTGCGAACGGAGGATCTGAGGAGTTAACTACGACAATAAAGTTTGTTCCGTCGAGAGATGGGTCCGCTTGGCGGCGCTGAGGTGCGTGCATGTAAATTGAAACTCCAATTGATGTCGCTCTCTTCTCATAGAGACCGCGAGACGGGCCAGCATTCACTGTTTGAATGGCTCGTGGTGTAGAGTTACTTTCAGGATAATAGCAAGACAACCCGAGAACTTTTAACAGTCTTCTACTCTCCTTATTGCTAATGACGTCACGGAAGAAGAAAAGAACGAAATGAAAATAGGATTGAAAAGAAAGAACGAGATTAGAAAAAGAATCACTATTGTAACACTGTAGTGTCCATTTTCTAGTTATTTTCTATTTTGTTTCATGCTTTTATATTTCGTTGTTTACACTATTTGCCTTTGTTTCGTTGTTTTGGCGTTTTTTAAGATAACCTATTTGCTATATTTGAATATTTTTCACTGCTCTGGCTGTATTCGTTGAATCATTTCTTCGGATTAGAAAGATACTGTTTTGATAATTAACACTTACCACCAGTGGCCTTATTTACGATTCTGTTTCGGAGGGGGGGGGGCTTTGATAACTTTATTCCTGGAAATGTGAAAATTCTGCAAGATATTTATTTTATTTTAATATAGTAAATACAATTTCGGGGTGGAGGCTTGAGCCCGGGGGGCTTACCATCTTTAACCAAGGGAATACATACAACAGGTTTACAGATTGCTGCAGAACTAACCCAAATTTGGTGTTTCTTTGTAATTTTATATTGTCTCTTAGCTCCAAGGCCTTACGAAATGACATTATTAAACAAGTGATCTGAGCTGCAAGTTTCCCACACTAGGATCAAACACAAAATCATTGTATGGACAATTAAACCAAATCAACAGCAGCATATTGTAACTTATTATTAGATGGTGGATTCGGTTCTCATAGACAAATAATCTTATTGAAGTTCATATTTGGTATTACGAGAGAGGTATTGTAATACAATTAAGTAACCAGAATTTTATCTTTTTACGAGGAGAGGGTAGAAACTTTTCACTTTCACTATGGTAAAGGAAGTAGAAATTGCAATTTCGTTCATGCGTCTTTCACTACATATTCAACTTACTTTGCCTAACATTTCTCACATCTATGGATCATTCCGTTAATATAATCTGTGTAGAAATGTGCGGAGTTGGAGATAAACCAGGTGTCTACTACATTCACGACCTTCTCAACATCCTAACACCTTCAAAATGCCTACCCGTAAATATTTCTTCATAGTGGAGAAGTGGAAGTGATCGGGTAGACAGATCGCGGGAATATGATAGGTGGCGCAAAGGTCACATTGGCGCACAAAAGTATGTGTTTATACTGCTCAGTGTGCCGCTGCATTTTTCGCTAGCAGCAACGCACCTTCTGAGAACAAACCCCGTTTCTTAATTTAATAACATCCCATAACTTCTACAGTAGTTTCCTGTGATAGTGTCCCCTTCTTTGCAAGTACCCAGTCAAGATCAAACCTTTATGCTCGAATGCTCCTAACCGATGGACAAAATGACTTTGCCAGATGAATCCTTCCTTTTAGTCTCTTTGAAGGTGGAAGACGAGGTGCGTTTCCCTCTTTTATTCTCTCTTTCTGTTTCATGGTCAAAGAACACCCAGCATTCATTTATAATCACTAATCTGTATACAGAAACATCCTTATTCTTGCAGCATACGTTCAAAATACTTTGTGCATATTGCACACCTGCTGTTTTTTGAAACGCAATAAGCGGGAAATGCATCTTACTGCCACTTTACTTATATGCAGAATGTCATGTGGTGTGGTGTTAATGGACTTCCTACAAATATTCGCTTCCTTAATTAAATTAATAATAATTACACTTCTGTCTTAAACTACTAAACTTTTTCCACCACACTTACACCTATAACAGTTGAAGACCGACGACCTTTTGTTGGGTCATCCTATAGACTTGTGCGTCTATATTTGAATTTTTTCTTCCAGCGTTTCACTGTCATGAGATAGGCATTCCTCACATACTCAACTGTCATCTCTCTATGCATCGGTTGTGCCGATTTTCTTTTAAGATGGAGTAAGCTAATTACAGCTCAGTATTCAATTTTATCTAACATAGTGCTGGCGCGTAGTTTTTTTAAAATTTTATTTGTTTTTTTTTCTTCTTTTGACTGTAATGTCAATTCAAAAGAGACAGATTTAGCACACACATTAATGAGATGTTAACATACCATTATGCAAATTTTTACATTGCTAGACAGCTAGAGCATCTCGATCACGGAGATGGCAAGAACTATCAGGCATCTCCTTGTTTAATTCTTTTGAATCAACGTTTTATTCAGTGGCGGATCCAGGGAAGGGAGCGATTCCCCCCCCCCCCCCCAGAAGAGGAAATTTTCTTATTTTGTATATATAAATAAAACCTATCCCAGAGTTTGGAGCTCTTAAATGTAGCTCTAAGTAGCAGTATTACAACCCACCGTCCCCCCCAGAAGTCCGTCCTGGATCCGCCCCTGGTTTTATTTGTACCAGTATTTTTAAACTTCAGAGACTAGCTTAAATATGGTGACACGGTATTATTATACAAGTTAGTTATGGTAAAAGAACATTTATCCTATTTTCTCTGGCTTCAACAGTTGGACTGATTTTGACAAAGCTACACATTTGAACAAACAAACAAACAAACAAACAAACAAACAAAAAAGAAAAAGAAAAAAGAAATTAAAAGAAATGAAATTATTGGGTTTTACGTCCCACGGTTATGCCGGCTAGGCTAAAGGAGACGGTGATGATGAGAGATGAATGAAATGGTGGAATGAAGAAAGCGGGAGGAAACGAGAGAACCCCGAGGAAACCCACGCACACGGTGTTTGATCACCACAAAGTTCACTTGGCGAGGGCTGGTATCGAACCCGGGACCCGTAGCACTAGAGGTGAACGCTCTACCACTGAGCCACCGCGGTCCTATATTTGAACAAAGTTAACAGACCTTGTAGTTAATGAGTCGGTGGATATAGGCGAGTGGTTTCAGGCATTCGGCTAATCACCGTTAGGTAAAATCTATAGCGGGTTCGAGTCCAACTGAAAAACATGGTTGTTTTCAATTCTTCTTGAAGTTTCTATGTTTGTATCTGCGTCTAATTTATTCAAGATAAAAAAAAGTAAACAGGGTGAAAAGGTACTGAGATACTTTCGGTAATTTTAAAATTATTAACATGTTTCCCTTCGTGTTATCCTGGGTTCGGTTCTTGGTGATGGCATGTAACTTTCTTCGTTGACTTTGTATTGTGAGGAGGCAACCGGGTGCTTTAATTAATATACTGTGCGTATAAAATAGCAAATGTCTGTGTATAGTCGAAAAAAAAAAAAAACAGCGATAAGATCGATGCACTAACCTCACATTTCAGAAATAACACGTGTCTGGTCGGCTGCCATTGGCTGTGCTGATAGTAGTTTAATTTCAGCAACAGAAGTGCCAAGAGGATAGTAGTAACAACATAACACATGCATCGTCATCGCCAACGTTATACTGGCGAGTTACAGCAATTCATACTGCACTGAAGGTAATCCATAGAGCACACCCGTGACCTGGACTTAGGAACGCATGTACGTAAGTACGCTTTTTATCTTTGGTTTACTTGTATAATATCGCCTTCCAGTTCATAAGATCATCACTTGGTTTGAGTTCGGTTTATCCCGGTGCACCCTGTATAACCGACTAAACAGTGTAACTTTCCCAAGAAAACGTAATCCAATTATTTTCAGCTGGATACGAAGCAGCTGTTACTTTCTTCTTATAAGGTTGTGCTACAGATCTTTTATGACTCGTGTTCATCCGATATGGAGAAAAGTGGCTTCGTCATTTGAGCGAAAATCTCGCCATTAGATACATCATTTATCACGAGTTCATTTCCCCGGTTTTCGGACTTGTAGCAATTATTGGAGAAAAATAAACAACTCTTGTTATACTTATGTTCTTTTTCGTAAGATTGTGGTTTATTATTCACAGTGGTTCAGTATTGTTTATATATAGAGAGAGTATAATATACTATAATATTCGTTACATTATAGAAATAAAATATTCTCGTATATGGATAGATGGAGAACGAAACGTGAAAAATAAAATTACGAAGAAAATTGTTTAATTTAATTGATTTGGAGTGTAAAGTCCCTCTTCAATATTGAGGTTTTATGAGACGTGGACCCCACAGTTTAACATTGGATCGGAGTCACACGAGCTTCCACTAGGAATCGAACTCGGAGTCTCCCGGAAAGGCGATGTGTTTACTTACCATATAGCCACAAGGCAAGAAGAAAATTAAACCGAATTCGAGTTGAATTGGAACTTTACTCTTTTTTTTTTTCTGTATGTGTGTGTCGATACACAATATTTCTGAGTTTTAGTATTTTATGACCTTATGTGACACCGAGGTTATGAAAGACGAGAGATACTGTTAATATGGATTCTACTGAGGCTTGTGTAATGTTTATTAGCAGGAGGTAAAGGTGGGTCTGAAAAGGTAGAGGAACGCATTACGTCATGCCGTCCTCCGTGCCTATCTTTCCTCATTGTAAATTTTTAGGAAATGAAGGGAAGCCATACTTTTTGGAAGTAGGTGGACGGCGTCCTCCCGCGTTCCGCCTCACTTTAACTCCTGTTAGGTGATATGAATTTCCGGTAAGAGAAAAAAATATACATTCGATATTTATGCTACATTCGGAAGGTGCTGAATAATCACGTTCAATACAGAGTTTAATCGAAGAAGAAAGTTGATAAACACGTAACACAAGTCATTACATCGATTACTGGTCAATAAGGTAGAAATATTTTGCCATGTGGCTACTGAGATGTGATATTTTATGATGTAACTAGCTGCTGTGGTTAATATATATATTTTATAATATATATTTTGCAATAGGTTGTCATTTCGGTATTTTATTTGTAAGCAATGTAGAAATGGATTGTGAAGAATTGTGTAAACTAGGTACTTTGTGATGAGAAACTGTCTTTTGAACCTATAATCACTTTATATTGGGAAGCATCCTCACTAAAAATGCAACTAAAGAGTTGGGAGAATGAAATATACATAAGTGGGGAAAATAAAGAACCTCTAGGCGTTTACAATGTAGGAAAGCATTCAGCATGAAAGATGTCAGTCGAGCTAGTGTTAAAAAGTCTTAACAACTGCAAGTAGATCTTCTATAAAGAGGAAATTAAGCTCGGCTAAATGCTATTTCGACTTTAAGAAACTATGCTCATTTTATAAGAAAGTAGCAAAGGAGTTTACTATGAGAGAAGATAAGAAGATTCGGAAAATAATCACATTCACATATAAAGAAAAAAAAGTACTATAGAAAGCTGCTGAGTGAAATGATTGAAGAAGAAGATTTGAAATCATTTTCTGGACATTTCTTGCTCAATAATGGAAGAATGACGAAAACACGAGACACATCACCAGATTATTTATGTAAACTGCAGGCTTCGTCACCTGAACGACATGAATACGCTGAGATCTCGTTTGCATACGATAAAATATGCAGCTTACTAAAATGCTGATTTTCAGTTCACAATAGTAGAAAGAAAAAAAATGACTTACGAAACACTTCAAAGAAATTTGGAGGGTAAATATGGAGATTCCATACCTCGAACAAATAGGTCAATAAACGATTCTAAACAGATTCTTAAATTGTTTAACTGTTAGCAGCTAATTAATAAGATATTATGTCGAAATAGCCGTTCCTAAAATATTCAGTCTTATTAATCTATAACACGTGCAGGCAAGGGTGCCCATCAGGGTGGGCAAGGTGGGGCGCTTGGCCCCCTTAAGAGGAAATTGTACTTGGGAATATTGAAAAAAACAATATAATTTTTACATTAGTTACAGCAAAATATGAAACTCTATTTGAAACGTCGCTTATACTGGCCCCCCTTCCCTTGGAAACCATAACATGGGCGACTTTGGGTGCAGTAACTCACGTCAAGCACTTTTAAACTCTTTATTGCTGTAATTTTATTTGAATATGATTTATTAAGTGCCTTTCGAACACCGTGTAACTATCAATATCACAACAGTGTTTTATTCTCTTCGAGCAAACGCACCACAAATCTATTATTAATTATTATTATTATTATTAATTATTAATTATTATTATTATTATTATTAATTATTAATTATTATTATTGTTATTATCTGTTACTAACGTGAAGCCAAGTGGAATTGTTCTATATATTGTTCTATTCAAGTGCCGTATGTTCGTTTTTAAGAGTAAAGAAGCTAGTGCCATCCTGAGCTATTTTCGAGAAGAACATACTTGAACTTTATATACTAATTTAAATTGAGAATTTTAAATGTATCGTTACAATGTTAATTCGGTTGTGATCATATATGCTATGGTCACCTTGGTGAAATTTCTGAGCTATGTGACCACGTTAAAAAAATCATTTGTTTAAGATGATGATATAGCCTGTCGAGTTCCTTTTGGTTTCAACTCTGGCATTAATGACAGAACTGTTTTCTTTTTCATTAATTTAGAAAAAAAATGTCGACTCCGAAAATTTAGCTTTAATAGTAGAGGTAGTTCTAGGATGGAATATTTTCTCGATCATTAAGGAACAATAAATATCTTAACATCATTTCTAATAATGAAAATATTATTCGAAAGTGAATAATGCTCGCTAGTTCTACAAGAGGTTTCAAAATTCCGATAAAAGTGATCATTTTCAGGTTGTTTTTAATATAGTTTTTGGAAAGTAGTCATAATTTCTTGAGAATGATGAGTCTTGTGCGGAATCTGGAAATTCTATTTGGTAGTAAATTTCTTGGTCTTTCAAATTTATCCAATTTATCCAATTGATCCAATTTATTTTCTTTCTAAAACTAGCTGTTTTTTTTTAATAAATTAGCAAAAAAAAAAAAAGAAAAAAAAACTTAATGGAAGTCCTCTTCGTCTGTCTCTTTTCCAAAATAGCGACCTTAGCACAAATCGAATTAATGAGGACTCCTTTTGGTATGTTGATGAAGACAATTACAATTAATCTTACGAAGATAAAAAAATATTACTAATGATGTTCATGATCGACATTTAATTCTACTGGCCTTTTAGATATGTCTTTGGCAGATAAGTACATTTGATTTTGGAGATCTAGGAACAAATATAAATGAAATTCGAGTGCAATAATGAAAATTGAACTATATACTACATATTGAATTGTGCAGAAGAGAGACGTTAAACCCAAGGTAAATTAGTTAGCAGAATTACCGAGGACTCGGACTTAATTATTCGTTATTATAATATTGACAGTAACCCTAATTAAAAGTCGTAAAGGAACTGTGAAATGTCTTGATTGTAACAGCATCTTTTTGCAATTAGTGAAGAAAACTTGAAAGTGATATCAACTTTAAAGAAATAATATATTTTTTGAAAAAGTACAAAAAACAAATTTTATAAAGGATATAAATCTTAATTTTTCTATTAGGCAGTCGTATCATTTGTCTTGTTATATGCGCTGTAAATATGTTGCTAGAGCCGCGCTTCGCCACTGAAAATTCCCTAAATGATAACAAGAAGAGGGCCATAAATAATTTTTGTCTCCAGAATGAAGTAGCTTCTTGAACTTTACCCAACGTTCATTTCTCAAGAGAGTCCTCCAACTTCTTGTTCATGAGTGACGTTACCAACAATAGGTCTCGAGAACCACTCACGCCATAAATCTTCAGAGCATCTCCAAAGATTTCACCTCACAACACCCTTAGGGCTTGCTATGGTCATGTCATATCCAACAAGAACTGAATTTATGACTTAACAGTAACACCCATTGTAATAAAAGCATGTTTATATTTTGTGCTGAAAGTTAAAGAAACTAAAATATATCAGTATTGATATAAGCAATAGAAAAGAGAACTATAATAAATTTTTCGTGTGTTTCCAGTTTTGCTGCAGCATAGAAAGCAAAAAATATTAGTGATTCTACAGTACATAAAATATATTACATAAATGCATACATTACAGTACTTCCAGTTAGATAGAAAAGAAAGATACAATATCAACAATTTTTATGTAAATTTCAAGTTGTTTTGCAAATATATGCAAGTAAATGGCTTTCCCGATACGATATTTCAGTCTGTATTAAATCTCATATTTGTTTTGTAAGTATTCCATTTACATAAATATACCATATCCCTTTTCCAAACTGCTTTACAAAAACAGACGTGAATATTATGCATTTTTCGGTGCTGATCTACTATGACAGTAGTCTGTGATTGGGAGCCAGGAGTCCCGCATTGGAATCTCACTTCAAGTAAAAAAAAAAAATATTTAGTAGTGTTGTATATAGTAGAATTGCTCACTAAACCAACTTTTCTTTATCAGCAAGGACACTGTCAAAAGTGGTTTAGGGCCAATTAAACTATTAATGAGCTAAGTGTTGGCGCTATACACGGTTAGCCACATGCCATTGTCACATATATCAAAAATATTAACTTACGTTGAATAATAACAATTTACACCTTAAACTTCATGGAAAAAAGGTGGTTTTGTTTGTGTACAAACTATACAAGAAAACAATATCATGACTTCAATGACACGTTATCATTAATAATCTGTTGTTATTTCGTCCAGTCTTAAGAGTGTTGAATACCTGTTCCATCTTTTAGTTACTTGATTTATAGGGAGAAGTATATTCTTCCGTTTTCTTTGAAATTAACTTAAATTTTAAGATTTAATTTCTATGAGGCATTTGTCTAGTTAATAAGTGAAAACTTAAAACGGGTCGTATTGTGAAGAGTTTGCTTTTACCTAAATTTCTTTATGTATTTATGAACCCTGTCTGTTCGTCCGTCTGGACGAGACAAAATCTCAAAAGAATTACATAACGGATCATCAACTTTGTACAGAGTGTAGACAGGGTCGAAAGTTAGGAAACCGAGATCGTTGATGAAGATCATATTCAGACTGGAAGTTCCGGTTTTTAATGTTGATCGTAATAGAGTTAAAACTGTAATGGATAGTGAGAAACAATTTTCTGCAATCAATTACGAGTCTCAAAAATATGCCCCATGTCCGCTCTAACCTCTTTACTAAGACCGCAAGTGGTAGAAATCTATCATTTCCGGTTTCAATATTGAGAGGACGTCATGCTATACAAATCGCTCTTTCATATGGTGTACACGGGACACTACTAGTTGTTTTTTAATATTTATCTAAAGTAAACTATGCAAGTAAACACAATTACACAGAAAGCTAAATTGTGTATAGCAGATTGAAAATAAGAAACCCAACGTTGAGTTTGCCCTTAGCACCCGGAACACCTTACATTTCTTGAAATGGTCTTGCTTTGTGAAAATTAAATTCTGCGGTCAATAATTATAATATTTATAAATGAAAATGTAAATAAAATTAGATTTATATATCATTTAATGCAATTAAAATGACATTTAACTAGACATGCAAAGAAAATCCATAAAATCAAACCATTAAAATTTCTGTTCATTTTAAAGAAAGAAAAAAAGGTATTTTCAACATAAATCAATGAGCAAGAAAAAGGAGCAATGATGGCGCGGGTATTCAACATTCTTAAAAGTAGAAAAGATAAGTCACAAGTTTCAAATAAATAAATATGTAAATAATAAACTAATTTGATTTAAAAATGGTATGGTACTAAATCGTCATTTCATGTAAAATTGAACCCAAAATTCTAATTTCTTATAAGCTAGATATAGAAGTCTTACGGCAAACACAGAACAAAATCTAGTAAATATCATGGTCGTATTTTTTTAACTAGACATGCACATGATTCATAATCTTCATTTCTGTAATACACAAAAAAATTCGGTAAGTGGTTAACAGTTTTTAAAAATTATAGTGTCTGTAATAGATCAACAGAGGAAAAAGATTCGTTATAGAAAATCATTTGGTTGCATTGTTTAAGAGTAATAAGGAAAAGCTTCCTTAGGAAAAAAGGCCACCAACAATAAGTACTACATAACGAAAACGAAATATTCTTAAATAATTGCATAACTAAAAATAATAATTGATTTTTTCTAAATTATCTGAGTGTTTTCAGTGTGCATCAGGTAGTCTTAAAGATCGTCATGCTAAGAAAATTTTTTCAGCACACGTTGTTTAGAACACAATAAAAGAAAGAGCAGTTTATGTACTGTATCACTTCATGAGCAGAAGTCTAACAAGTACAACATAGTTTAATGGGCATGCAAATATTGCCATTCCAGGAGTACATTATTTTGATCGAAATCGTCTAAATTACGTATTTAGAAGTAATTCACCAATAGGCTACTACAAATGACATCAGAAAAACTAAGAACAGTTGATTCATATCTACGAAAACTACAGTTGTAGAAAAGATGGGATTTTTGTAAAGGTTCACGTGATTGAAGTTAAGAAGACAAATAAGTGGCTAGGGATGGGCACGAGCGAGTTCGAGGGAGTTTTCTTTGAAACTCGACTCGACTCGAAACAGACATCTTTGAACCCGACTCGAGAACTCGGCTCGAAAAATGTCCTCCAACTCGACTCGAATTTGGTTCGAGTTTCGAGTCGAGTCGAGCCAAAACGAACCAAATCGAGCCGAATTGGGTGTATAGTTCAAGTATTCTCTTCAAGTATCATACATACACAATACAATTATTATCAATGACACAACAACAACAACAACTACTACTACTACTAATTATTATTATTATTATTATTATTATTATTATTATTATTATTATTATTATTATTATTATTATTATTATTATAAGAGCTGCCGGGGATCATTGGTAGAGCGTTCACCTCTGGTGCAACATGGGGTCCCGAGTTCCATCTCTGCTCCCGCCAAGTGAACCTTGTGGTGGACGAACACAGTGTGCATGGGTTTCCTCGGGGCTCGCCCATTTCCTCCCACTTTCATTCATTCCACCATTTCATTTATTTCTCATCAACCCCATCTCCTTTAGCCTAGCCGACATAAGAGTGGAACGTAAAACTCCAAGATTTATTATTATTACAGCGTTTTTGCTTCGCAATCGTAAGGTCCGATGCTCGAATCCAGAGTTCAGTATCCCGACTGGGGTTTTCCAGGGTTTTCCTCAGTTACACCAGGTCAATGGTACCTTAAAATACAGACCCTGATCGCCATTCTTCCACTTCATTTCCCAATGTTGTTAGTATTGTTGATTTGTTGAGTGCTCCAGTGTAAAATGGCCTCTGGGATTGTATCTGGTAGTTTAGTAATAAGTAAATAAATATATCTCTCGTTCATTTAATTCTGCAAAAGGTGGCTGATGGCGGGCATGAAGTCATATGTTTCCAGGTACTTATACACTTCCTAAGAGACCACCACTTTTACGATACTTTTTCGATACGAGACAGACACAAACTTTGTCTCCTAGACTATTGTCATGGTCTGTATATGAGTATTGGAACACAATTTATGCTACATTCGCGAAGTGTTCTCTCGGGATTCGTGTAAAATTGATTCAAATGCAAAGTTCTCCACGGCCCAATGCATATTGCACTTATTTTAACGGCCCATATGTAATTTGCATATTTATGGACCTTCATATATCCGGAATTCAATCATATACTACTATAACGCTCGGGAACAAAATTGTTTTTACACTAGTTTCTTTAGATGGAACTGGACATGAATGTGGGTATATACAAAACAAATTGGATCAAGTATTGGATCAAAGAATTTGTTGTGAATGAATATTAGTCTAGTAGTACTTTATTGAGTAAATAAGTAGAACGATATGGAGGAGAGATTTGAATCGGATAAGCACAACAGTGGCTTGTGATTGAAGAAGACTAAATTATGTATGTAACACTGCTGTCAGAAATAAGATAAAGTATGAATAATGATAATATATTGTTGATATTCACTATTATTATTATTATTATTATTATTATTATTATTATTATTATTATTATTATTATTATTATTATTATTATTATTATTATTATTATTATTAATTTCAGCATGCAAAGTGTCACACATATAAATATTTCGTAAAAGCAGAAAAATGAACTTGTTTTTCCAATTGCCTTCGTAAATAGCTGTGGGATTATTCCTGTTATTTGAGGGGTGTCTGCAAATTTTGACTACCAAAGCTTTGCTCAAATACATGACATACTGCCGCAGAAAAGTAATATTGTTCTTCCCCTATTTTTAGTGCCTACTATAAAAAAGGAAAGAGCTTAAAACTATTCAGTAAAGAAAATTCTGAACCTCTGTACGGACCTCTGATTACAGATTCCGTTTGGTGGTAACTTGTTTACTTGTAGAGTTACAGGGCTGTTGAACAATAAACCACACGTGTTCAGTTGTAGTCCAGTCTAAATCTGTAAGAACGTTTGCCTCCAATGAATAAGATAAAGGAGAATTTCCGGCCATACAAAATATGAAGAAGCGAAATCAGCACTTTATTTACTATGATATGTGGGGGGCGCGGTAGCTCAGTGGTAGAGCGTTACCTTTGGTGCTTGGGGTCCCTGGTTCGATCCCAGCTCGCGCCATGTGGACTTTGTGGTGGACAAACACCGTGCTCGTGGGTTGTCTCGGGTTTCTCCCATTTCCTCCCACTGTCTTCATTCCACCATTTCACTCATCTCTCATAATGAGTGATAAAACTTAAAGATTTCATTTCGTTTTTACCATGATATGAGAGGATTTAGTGAACATCATGATAATTGTCACTTCTGGTAAAATTAAGTTATTAGGTGGACTGGATTGGTATTAAACCACAAGGGAAACTTGTTTGGTATGTGTCATTGTATCGAATTGCATAGGAATGATGAACGTTCTTTTCATACTTACTCGAAAGTCAGAAAATGTGGCATACAATTGTTTCCACGAGCTGCCCATATTATACAAATAACAACATTGTTATCCGGAATAGGCTTTTTGCAAATATTGGTAATAATAATAATAATAATAATAATAATAATAATAATAATAATAAAATAACGAACTCTATGGCCTATGGAACCCGGAGGTTCAATGTCGCGTTCACAAAAGCTCTCCACTGACTTCTATCATTAGCTAACTGCATCCAGTTTTTACTTTGCATTCCAATCTCTGCGAGATCCATCTTAATATTGTTCTCTCATCTGCGCCTAGGTCTTCCTAATGGTCGTTTTCCGATTGGTCTTCCAGTCAAGACTTTGAAAGCTACTATTGACTTTGAAAGCCCTATTTTCTTCCATTCTAGCTACATGACCCTCCCACCTAAGCCTCCTAGACTTGACGACCCTAACAATGTTGGGTAAACCGTATAAATTATGTAGTTCCTCGTTATGAAGTTTCCGCCATTCCCCATTCCCGTTCCTCTTGGGTCCGAATATCCGTCTCAGGATCCTGTTCTCAAATACTTTCAGTCTATGTTCTTCCCTCAGAGTAAGCGACCATGTTTCGCAACCATACAGAACAACAGGCATGATTATCGTTTTGTATATTTTAAGCTTCAGATTCCTCGATAGAATTCGCGACGACAAGAGATTTTGAACCGAATAGTAACATGAATTCCCTGCTTTTAGTCGACATTCAATTTCTTCGTGAATATGATTTTCCTCTGTTAATACTGATCCTAGATATTTGAAACTATCCACTTTATCAAAAGTATTATTTAATATTTTAACGCATCCATGATTTGACGTATTACGGTCCCGACGCATTTCCATGTATTTAGTTTTTTCTGCATTTACTTCTAAACTTATGTCCCTGCAAGCGTTTAATAAGATCTCTGCATTCCTTTCTATTGTTCTCCTATAATCCCCTATTAAATTTACATCATCAGCATATGCCATAACCTGGTGAATATCATTTAACTCTAGGCTCTGTTTGCTATTTTTGATTTTCCTTATAGCGTAGCCCTATTCCAGAACAAAGTTAAATAATAGTAGCGACAACGCATCTCGTTGTTTCAGGCCATTCTCGACGTAAAAGGTCGGGGACAAAAATTTTCCTACCCGGACTTTACTTTGGGATTCATTTAAACATATCTTAGTTAATCTAATTAGCTTTCTCGGTATTCCAAGTTCTGTAACAACGTTGTATAATGTTTTTCTTTTAACCGAGTTGTACGCCTTTCTAAAATCAATAAATAGTTAATGTATCGGGGTATTGTATTCACACTTTTTTTGGAGTATTTGGCGAATGGTAAATATTTGGTTGATAGTTGATCGATTTCGTCTAAATCCGCACTGATAATCTCCAATAATTTCATCTGCGTATGGGTCAATCTTGCTAATAGAATATTTGAAAGGATTTTATAAGTTGACAAAAGAGAAATGCCTCGATATAATAATAATAATAATAATAATAATAATAATAATAATAATAATAATAATAATAATAATAATATATAGAAACTAGATAACGATTATTCTTCTCGTAAGAAATTCTAAAAAATTCTAAATAAATTTAAAAATACCATAGGAGAATTATACAGCTAAAGACAATATAGGAATAGGCCTATTACGAAAGAGTATTATGAAGATAATTTAAAGTTAAGTATGATTTCTTTTGTCACTAGAATTCTTTATAATGATTGATACTAACAGAAAATCAGACTAATAAAGCAATATGTTAATACTGAAAAATTAGTAATTTCTCCATATAGCCTATGATAAGATATTCAGAAAAGTGATTAATTTTGAATTATCCCTTTTATTAATCATTCATAATGGGAGCCATTTCAACACAGCTATACACAGTTACATATATAATGACAAGGAGATTTTAATGTTGATAATTATGGTTGGAGGGGGTTTTTCGAGATATATATATGATAAAATATTGGAAAATATGGTAAATGTTACGTATTAATTAATTAATTACGAGTATTCATAACGTGAGAGCTGCTTCAACACGGCTATAGCATAAAGGTGTATACCAGGAGATAAATTGATACCGACATCATTTTGATTAAAGAGGGGTTACATGAGACCCATCATGTATAGGCCTATATCCATCTTAGAATACCCCGGCAATCCTGTTGTTTTTCTGTTCTGGAGTTAGCAGTTATCTGAATCACTGCGGTGCTCCGCCCGGGTTTAGGATTGTCAACGGATCGAGTGGCTCGTCTCACAGCTCATCTACTATCGAGCCAAACCGAGAAGTGAACCGAGTCAACACCTCACCTAACCGAAACGGCAAAAACCGATGGCTCAACTGAGCCGAACCGAACCGATTCGGTGGCTCATCCCGAACGAGCCGGCTTGGACCATCGGCTCAATTGAGCCGAGCCGATGGCTCATCCCAACCGAGCCGGCTCGAGCTGTTCGCTCAGTTGAACCGAGCCGAGCCCGTTGACATCACTACCCGGGTTGGACTTCTGCTTAGATTCAGAAATACGACTGTGCAGATCTCATCCTTGATGGTACAAACTACAGTATACCTGTATACATATATTGGTGCTCACGACATTTGAGGCTGTCCTTTTATTTTAAAAAAATTATTGTGGTCTCGTTATCGAGACGAGATGAGATGCAAGCAGTGTCCCCTCTCGTGAGCAACACTAAAAATATTCCACATTACGGCTTACATTTCTCATGGCTTTCGCTTTCCAGTTTAATCAGGCCATGATTTCAAAACGAGCTAAGACGAACTAAACGAGCGAGCCATATATCAAACTCGACTCGACTCGACTCGAAACTCGATCTCAAAAACAGTAACTCGGCTCGGAACTCGACTCGAGAAAACTACCTTTGACTCGGCTTCGAGTTGAGTTTCGAGTCGAGTCGGGTTTTAGCTCGACTCGTGCCCATCCCTAGAAGTGGCACTTCGGAAAATGAATATTATTCTGGCTTTTACAGAGCTGCTCTCCATGTCAACAAGTCAGCTTATAGTGACGTTACCAAGGTTATGATGTGGAAATCCATTTCGGCAGATAGACCTTATGATGTATGTTTTTCAATAACCTCGAACTTTATCATTATGTCTAAATATTCACAACTCAAAGTTAATTTCTTATCAGAAGTTTGTCAATATGTTTTCTTCTCTTATTGGGCCAAACCAAACGTCAATTCAGCTGCCGCATAATATA
This sequence comes from Thermobia domestica, assembly GCF_964235325.1. NCBI lineage: Eukaryota > Metazoa > Arthropoda > Insecta > Zygentoma > Lepismatidae > Thermobia > Thermobia domestica. The sequence continues at coordinate 175,846,671 of NC_137465.1, read as the reverse complement.
AAAAGGAAGAATATATTTTTAGATTAGCTAGTGTTAACAAAGAAGTAATTGGACCGAATAATATACTGTAACAAATCTATAGAGCTAGCGAACTGATTGTTTCAGAATCACCTGACCTTGTACAGTCAGCAACAAAAGTTCTTTCTGTTTTATGAAATTAGTTTCGTAAATAACTTCAGAATGTAAGGACAATTTGAGTAATGTTTTCAGTAAATTAGAAAGAATGTAATTTTCTGTGTGCTAAGGCATACCACAGTTTTTCGTTCCAGCCGTACCACCGTTATTCCCAAAATATTTTTTTTCCAAACAGAAAGAACTTTTGTCGCTGACTGTGCGAAGTATGTGAGAAACATCTAAAGAGGTATTACACCCAAAATAGTAAATATATTTTTCTTCATTATATTTAGAGTTGAAAACTTTTTTTTGTCCCATGTTTGTGCTATGAGGCTAAGGGAGACTGTGGTGATGACAATGAACAAAATTGTGGAATGAAGAAATTTAGGACGATATAAAATGGTGGAATTCCGAGAAAACCCACGCTTATGGTGGATAAACACTACAAAGCACCCATGTACGAGTTGGGATCCCAAGAACCAGCGGTTACACATTGTTGTGTTTATACTTGTAAGTATGGAAAGATAAAGTACATTTCAAAAGATGAAGGTGCTAATGAGGATTATTATGAACAGATATAAATAAAAAGTAATTAGTAGCTGTGGGGTCACTAGGGGTGAAAATTTTCCGTTTCATGAAATTATTTTTCCTATGGGTTCACATCTATTGAAAACCATTTATGTATTTGGATGATGTGCTTTTTTAAAGGCTTTTGAAAAAAAGTCAGATTTTCAGTTCCTTGTAACTTTGTTTTTCTTCATTCGAAATCCGTCATATCATGATCATAATATTAAGCACAAAAGTATTTTGAATGCATTGCCCTGTTTATCTGCTTTAGAGTCTAGAGGCCACCAACATTTGAATGTGATGCTGTAGCTTCCTTAGTTCGCAATACTGAATAAGAAACGTGATTCTGTAAGTTTTCATTTAACATTTTAGATAGATTCAACCTTTTTCTTTACGTTGAGTAATAGGCCTTCTTGGTCTTGGATGGTTGCTTAGAAAGATAGAATTTTCCGCAAAAATAGTGGAAAAATTTTCCAAATTGACAGTTTTCAGCGGAAAATTTCCACCTCACATCACTATTGGGGGCACCCTGTATATCTTTCTTATCATCTTTCTTTCTTGTGCTTTAATTGAATTGTTGAAATTGTCGGCTACGTCATAATATCTCAGAGCAAGAAATAGAATGTATTTCTATTCCGTTCAATCACTGTCACCTTCTTAGCACAACAAAAGGTTTCTGTGAAAATGTTATTTATAGTTTCAACACGTCAAACGGATGCAACACATGTCTTTGAGTCGACGAAGAACTTTCTAGAATAAATCTGAAACGAAAGAAGATAAAAGAAAGAAAAAATAAAGGAAAGACAAAGTGAACGATTGACAATCATCTAATTGAAAGGGTTCTATTTCTTTTTTTTTTCTAAATTTTGGATCCTTTCTCAGCACCGAGGCTATACGAGAAGTGGATGTAATCTTTAAAGTTGAATCCGAACCATTGTACGGTACGTTGCTCTCTCCACCGGCAATCGAGCTCGGAACCATGTGCACCAAAGGTGCGTACATTAGTCAATAGACTAGCTGGGAAGGCTTTTTTTTTTTTTTTTTTTTTTAAATAGGCTAGCATCGAGTTATAGCGTTAAGCTTTTTGGGGAAATGATGCTAGAAAACAGAAGGTAAGGTACTTTTACAGTTATTGTAAAACTACAGTGTTCATATCTTTTAGTATCAACGTTGTTTTGTCAGAATTGCATGAAGTATATTCTGGGGTAACACAATAAGTACAGTCATTGCGTATTTAGGATTTTGTTTCGGTGGGACTATGCCAATTCTCCTGACTGTATATATATATATATATATATATATATATATATATATATATATATATATATATATATAATATATATATATATATATATATATATATATATATATATATATATATATATAATATATATATATATATATATATATATATAATATATACTGGGTCTATGTAGGTATACAGTTATTATATATATGATACATAAATTTATCTATTTCGGGGGGGCTGAGCCCGATAGCCAACCCCTAAGTACACCACTGAGTACAGTATACATAAAAATATATTGTATCTATTGTTTTTCTCCCAACGTTGACACACATGCTCCTAACAGCGACAAACATACTTTTAATACTAGTTACAAGAAATAATTTAAATTTGCTTTAACATATCAGGATCTGCAGCATTGTTCCACATGAGTTTAACACCAGCTGAGAGCCTAGAGGAGTGTGTGTGTGTGTGCCAACTGCCGCACAATCGCATGATGGGCGGTTCTTAAGCGGATTGTCACATTCGACGAGAAGTGGGTATATTCCCGAAATCCGAATGTGCAAAAACTATGATTGAGCAAGGGCTAACTTCCAGAACCAATCGTCAAATAGGGTCATTCCGAGCATAAAGTCATCCTCTCTGTGTTGGAACTACGAGGTGATAATTCACTTCGAGGTCGTTCCTATCGATCGTACCATCAATGTCCACCTTTATTCCGAACAGTTGAAGCGGATGTATGCTGTACTGCACCAAAAATATCTTGTATTAGTGAACGAAAAGCTCGTCCTGTTTTAATAGGATAACGCAAAACCATATTTGGCTCGAAAAATTTAATAAAAGATTCAGGAACTTTATGGGATCAAACTAATGCCACACACACACCAAATAGTTCTGACTTTACTGTTTCTGATTACTATCTGTTTCGGTCCATGACACAATTCATGAAATCACAATTATTCACCAATCAGCAGGAGCTGGAAACAGCAGTGACTAACTTTTTTTTTTTTTTTGCCTCGAACAAGGAGAAGGCAGACTTTGGTAGGTGAACTTCGGGGTCATTTTTTGCGAGGTAGTAGTGCACATTTAAAGAGTTAATATTACAAACTGGGAGGGCGCAATTGCCAAAAATAACCGAGAAAAATCGTCTTAAAGTTTTCTGCTCGCCGCATATATCGTAAGACGCGTAAACTTATCAAGTGACGGCGTGGCAGTGAGAAGAACCTGAGACTCACGTGCAAAGGGTCCCGGGTTCGATTCCCATTTGAGTCAAACTTTTATTTTCGTTTTTTGCTTCAAAAAATAAAGTAGCCATTTGTAACTATAAGTAAAATATTAATACACCGTATGTTTATAATGTATTAAAACAATAGAAATTTTCAATCACTTGTAAAATCTTTCAATGTTCCATGTTAACTAGGAACAAAATTTAATCTCTTTCGTAAATATTAATGTTCGTTGTCATTGTGTAAAAATGTTCTTGAAGCTTCGTGTCTACATCTGTTGACAGTGTGCGAATTACAAGGGGAATGAGAAGGAAATGCCCTTTGGTTATATCAATATCCAGTATTAGCAAAAGGGGATTTTCCCCTCAACTCCTTTTGTAATTCGCACACTGTCAGCAGATGTAGACACGAAGCGTCAAGAACATTTATTACACAACGACTGTCGTAACCATAATATAACTCGTCATATCAGTGTACTTTACAGCGACGGAATAGATTATATTTTTTACTAGTTAACATTGAATATTGAAAGATTTTACAAGTGATTGAAAATTTCAATTATTTTAATACATTATAAACATATTGTGTATTAATATTTTACTTATAGTTACAAATGGCTACTTTATTGGTTGAAGCAAAATACGAAAATAAAATTTTGACTCGAAAGGGAATCGAACCCTAGACCCCTTGTACTTGAGTCTCAGGTTCTTCTCACTCTGCCACGCCGTCACTTGATAAGTTTACGCGTCTTACGATATATGCCGCGAGCAGAAAACTTTAAGGTTTTTCTCAGTTATTTTTGGCCATTGCGCCCTCCCAGTTTGTAATATTGACTCTTTAAATGTACACTACCACCTCGCAAAAAATGGTCCCGAAGTTCACTTACCAAAGTCTGCCTCCTTCTTGTAAGAAGGAAACATAGTATCTACGTGGATTGGAGGAACTGGGAGGAAACTGGCTGCAGAGCCCAACACGAGGGACTATATAGTTTAAACGTTAACCCGCTTTTATTTTACTGTAATAAATACAAGTACGTTGTGTAACAGAATATTGCAATACTTTGACTCACCCTCGTAAGTCAATGATGTAGCCAATTAAGAAACTTAATTTAAATACATTTGAACCAACAGGTTTTACCTCCAGGCTAGAGTAGTCTTAATAGTTTTTAAAAGTAAGTGTTACTTTGCTTATGAACGTGACTGTAAAGTAAATTGATTTAAATACGAAAGGGTAAAGCTAAGCGTAATTTGCTCATCGCAACACTTAGGAGATTTAAAGGACAAATTAAATTGTCTTAAGGCCTCCAGGATGTTCCATATTAGATAAAGATGTGCGGAGACCAAATTAGAAAACAAGACGAAGGAAGTACGCACAAAAGGATGGAAATAGGAGAGAGGAAGAAACAGAAGGGAAGAGAGAGAGAGGGAGGGGGAAGCGAGAGTTGCTGCAGGGTGTTTCGTTAAGAGCTGGACGTGAAGATTGTATAATCGTAAAGTTAGCAGGCTGTAGACAAACACTAGCATCATAAAGGATGTAATATTAAATGCTTCCCTTCTATGCAATAGCTAATTAGAAGTTCAACTTTTCTTGCTGCCTGTTGCATTCTACTTAGGAAGGTTTACTTCTTGAAACTATATGAATTTTAACATGCAGTACTTTGCAATTGTCTATTTTACTTAAAAAAAAAACTCCTGGCGCAACGGTCTGTAGTTGGCCAGAGTTTACTAGTTAGCTGTGGCACTTATGCCTTTGTAGTGATATGTGGTCAGCAGCCAATAGTCTCCCCTTGCCGTTAATGCTGACCTTCTAGAGCGGAGCTATCTACTTCTTTTCCTTCAAATAGCTCCCAAATTGTCCTCATGACACTGGGTGGAGTGGACGCCGCACTGCTAACACCATCTGGTGACTCACCCATCTTTTCTCTCACCACACACCCGGCACCGCTTCACTTCCTTGATCTCATGAGACACGTATACCAATGCAGCTAGGGCATTGGCAAATATTTATCTAAATATTATAAAAGTTGAACGAAGAAGAAAAAGTTGACGCGAAAGACCAAGAACGATATCGGGGGACGAGGAATAAAAGGCGTGTTCAAATAAAATGAAAATGAAATCTTTGAGTTTTACGTCCCATGGTTATACCGGTTAGGCTAAAGGAGACGGTGATGATGAGTAATGAATGAAATGGTGGAATGAAGAAAGTGGGAAGAAACGGGAGAACCCCGAGAAAACTAACGCACACGGTGTTTGTCCACCACAAAGTTCACTTGTCGGAGGTTGGGATCGAACCCGGGACCCCCAAACACCAGAGGTGAACGCTCTACCACTGAGCCACCGCGGCCCCACCATGTTCAAATAAAACATAGAAACATACCACACAGACTCATACTCAGCCAGAATACTAAGAGGGGAGGTCAAGTGAATATTCTGGAGAGATACCTTGAGTTCACCTTACGTTTATTTTTTCTTAGTATACAAAATCTATCAGTATGAACTATATTATCCTTAATGAGATACGGAGAAACAGAATTACTTGAAAAGCATTGAACAACTAGCACACTTGAATATAATCTTGACAACCCCTAATAACTGAAAATTAATTACAGAATGAATACGTCATTATATGAAGTGAATATAAAGTCTACCTGCATCCAGAAGACAAAGCCATGAAAACAAAGAAGGTAATACTAGAGCAAGCAGATTGGTACATTAAATAAAATGCTGCCTCCGATAAAGCATTTGAATTTCTGAAAACGAGCGTAATCATAGATTCCATTAATCCACAATTATTATAAACATAGTGCATGGACGGTGCAAGTGTGGCCCTCAAAGAAACTGAAGAATTCCTGGAGTATTTTATAAAACGTTGAACGGGGAAAATAAACAACAATCACATTCAATATTTCAACGAACAAAAAAACATCATCGTATATCGTTCAAGTTAGAAGAACACTGTAATTCGAAAGAAACAGAGATACACGTGTTTGATCAATCTGCTTTTTATCAGTACAGGATAAACTCTTGGAGGGTGAACTAATCGAGGTCTTTTAATCTCTCACGGTTATGCTTTTTAAGTTAATGAAGACGAATGATAAATGAAAGCTAATTATTGCAAAATAATCCATGGAATGAGAGTGTAGGAGAAAACAGGAAAGCGCTGACAAAACTCACGGATACATTGTTGTTTCTTACAAATTTCCATGGTGTGGGATCGAACAAAGGACCCTTCGCATCAGGAATGAGCGCTCTATCCATGAACCCCATGCCGCCAGTTGGAGAAAGAACTATGATTTTCATAGATGTGTAGGTCAAGTTAATGCTAACTCAATATACAAATGAGTTCACACAATATACACAATATACAATATATTCATTGTCAAAAGTGTTAATTTTGTGTAGTAATTTTCTTCGTCCACAAATGGTAGGTATTTTTTCCGTCATTTATTGGCAACTGGTGGGCTGCTTCCGGCCAGGGTCGCAGACAGATTGTTAATAGATCATCGTTAAAGTGGTTTTATTACAGTTTTATTATTTTTATTGTTTGTAATTGAATAGTGGTTTATGCGGCTAGCACAAAGGGGATTTTTTAGTGTTCAAAAGGCTGAGAACTACTGTTCTAGGTTTTTCTCCCTCACCTCAACCATAGGTTGTGGGCAACGTCGAAGTTTGAAAACTTTTTTCTCTCTTGGGAGAGCTGTTTTATACTTTGATAAGGTCTCTTCTTTGTAATTGCATCTAGATATTCTATCCTTGGTCTTAGGGGCGCGGTGGTTCAGTGATAGAGCGTTCACCTCCGGTGCTTGGGGTTCCTGGTTCGATCCCAGCTCGCGCCATGTGGACTTTGTGGTGGACAAACACCGTGCTCGTGGGTTTTCTCGGGGTTCTCCCGTTTCCTCCCACTTTCTTCATTCCATCATTTCACTCATCTCTCATCACCACGTCTCCTTTAGCCTAATCGTTGGACGTAAAACTTAAATATTTCATTTTATTTTTCGATCCTTGGTCTTTCTCTTCCTGGTTTTCCTTCTGTCTTTCTTTCTATCAACACGGTGATTCAATCGGAGTGCCGAATAAGATGGCCAAGCATGCTGTTTCTTTTTTTTTCCTGTTATCTTTATGATCAAGCGTCTTTCCTTAGCTTCTTTTAGTACGTCTTCATTCCTTTTCCTTTCCGTCCATGATATGCACAGCGTTTTGCGCCAACACCACATTTCAAATGCTTCCAGCTCGGATATTTCAGCTTTTCTCATTGTCCACGTCTTCGATCCGTAAAGCGCCACGCTCCACGATCTAGGTTAATTGTAAGGAAATGCAAGTTGAATGAAAAGTGCAGTTAAAGACAAAGAAATTCGATTTACGAATCTTAAGTGTTATATAGTCATATTGTGGCTAATGAAGTGATTCAGGATGTTTTCTAATAGTAGAGGGACGGGAAAAAGAGCTCCACGATATCGAAATAAATAAGCTTATAGCCAAACGGCAAAAACATGAATAGGTAACTTCAGTTCATATGGATAAAGTCTAGTCTACATTAAGGATATTTCGTTTTAAGGAGATTTAAGATCAAGTCTACAAAAACTTGTATAGACTACTTCATTGAATGCCAATAAGTACGATGTTTCTTAATCTGGAACAAAATTGATATATGGACTCACTAAAACGTTCTAATAGTGGCGATGCCAGCTTTAATTTCTTGGAGGAGGCAAGCGGAGATTTGCGGGGGAACAAATGTTTTTATACCGGAAAGCATGGGCATCCGAAGAAAATTTTCTAGGAGGGGCATTCCATGGTTACTATATTACGTCTGGTATTTAATATACGTGGTTTGCTATATTACATATACATCTTCGTGAGTTAGGGGGAGTGGGCCTACCCTTCGGGCGCCCGTGCCGTGCCGGAAAGAGTAGTTTTGTATTACTTGACCCACATTATTATACAATATGTCGGGGGGCAGGCGTCGTCAGCGGGCGTGGACGCCTACTGCCTCGATTAGTGCTGTCACTGATTTGTTAACTTTCTCATAGTTCAGGGCATCGCGACCGTGTTAGAACATAAAAAGTAGAAAGGAACTGCAGAGGAAACTGAACTAGAGGATCTTCAAGAGTAAGAGAAAGACAATCAAGTAATAGTGATGTTTAATATGTCGTATAATAAAAAATTCAATAGTGCATTAGTTCAGGAATGTTAACACACTCACAAAAGATTCTTATTTTTAGAAAAAGAGAAGAAAGAAATTAAAGTAGTAGGTTGTTCGTAAAGTACAAGACATTCTTAATAACTACACTTGCAACAACTGCGAACTCCCGCGCATCATACATATTTCAATATTTTTCGGAAATGGTAAGTCATATGCTCAAACGATGTATCCATCGAAGCGAGCATTCCTCCTCCAAGAGTTTGTTCTATATTGAAACAAAATAGATTGATCCAACACGTGTGTCTCTATCTTTCGAATTACAGTATTCTTCTAACTTGAACGATGTACTATGATTTTCTTTGATCGTTGGAATGTTGTATTTGATCATTCCTTATTTTCTCCAAAATACTCTAGGAATTCTTCAGTTTATTCGGGGTTTACCTTCCGCCGCTCCTGCACCACGTTCAATTGTGTATGAATAAAATCGATGATTTAAAATAATGGATATTCCCTTTCTACCCGACTTCGATCCGACATTTTGTTCTCGAGTTATGGCCGTCTTTTGTATTTTTACAACTAATTTTCGGCTGCTTATAGCGCGGAAAGGAAGCATTTCTACATCCAGGTTGGTCTATACTTTTCGTCTTACCTTAGTGTTGTTCTGAAACTCTCTCTCTACGTATAATATATTATAAAATATAGGGTGTTAATAAACTAGACCGACAAACTAAAGCAGCTGATTCCTCACATCAAAATAAGGAAAAAAGTTTATATGGGCCTGTGGTCGGAATTGCATAGTTTCAAAGCTAAGGCTGTCCAAAACCGTAAGAAAATTAAGTTGAGGCGAATATCTGAAAAACTAGCCGTTGAGCGGAGGTGGCATGTTATTGTCTTAGGGTTAGGCTATTCGAGAATGCGTTTCCGATGTGATATCCCCTGCAGCGAACGCGACCTAGTAATTTTACTTTCGCCAGAGTTATACTGTGAGCCAGTCAGGGTTTCCATATCTTTTTTGCCAGGACCAGGGCTATAATAACAGAGTTCAATACTCCGCACAAAGCATCTTCCAAGCAGCTGTTTCTTGCTACAATCCCCTTGCCTGGCAACAAGTCTTTCCTTTTTACCCTCCCTTTAGACATCTTTTAAACAGCAGGCGATCTACTGTTCCGAGACGCACCAAATACGCTCAAGGCGACGTTTTCTGCGCGTTTTTATTGCTTTTACGTTTGAAGCGCATTGTAATTAGCCATCCACATTTAAATATATGATCAGCATATTCCAAGCGTACGCATGAGCAATAAAAACGCGTTGCGAACGCTTTAATTGGCCGCCGACTTAGACTTGAAATATGCCCTATCCAAAAATGCATGATTTTGAATTGTTCAGTGGCGACGTAAGAGAGTCCGGACAGAAAGTAGGGGAACCGATATTCCGTTAGAAAAGATGGGTTCGGTTCATAACAGATGACAGACCATCGATATTTTGAACAGAAACAAAATGACGAAGGATTTTTGGTGTTATGCATGGTTACATAACTACAACAGGGACTGAATATAATGTATAAAATGAAATTCAATAAAATCATTACATCTGCAGGTTCGTGACTCACAATACTGAGCTAATTTTCCACGGTTGCAAACAACCTTAGCTGTGAAACTATGCACTTCTGATCACAAATCCATATACCCTTTTTTTCTTATTTTGATGTGAGGAATCACTTGTTTTAGTTTGTCATTGACACCCTGTATATATTTGAAAACAAAAGAAAGTGAAAACAGTACTTCCTTTTTCTGAGATATTATTTCATTTTAAACCACATTAAATTTGCACAATAATAAAAGCAACACTACTTACAATAGCGAAGTGTTTTGGTATTAGCTTTGAAGCATCTTAATTTCTCCAGGGATTGTAACTAGTTATTTTCTGACATCATAGTAGAGGTTCCGGCAATTCGGACATGGTGTATTAAAGCAAGAGACATGGTGTATTGGGACTTTCTTGTAACTTTCCTCTTTAAGCCATTTTTTATTATCGTTGTGTCCTTTCCTCCGCTCTTCTTCATTTTTTTGTTTGTTTGATCTTTGCTTAATTCACACGATGATTCTCCTATGTTATGTAGGTTCGTCATGATTAAGTTTTCGTTTCCACTTTTTGTTAATAAGGAGAAAACGTGACACTTCTGCCTCCCTGAATAAACTAATTAAGAAAGACCCAGAGATCATATAAATCACTTTTATGCTACGATAAAACTAGAGCAAGGAAAAATATGATGGGAAATTTCTTGTCGTATTATTGGAACTAGAATGTAGTAAGGGGAGATATTGTTTTTCTAGCACAAAATACATTCAGTGGTTATACATATGTTTTTGTAACTTTTGTTTTCAATATAACATTAATGAATGTTGTAATATTGAGATACGTATGATTAAAAGATATTAATTTTCATACAATATATTTTTTTATTTGACTTCAATTTAGCGTCCCTTTCAGCAGCAAGTCTATATGAGACGTGGACCTATAGCTTAACGTGGGATCTGAACCACATGAGCTCTCTCCGAGAATCGAATCCAGGTCTTTCACGCCAAAGGCGTTCATGTAATATTAATATAGAATATGTTAAACGTTTTTTAAATACGTTAAACCCTTGATGGTCTAATTTATAACACATTGTGAGGCAGGACAAAATAAGAACCATGCTTGGGCAAGGGGGGTCACTTTCCTTTCCCCTCCTCCTGTGGTGACGATTAGTTGAGTGTGCGTAAATTAGACATTTTTTGAATCATTTCTACTATTGTGTGTATACTGTTCCTTATATGTTGGAAAATTAGGGACTGAGCTAGGAACAATTAAAAGCAACTATCTGAAAATTTCGTTAAATAATAATAATAATAATCGTCTGGCACCAATAGCCATTAGCTACCTTCCATAATTGGCTTTCATTCTTTCAGTTTTACCACTTTTTAAGTTTTACTCTTCGTTTTTACCTTGATTAAGAGCAAGTTTAGGCTTTTGGCCTCTATCGTGACAGATGAAAATATCGTCTGACGACCCCGTTACGTTCTTAATCAATTAGTTAAAAAAAAAGTGATTATTCAAGAGAAGGTGATAGTGCAATAAAATAAACATACTGTTGAACTTAACACACTTCTTGTGTTTCTGCGTTGTTGCTTTCCGCAAATGATTATATATATATATATTTTTTTTTTCGGCAATTTCCTTTTTTGTATTTTATTATATCTTGGATGCTATGACATGATTTCCAAGTGGTGTATGCTCGAAGTCTCAGTAAACCATAGATAGAGAGAGCAAGGGGAAGGCAGCAATGCTAGCATTGACAGAAGACAGTGGTGACCGACAAATAAGGCGTAGTCGGTGGTTTTGCAGATACACTCTTCGTGGATTCATCGCAAATCGAACACTGCCAACACTTGTTTTATGACATTCCATTTATATTGTTCCTTCCCTTTCTTTGCTCAACTTGTTCTCTTTCTCCAAAATACCGCTCATACGTCATACATCGGTGAATTAGAAATTGAATGGTTTATGTGAATTTTATATTGATTTAAATCTGGTGGGAAAGAAAATTCACAGTAAGACGGGGAAAAAAGTGAAAAATCACACTATTATAAGAGAAGAATTTAAGGGGAAATTATCTATTACTTTTTGTAATATTCTAAAAGTAGATTTTTCTCTTTTACTAGCCAGCTGCTTTGCGACGGTTTCGCCCTCTTTTACGAGTGAGCTTTCAGAACATGGCTGGGTGAACTCTTCGTTCAGCTTAACCCCAACTTTTTCTGAATTTTAGTAAATGTCATAAGAACAATGAAGAATACCAAAAATGTGAGAAATAAGCTAAGACGCAGTATCTACAAATGGCTATCATAGAAACTAATAATTGTCTTTAAAACTTTTCGTATAGTGTATAAATTTGATGTATAACCAATTAATGTCTTAAATCACGCAACCAAATTTCTGGTCTATAAGAAGAGGTTTGGAAGGGATTATTAATCAATTTAATGCAATGTTTTTTTAATGTGCAATTTCATTTCCATTCGAAGATGGGTGGCCGTAGAAGGTAACGCCTTCTCTTGGGCCATGAGCATTCATTTATTGGTAGTATCATTGGGAGAATTTATGTATCAGAATTTATATATTTATCTGCATATGATGTAAATGATAAAGTGCAGTAAACAAAATACAAGTATATGTGTTAGTTTGAGTAAGGCGTTAATCTTCTGCTCTGGGATACTTATAGCGGATGTGGACACTTGAAGACCTGTTAATGTAAACGAAGGAGTGCAGTAATGAAAACATGCGCTATAGATGTGTGGATGACGGCTATAAATGCGACGATGATTGTTATAGACATCTGACGCCCGTTCACGTTCATGAACTGCAAAAAGATTGTCGACTGACGATTAAACATAACGTGGTAAGGCTGGAGTCTGTTCGAGAAGTTCGTGGATAATCGGATCAGCATCTCTAATACGGTGGTTGATATGACGAGAGCGAAGACAATAGAGATGTGGTAGAAGTGTCGGTGTATCGGTGCAACAATAGACTTCTTGTGTTGGACTACGAGGTGGTAGAGAGCATGCAAGGCGTAAAACATGACGTTCCAGGACTTGTAATCAGTTATAAAACTTCAATGGAGCTGACAACGAGGTTTTATGTCCATGAGTTAGAGCAGGGCTTACAAAAATCTTTTAGTATAAAATATCAGTCTCGTATTGAGGCCCCAGTTGGTGTTTCGTAAACTACGCAACAAATTGATTCGACGGCGAATATTAGGTTCGAGGTTAAAAGAGGAGTTTTCCAAGTGAGATGTTTGTCAAAGGTGACAAGATACTTCACACTATTTTTTAAGGTTAATGGGGATCCTAAGAGAGTGAGATGTAAACGCCCAGGATTTTGAGTTGGACAATGGTTGTTGCGTTTGAGTCCAAATAACGTCATTTGAGTTTTTGTTGTATTTAATTTCAGTTTCCATTTGAGACACTAACAAACAAGTTCGTCGATTGCCAGTTGCAATTTAGCGTTAACACGATCCACGGAGGAACACAATGCTACATATGCAGTATCATCTGCAAATTGTAGAGAGGATATTGGTGGCTGAGGTTCCGGCATATCAGCAACATATAAGATGTAAAGTAGGAGCGATAAAACAGACCCTTGCGGCACTCTTGCGCGAAATTCAAAGTGGTGGGATTAAACCTAATTAATTAGGATGACAGTGGAAGATGGTGAAGAAAATAAGCTGTAAGTTGGACGTATGTTAATGGCGGAATGCGTATCAACTTGAAAAGATGCCCTTGAATCCAGACTGTATCGAATGCGCGCTCAATATCAAATGAAATTAGTACAGAAGACACACGTTGATTGAAATGGTTTATAATATAGCTAGATTATTTCAAATGTTGATCCGCAGTACTAAATAATGGTCGAAACCCGGCTTGTGTAGATAGCAAAAGAAAATAAGTAAGTAGATAAGAATAGAGTCGTTTGACCAGAATTCGTTCCCATGTTTTGCTGAAGGTGAGAGTGATTGGTCAGTGGGAGCCTTTGTTGGTAGGATCTTTGTGTGGTTCTAGGAATACCACTATTTTGGCAAGTTTCCATAAGGTAGGGAAAAAGCATGTTGTGAGAATAATTGTATAGAGCAGGGCTATGACAGTATGAAATGCGGATGGTGGTTGCCGAATTTGGTTGTAAGTTATAGTATATGCTCCAGGAGCTGTATTAAGGCGATTACGGAGGGCATCAACAATATATTTACTGGTAATTGAAGCTGTGAGTGGTTCAGTAGCATCAAGGTGATTTTCTATGGCTGGTGTAAACTACAGTCGGATAGGATTGCCAAGCCTGGTAATGTACTATTAGATGGATGTATAAAGAGCGGAGTACAACGAGGAGTGAAAACGTCCTGAAAATGATTAAAGCTGTTGTCTTCCCTACATCGGTGGTAGGGACAATGCCATCAACATGAATAGGACATTGTGATTCGTGTTTTTGGTGAGTAAGACATTTGAACAAGTTCCAGGATTTTGTTGAGTTGGTTTCATTACGTAATTGATTACAAGAAGTTAGCCAATCTAATCGATTCCAAGCGATAATATAATGTTTGACAATTCGCTGGAATTGTCGATGGAGGAATATAAAGTTGTAATCTTTTGTCCTCCTGTATTCGTCTAAATATTCGTCAGATTGGTGAAGAAGTGTGAGAGCGTGAGGTGGTAAACTAGGTGGATTGGAGCGCAAGCTTCTTTTCGGGACTGTATGTTCAGTAGCGTTGATGATGAGGTTACTTAAAGAAGTCGAGACGGTGTTGATGTGCTCTAAAGATGTGATATTAGTCTTTGTAGATGGGAGCTCCTCAGGAGATGCAGATACGATATTTGTCCGATACGAGTTTGCTTTTGCGAAATTATATTTTGTTTTATTAACTCGTGGATCTGTTGTGTGAGTACCAGATGGAATTATTGTAAGAAGAATGGGTACGTGATCACTGGATACCGAGCTGAGTACCTCCATGTTAGATTTAATTAATAGATTGTTACTAACTATGACAACATCAGAGGTGGTATTACTTTCAGGCTGTGTGTGATGTTGTAGAGAGATGCAAGAGCTGCGGATGGTTTGCAGAAAGTCCTGTAAACGCTGTTGCTGTCCGGTAGTTCGGGAATGGTAATTAATGTCTGCTAGAACAATGTAAGTTTTAAAATTAAGATAAATGTATGTAAAAAAACGATAAAGTAAAAGTCAGTGGATCGAACATAAATAGTTGAAAGAGTGAGAATAAGTGATGGAAAGTAGACTGTTGTGATGACATATTCAGAATATTGATCACGATATGGTGGTATGATAGGACGACGACGTAATGAGTTTTTAATGCCAATAGCGGCTCCACCACGAGCAATATTGTTGAGGAAGATCAGATCGAAACACATGGTAACTAGGAAATAAAAATGGTCTGATGTTTTTAATCACTGCAATGCAATCCACTTCGTGCAGTAATGTCATGATTTTGAGCAGAACTCTATTAGCTTGAAGTGAACGGATATTAGCAAAGAGTAGTTTGACGGCTTTTCTATTCCTGTTCCTGTCCATTTTGTCCATGATTATTAGATTCAGAGTGAAAATGAAAATTCGAATAAAGGCCTGAAATGGAAATACATTCTGTAGCACTAGTATGATATATTGTAGGATGTTTTCCACGATTGAAGGAGGTAGAAGAGAGGTTTGGATACTTGTGAAGACATTGGTAGATGTAGAGAATGTGTGAAGACGCAATGTAACAACAGTCTCAGGTTTGTCAGGTATAGTTTTAGGCTTACTTTTACATTGGTAGAAATAAGTAGGATTATTGCCATTACAAGTATTGCAGACAGAAGGTTGATTTAGTGCTTTTCAGTTTTTAACTTTGAGGTCCTTTATAGGGAGAACAAGCTGATGATAGATTACATTTGTTTGTTGGATGAGTATTATATTGCAAGCAATTTTCACAGCGTATAGAGAGAAGTGGGGACGTGCTCGAAGGTCCAACTCGATGATAACAGTGATAAATGAAAACCCATTTTTAAGCAGATCATCGATGAAAGCTTTGTCACCGGTGAATAAACGAATCATGTATATTAAACCTGTGGCATTTTAAAAGCAAATTGCACGAGTAGCATGGATATCATCGGTCTTGAATACCTCTAAAATTTCTTGTTCTGTTATTGTGGGATCGACACCACGGATCAGTACTGAAACAGTGGCGTGCATTTAGGTGGAGAAGGTGTTTTATGACTCGAAGATTGCAGTAATTGGATCTTTGCATTAGTGCCCAGTGATGTAAATTTTCCAGAAAATTTTGAAACGGAAAATTTTCCGATTCATAAAAACATACTCCACTTATTCCTACATCGTTGTTTAGCCGGAAAATTTATTTGTATTAAATATTGTCTGAAAAAAGTTTTATGAAGTGAACATTTAACGGTTCTATATTTCTGCAAAAATGTTTCAAAAACGTTAATTTATTCTTCCCTCAAAATTCACCTTTGACCTCACCAAATCATATTTCGTTAATTTAATACCGCATAAGACAATGTCTTCTCATAGCTTTAAACAATAAAAATCAAACCAATTCTTCTTATTTTCTATTACAAAAATAATCTTCATAAGGAAAAATAATCTAACTTTTATGTTGTTATTTCGTTTCATAGCCAGGCGTATATGTAAAGAAACAATGGAGTTTTCTGTTTTTGAAATAACCGATAAATTCACAAAGGTTTCTTTTCGCTTTCTTGTTACATTTTAAACAATGGGATGGGATATTTGTACTCTACGAACTCGATTTATGTTCCCTGCACTTTACACACACACACACACATGTAATATATATATATATATATATATATATATATATATATATATAGAGAGAGAGAGAGAGAGAGAGAGAGAAAGTTTTCACTTGCCAGCTTGAAATAGAAATTTTTCTGGTTCCCTATAGTTAACTGGAAAATTATAATTTGTTGCTGTCTAACTTTCCTCTACACGAATTCAATTTTATAGCTCAATGTGCAATTTTCCACTTAACATCACTATACATAATACGGTATTTAAAATTGTCCGGGTTATGGAAAGTTTTTCCACTTGTTTCTACATCATAATGAAAAATTTCCGATCCGTGAAAATTCCTTTCACTTATTTCTACAGATAAATAAAACTTTCCGACTCATAAAAAGTTGTTTTACTTCTTGCTTCAAAATGAAGAAAATTTTCCTACTTATCAAAAGCTTTTCAATTTTTCCATACGCGATAGAAAATTTTTCGATTCATGAAAAATTGTTTCACTTGTTCTACATAGTACCGGAAATTTTTTGAGCCATGAAAATTTTCAGATTCTTTAAACGATCTTCCACTTTTTAACGTTTCTATACGTGAATTCAATTAATTTTATAGTTAATAAGGAATTGATACTTGATCACTGATATTTGTTTAGAACGGAAAAATTTTCCAGAAAAGTATAGGGGAAAATTTTCCACCTCATATCACTATTGGTGCTAAACATAACGGGACTGACCTTATGGATTAGGTGCTGATATAGATTTGGGTTAGTGGTTTTAAGTATGATGCCGTTCTGAGTTTTAATAAGTTGATGTAGATCCAATCGCGTGCAATATCGTAACAGTTTCATATAGAATGAGTTTGCATTATGAAAGTTTGGTTTCAGCTGAGTGAAGAGGAAAGAGATGATTCCGGAAGCGACTCCTTTCATAGATAAGACAGAAGACATATCGGCTGTTCGTTGAGTGTCTGTAGATTCTACTGCTTTAGGAGGACTTTGAAAAACCTTCGTATACAAAGGACGAGTAGGGACTGTTAATGGTTCCGATCTTGAGGAAGAGAGTCGTCGGAAGTTTGAGAAAAACCGGAAGGTTCTAGTGGTGGCCCCATTTCAGTTGGTAGTCCTGAGTATTTCCCCTTGTTTCCAGATGCGAAATCCAGTTTACGAGACATGGGTCGTCGTCAATTCAGAAAGGCAAGCTTTTCGACTGTCGTCTCAACACATAGAATAGGATAAAAACTCGAAAAGGCGTAAACACCCTTTTGTGAGACCTCTAAAGATTGTACTTGCACCATTCTCGGAAGCATGTACGCTTCACTTTGTCACCGATTGCCGTACAATAACTGCTCTAATAGAAGCTAGGCTTTGAATGATAATGTAGTCAAACCAATTTTTCAAGCGATTTTATAAGCGATGTCAATCAAAATGAAGGCAAACGAGACATTATTAGTCCATGTGATGTAGACACTACCGATTCATATAATGTACATTTTATAATAATCTGCATGGGTAATGTAACAATCTTGTAAAAGTATATTTAGTTCTGGTTCTATAGAAAACATGATTATTATAAATTTCACTTGGAAATAAATGGTGTTTATAATTCTAAGATCAAAAACTCATGACTGGTCTGATTTTTAAAAATTACTTTTAATATTCAAGAAGTAACAATAAGGACTGTCATCTATTGACATTAATGAGGCGTACTGGGATCATATCTAATGCAATTAACACTGGCATCTTTTGAGGAACGTGCAGAGAAGCTATTGGAAACAAGGTGCATTTTTCCTAAAATTGACTTCAACTTCCAAGAGTTGATTTGCAGCTGCTTTTCGTTGAAAGTAGAACTCCTTCCTCTCTCAATTTGTTCACGAGGAAAAAGAAAAGTTTAACTACCCATCGCCAGCCTTGAGTTAAGTAGGTGCTCCAGGATTCTCACCTTTTATTAATGTATGGAGGGACGTGCGGCAAAACCACATTAGAGAACATTGTAGGAAAGTTCCATTTTCCATATTAATTGCTCTTATTAAAGTAGTTTGAACTGCAGGTAGCTAAAAGATAGTGTGACGACCGTGTAAAGATGACAAACGAAGTATTTCATAGGGTGAGTCAAAAGTTATAATACAGCATTTTATTTTTAAAAACATGTTGGTAGATAGCCCAACGAATAACAAATTTGTACTGATCGGTGGTGAGGGAGGGACAGCAGGGACATTTTAGATTTTGCAAGAGAGAGACAAGGCTCTCTAATCATACAAGAACTTTGCGTTTGTTCTAGTACAGTATAATAGTAGGATCTATACAATAAACTAAAATTTACACATTTCTCATACTTGGAGAGACTAACGCAATTGCTCCCCTCTCTTCCCCAAATGACTCCCCTAGGAAAGACCCTACCTTCTGAAGTATGTGACCGTATGGATGTTATATTGCATTTAATTAGAATAATCCCCCTCCTGGTGGAAGCTCGTGTGGCTCAGACCCCACGTTAAGCTGTAAATCCACTTCTTATTTAGCTTCGCCGCTGAAAGGGACGTTAAATTCTAAAACAAAACCAATTTTCATTTTTTAAAATGGGAATAAGTTTGGAATGTTTAAATATTCATTTCTATTTACAATATACCTGTGTTTGTTTTGGATCCAGGTAAATATAGTAATGCACCTTTGCAAAATATTTTACTTCATCAATATTAATTGCTGACATATTAGTTCAGTAAAGACATCTGTTGGATGTACTATTAATACATTGTCGCGCAATATTTGAATTTTTATGTAGTATTCATTATGTGAACATTCAACAGATTACTGATACATGTAGTTAAATTATGATGTAGTTAAATTATGATGAAATACGTTTGAGTGTTAGCCTCATTTTGTAATGTCCACTGAGTATTCACTTGAGACATGCCAAAGAATATTTGTGCTAATATATCAATGGCTCTCAAACTTTCAAACAAAAATGGGATATCCTGAAACAAAATTCCAGTATAGTCATAGTAGTGCACTTACTTGTTTTTTGCTGAAATATCAGACTTAATTAAATAGATCAACACTCGCCAGAAGAGAGTAACAGAGAGTAAATTATTACTATTACTTGTGCGCAGGGGTAAAAGTTAGGGAAAAAGGGGGATAAAGTGCCCCTACTTCCAAAAATATATAAGGCGTTCCCCCCACTTCCTAAAAATTACAATGGAGGAAATATATGCACATGGAATAGCGTGACGTCATGCGTTCCCCTATCTTTTCAGATCAAGTTTTTAACTCTATACTTGTGTGTCGATGACTAATGATTTTTCTTTTTAAAACGCCAAGATGGCTTTTGACCCATGTATATTTCTCGTAAGAAAGAGTTTTCTTTTCCAGGCGCTGCTTACATCTACTGGACTAACCAGAGGTAATTTAGTGTGCGTGTTGTGCTATCTAAAATATTGAGTTTTATTCTCGTAGTTATGTTTATTCACGAAAATCATATTCACGAAAAAATTAAATGTCGACTAAAAGTAGGGAATTCGTGTTACTATTCGGTTCAAAATCTCTTGTCGTCGCGAATTCTGTCGAGGAATTTGAAGCTTAAAATATATAAAACGATAATCATGCCTGTTGTTCTGTATGGTTGCGAAACATGGTCGCTTACTCTGAGGGAAGAACATAGACTGAAAGTATTTGAGAAGAGGATCCTGAGAAGAATATTCGGACCCAAGAGGAACGAGAATGGGGAATGGCGGAAGCTTCATAACGAGGAACTACATAGTTTATACGGTTTACCCAACATTGTTAGGGTCGTCAAGTTTAGGAGGCTTAGGTGGGCAGGTCATGTAGCTAGAATGGAAGAAAGTAGAAACGCTTTCAAAGTCTTGACTGGTAGACCCATAGGAAAACGACCATTAGGAAGACCTAGGCGCAGATGGGAGGATAATATTAAGATGGATCTCGCAGAGATAGGAATACAAAGTAGAAACTGGATCCAGTTGGCTAAGGATAGAAGTCAGTGGAGAGCTTTTGTGAACGCGGCACTGAACCTCCGGGTTCCATAGGCCATAGAGTTAGTTAGTTATGTTTATTCTGGAAAACATCATTTCTTTTTACCAGAAATGTACATGGATCAAAACTGACCCAATCTTGACATCCCGAGTATTAAATATCGCAAGAATGATATTAAGTACCTTTTGCAGAATAACCGGGACATTGACTTTTGAACCATTTTGGGGGAGTAGATCTAGGATCGTCCCGACTAAACCGCGAGCCCTATCCACAGGAGTTTTTTTGTTGAATATTCATAAATATCTAACCTATTTCCAATAAAATGGCAATGTTTGGCGAAATTTTATATCCACATTTATTTATCGAGTAGCGTCATTTCAGATTTTGCAGTGGAGGGGCAAGATGCCTACCGACTTACGAGTTTCAGATTTTACTAGTATATTAGTACACAATTTATTAAAAATCATGTGCGCCTCAAAGCCAGAAGAGGGGAGCAACTGGTCTCCTCCTGCCTTCTCCAAATGACGTCCCTGGCTGTTGCAGGTACTTCATGTTGGACAGTATACACTGAAACATATAACAACAATAAAAGGCAAAAGTAAAATATAGGGATCTAAAAAATACATATAGGCTATCAATACTCTGTATGTAATTTGTATGTAATACCAACGTATTAAAAAAAAACTTGCGTAACAATATTTCCAACTTAATTTTGCACAACGAGAATCGGAAATTCTTTTCGAGGTAAATATACCTAAGGTACGAGGAAAACCGTTGAATTCAATAGGAAGGTTTTTCCGAGCGACCTTTGGCTACTGCAAGTCTAGGTTTCGGGACATGGAATAGACTCTTATTTCCTATAGTGCAAATAAGTTCTCGGAAATTAGGTGTGAGAAGTAGAAAATGACAGTTTAATTTGTCATACAGAAACAAAATACTAACTTATGTGTGTAGTCTATGTATGAGGAGAGCTATTACATGATGTTATGTTCAGTGTTTACAAGGTAGTTTCATTACTTGAACTATCTAGTTCAGAATAATATGACGAACAATAGCTAAATTGAAATTGAAAGCTGTGTATAATTTGGTAAGATGTGTGGAACAGGTCATAGTTCAAATAAGCGAACAATATGTTCATCATATAAACATGCAGAGTCATCTGTGTCTACGTCTATTGATGAATGAGATACGCAATCTCTCACATATTTCAACTCTACCCGGGCAAGGATACTCGGTCGAAAAAAGTGTACAACCTTTTTTCAGTCCAGCCATCTTTAGTGAGGGTTTCCTCGGTTTTCCTCATTCACACGTGGCAAATGCCGGGATAGTACCTAACATACAGATTCCAATCCGTTTCCTTCCTTGCGTTTCCTCGAATAGTGTGATCACCGAGGGATACCATCCCTCATACGTGACGGACCAACATGGCCATATATGCCTAAAGTCCAGAAATCTAAATCCTAATCTTAATCTACCCGGGCAACTCTTACAACTTAGCTAGTAAAGCCTAGTGGCAGTGGCATATGCAAAATTTCACCAAGGGGAGAAGAGATTCAAGTACTGAATCACATATCTTTTCAGGCCAAGTGTGTTTTCTCGTATAGGCCTATATGCCTATATGTATATTAATAGTAAATGTTTATTTTTCCATAACATCTTGCCAGGGGGGGGGGGATTAAATCCCAAAACTCTCCTAGCGCACGTCACTGCCTAGTAGTACACTTTTCGGAAGCCTTTCGATAGTGTTGTGGTTTATCGTTTAGGTAGAAGGCAAAGAGTAACTATTATTATTCTTTAACACTAAACTTCTTGGGATTACGTACAACCCATAAAAAACCGGCGGATGTTCGACAAGATGATGAGTGGTCTGCAATCATCTGCCATTCCCAGTATTTCTGATTTTCCAGACTAAAGTCAGCTATCTCTTCATATAATCCTCCTCATTTGCCCCACAATGTTTGTTAAAAAAAAAAACTATTTGTTCCTATTAGTATTCGAATACAAGACCACACGCGACAAAGGCATGCACACTAACCATTTGTCCCCATTGATACACAACCTAGACCAACGCTTCAAATTGTACTAATTCCATTTCATTTAGAAATATTTGAAATAGATATATTTATAATTGAGATACTCTTCTTTCTCTGTCTTTTCCCATTTGTGTGGAGTCGACATTTTTGATGAGTCTTCGCCATAAAGCCCTGTCTCGTAATTCTTTCTCCGTTACACCTTTCCCCCTGAAGTCACTCTTAACT
Organism: Thermobia domestica; assembly: GCF_964235325.1. NCBI lineage: Eukaryota > Metazoa > Arthropoda > Insecta > Zygentoma > Lepismatidae > Thermobia > Thermobia domestica. The sequence goes on along the minus strand of NC_137465.1, from coordinate 175,823,811 downwards.
ATATCCATCCATCTCCCACTTGGTTTCTCCTCTATCATCTTCCCATCCACTTCCATTGCCATCAATCTTCCAACCACATAATTGTTTGTTGATCTTATTAGATGGCCATATCATTACAGTATTCTTTCTGAGATTTTCTAGGATATCTTTATAACCTTGGTTGTTCCCATTACTGTCTTATTCCTCAATCTGTCTCTTTTTGTTAACACACATTCTCATTTCAGTAACATTCAATCTTTTTTCCTGTGCTTTCTTATTGGCCATATTTCTGCTGCATATATCATTACTGGCCTAACCACTGCTTCGTAATCATCCGTTTGTTGTTTACCGTGATTCTACAGTAACACAGAACTCCACATAGTTTCTTCTAGTTTTGGCATCCCTTTTTCATTCTCTGTGTTACTTCCACATCCAAATCATAATTCTTAACAACAAATAAGCTCCAATATTTCAAGTTTTTCACTCCATTCAATTGTTTCAAATCGTTCACTCCATTCAATTTTTCTTGTCCATAGATTTTCTCCATTTAGACTTCATAGAATATCTATGCGTTCCAGCCCCAAACTCTTCCATGCTTCTATTGGTATGCTATCCGAACCTATTACCAGGCCCGTAGCCAGACCAAAAACTTAGGGGAGCCCGGCTGAAATTACGGGGGGCCCGATCCAACCATATGATAGTTCATCACCATATTATAGTTCTTTTGCAAGCCTACTGTAAAACTTTTAGGGGGCCAGCAAAAATTTAGGGGGGCACGGCTTCCCTAGACCCCCCTGGATACGGGCCTGCCTATTACTCTTCTCATCTTTGTCTTTTAACGCTTTTTCTAATTCTTCCCGGCTTATTGTTGATGTTGTTCCAAGAGTTGGAGTTCTATTTCTGAAAACCTTCCTCGGATTTTCTTCATTTAAAAGCTTTTCGAAATAGCTGGCCCATCTCTCTTTGATCCTGTCTTTATTAGTAGGCACCAATCCATGGTCATCTTTTGTTTGCCTAATATGTGTCATATCCTTTGTTGCCTTGTCTCCAGTGTTTGCTAACCTGTATATCTTCTTCACTTCACTTGGCGTTTCAAATTCGTCATAGGCCTACATTTCATCCCAAGCTTATGCTTGTACTTGTGCTTCGGCTGCTGGCCTGTTCGTTACCTTATTAACCGCCCTGAAGCTGCATTTATTTTCTTCTGTCCTTTCATTCCACTTTTTCTTTGCTTCTTTCTTTGCATTAAATAAGTTCTTGCACTTTCTCGTTCCATCACCACATCTGCTTTTTTACAGAGGACTCTGTCCTGAAGCTCTATTCAAAGCCTTCAATGCGGCCACGAGTATGCTCCTAGAAGCTAGTATGCACATGGACTGCCACTGTCATCAAGAAAATAAAACTTCAATTGTTAGAGCTCTTTGCTAAGCTCGGCCTAATTAGTTTGAAATTTGGTGAATAACTTGAGGACAACAAAGGGGTCACGGTAATTCCTCCAGTGTGTGGGGTCCCTGGTTCGATCCCCGGCGAAGTAAGTTTAAGTTGGACAGCATCATGTCCGTAGGTTTTTCCCGGAGTATTTAGTTTTCTCCCATACTCTCATTCCACCGATTCTAACCATCATTCACTTGCCTTAATCATGTGTCTCTAGGAACGTTAAATTGAAACAATTCATCTAATTTTGAAGGCAATGAACATACCATAGAGACTGAGTCTATGCAACGGTTTCAAATTTTCCGAAACATTTTGTCTAATGTGCATAATGCAATGTAGAGTGTTGCTGAAAATTTCCTTTCTCCTTCTTCTTCTTCTATTATTATTATTATTATTATTATTATTATTATTATTATTATTATAGGCTCATCAGTACGGCAGTTTCAAAATCCTTACTTCACAATCACTGGATAAAAGAAACATATGCTTCAAGTTACACTTACGATTTTCGTTTGCGAAACAAGAACTGGAAATGTGGTCCATCCCCTTTAAAATTTCCCGTTTGCAACGCTAGAACCAAGGATGTGACGGAAACTTAGAGAGTTACTGCATGCGTTAAAAGTGGAGTTTGACCATCGTGAATCCGCTCAATTAGAACAAAATAGGCTAATGTCAGTTTTTAAGAACAGGCTATTATTAATATTGCTGGTTTTAAAATTATCATTAAATGCTGATTTCTTAAAACAGAATAACGAAAATTACATTAATTTGGAATTTAATTGGTATAACATTCATCAGCATTTATATAGGTTACGTGGTTGCATTAGCATGATTTCCAGTATATGCGTAATAGAGATGATATCGAGGCAATATTTAATACGATTTTGGCTTCGTCTCGGTTGACAAATAGCGACCTTAGTCTCGCCTCGAGTCGAAAATCATCGTATCGGTCTCGTCTCGATCAACATTTACTTGTCTCTACCTCAGTTTCGTTTCTTGTAAAATTGTGAGAAATTAAAAATATATAATTAATATCATATTACAGCATAATATTTCGTCTGTTTACTTTTTGGTTATTCTTGACTATAGAGCTAGTGTAGAAAAAATGAAATGAAAGCTTTGAGTTTAACGTCCCACGATTGTGCCCTATTAGGTAAAGGGAGACAATTAAAGCAAATGAATAATGATGGAAGAATTGGTGGAATGAGAAAGCGGAAGGAAAACGAGGGTACCCAGAGAATACCCATGGAGACGATGGTGTCCACCACAAAACTAACTTGGCAGAGAATCGAACCAGAGATCCCACGCACCAGAGGTGAGCCCTCTACCACTGCCCATCCATTTCTAGTGTATACTCATTCCCTCCCAGGAAAGTACAATGTTCAATGTGTGAATTTGTAGTAAATATCACTGAAAGACAAAAGGACATACGGCAGTAGCAATTTTTTTTTCTATGCAGCAAACATGTCTTTCAATGTTGCAGAATTAACTCGGTTTAAAACAACGATCGACTTATTTGAGACCTGGTTATAGTAATCCTTCTTCCGCAAAAGCAATTCGTAAAAAACTGTTGGATTGTGCTGCAGTAGAAATCGAAGTCCAGCTGAGAGAATCACTAAAGTACAGCACTGCGTAAACATTAGATGGTTGGTCCACTGTTTGAAATGATCCAATACAACGAGTTACCATCCATTCAGGAATTCAGTTTTCTGTTTATGTGAATCCTTTTAAAAAAGAAAAATCGTACGGCTGTAGTTAACTCTGCAAATTACAGAATGCAAAGGAAATTTGGGATTAAGGTTTTCGCAGTGGTGACGGACAATTATAATAAAATGAAAAACAAGTAAGAAATTCTAAAATAAAACTATCCGCACATTGTCGTGTACGAGTGCTCAGTCCATCTTTTAAATTTAGTTCAAAAGGACATTTCACCTCAACCCAGCCTCTAATATATTGTTGAAGTACAAAAATATTTTCGAAATACACAACAGGCTCATGGGTGGCTGAAAGCAAAAAATGGACTGGTGCCGCAGATTCCTAACGACAGTCGATGGAATTCTTATCCTGATTATTTGATTATACCAGACGTTCATTAACAACGTATTTCATGTTGAACATAAAGATAAAATTGACAAATCGATATCAAACATTTTAGACAATCTTGGTATTTATGCCGAAGCTTTATATTTGGATCAACAACTGAAAGTTGTTGCTGCTGCGTTGGACACACTACAATGTGAGTCAAGAACTTGACTACGTGCTGTTGAAATGTGGTTGGATTTATTAAAAGAAGTGCTATAGCTGCATCATAAGTCATTTAGAAAAGATATTTAATCAAGGACTCAAATCCTTCCAATTTCTTTCCAATATAGCTACATGGAACATCGCTTGAACAGTGAGCAAGAATACAAAGCGGAAGAATGGCTTTCTACCTTCCAGAAGTTATGGCTTTTAAAATTAAAGGTATTGAGTATGTCCCATTTATATTTTAAGAAAGTGTAATAAAGCAAGGCTAAGTTAGTAAAAGTTTACAGATTTCTGCGCTCAAAGGATAGTGAAAAATCTAACATTGACTGCTAGGATTATGTAGCTTCCGAAGAATGCTATTTCTGTTTGAATGTGAAATATTATTTAGGAGTAGGCTGTCTACCTATGTTATTCACTGTGTTCCTCAAGTTTATTTGCGATTATTAAGAAACTAAACGTTCATGTTGTTTAAGGACAACCAGTTTTCAGGCAAGAATTCGTATCTATGCATGGAAATAAGAAATCAGCCAGTCTTAGATGGTTCGTAGTTCATTTGTGTTTTGATAAGTGATGATACGTTTGTTCGAATATAGTCATTTATATATGAAACATAGTTGGTTGTCATAGTAACAGACAAAAACAAGTCTTCTATAGTTAAAAAAAAATCCGACTGAATAAGTGTTCTATGTAGAACTTTTTTTTTGCACTTAAAGTTTTCGTTTGTAAGCACGGGTCGGGAACACAAGCTTGTGGCGGGAAATCTCTCCATAGAAGCTGAATGAACCACTCCGACGACTTTTGTAGATAACTCTATAACAAACATTTGGATAACATGCCATACATTATACACACAGCAGCATGTCAAGCAAATATAGGAGTGTTTTTTTTTTTTTTTTTAACTGCACAATGATGGAGAGTATACAGTTCATAATATATTATTTACATTAAACCAGGAGTAAAAATGGATCTTAAAAAGGTAGGGTGACGGATGACATCACGCGTCCCCGTGCCTATCTGTGCCTATTGATTTTTTAGAAAGTGGGAGAGACGACATAGATATTTTTTGGAAGTGAGGTAACGGCGTCCTCCCACGTTCCCCCTCACTTTTATCCATGCATTAAACATAGTTTAATACAATTACAACGGCGTAGCTTTGTCGAATCAATACGTATGACAAAACATGAAATAATTGCCACACAGAAATTGCAATACATTACATGAATTGAATTACAAAATTTGCAACTTCAGATCACAATACTCTATTTACATTAACATAATTTAAAACATAATTTGGTATCATAACTTTATCGAAGGAGTACACAATAATTTGAACTCTTGTACCCATTGATAAAATTAGTGATATGTACACCCTCCATTCCAAAAGAAACCGAACTTTTGAAAACAAATAGTACCACTAGTGCCATCTGTTGTAATATTTTACCGGTAGATGGCGTAGTCCCTCATTGACAACTGGTATAAATGTCATGACATTTGGAAACAAAGTTATTGCGTTTCAACTGTCAGTGTGTTGTGTACATCGGTCGGAAAATGAGTTTCAAACAACGAGCTGCAATTGAGTTTTGTGTTAAACTGGGTAAAACTTTTAGTGAAACGCACCAAATGCTACAAAATGCATATGGTGATGAGTGTCTATCCCGTACGCAAGTTTACGAGTGGTTCAGGGTATTCAAATCGGGTAGAGAGACGCTGGATGATGACGAAAGATCAGGCCGTCCCAGAACCGGATTATCGGAAGAAAACATTGAAAAAGTGCGTGAATTCATCAAACATAACAAAAAATCGTCGGTGAAAGTTATTGAAATGGAATTAGGCATTCCTCAAACAACCGCATACCGCATTTTGACCGAAGTTTTGGGCCTTAAGAAGGTTAATTCGCGGTTTGTACCACACAAACTCACCGAAGACCAAAAAGTTGATCGAATTGCTCATTGCAAAGACATCGTTAAAAGTGCTCGGCAGGATCGAAACTTCTTGAAATCGATTGTAACTGGTGACGAGACGTGGTGTTTTGAATATGAGCCCGAAACAAAGCGGCAAAGTGCTGAATGGAGAGCGCCGGATGAAGGAACACACAAAAAAAGTCGCTTGGTGAAGTCAAAAGTTAAGGTGATGCTGATTTGTTTTTACGATTCAAAAGGAATTATCCACAAAGAATTTGTTCAGCCCGGCCAGACAGTCACTGGAGAGATTTACTTTGGCGTCATGAAGCGTTTGCTGGCAAGAATTCGTCGTATTCGGCCCGAATATCGCGAAATCGGCAGTTGGACTCTTTTGGACGATAATGCACCATCACATCGTTCGCGACTTGTAACTGAATTTTTGGTCAAAAATCACATTATTCGGTTGCATCATCCGCCCTATTCACCAGATCTCGCTCCGTGCGATTTCTATCTGTTCCCGAAACTGCATTTGGCGATGAAAGGAAAGTGGCACGCATCGATTGATGCCATTAAGAAGGCGACGACCGCCGTCCTAAAGACCATTCCAATAAAGGACATGGAGAAGTCGTTTGACAACTTGTTGGAGCGTGCAAATATGTGTATCGATGCAGAAGGGGAATACATTGATTAATAAAAATGATTTGTTCCAAAATGTACATTGCTTTTTTGTTTTTTTAAAACGTTCGGTTTCTTTTGGAATGGAGGGTGTATTTACACATACAAGAAGATGCATCAGAAGTACCGAATCGAGATTATTTTCATGATTATTGGGTTGAAACGTGGTTGGACGATGCAGACGCCAAGTTCACACCGTAAGTACTGTATAGTTAGGTTCACATTTCCTTACAATTATGCATAATATATAATATGCGTAATTTCCTATTGCAGTAATTTTTCCTCAGCACCGATTCGGGTTTAGTATATATGTCCAAAAATGCGATATAAATAATGGACAAAAATGTTTGATTATATTGATTAATTCCAGTGTTTCCTTCAACTTTTTTTTTTTTTTTCGAAAATAGCGCTGATTGTCTCGATTCTTCCCTTCTTCTTAGTCTTTAGTAATGTAACAGTTTCGTTCCACATTATTAGAACAGGTAGCGATGTTCCGGAGTAATGGGAGGAATTCCACTACTTCAAAATTTTGGGAAACAAAAATTCCCTCTAAAAATTTATTGGGGTGTGAGAATAGAGTGACATTGACACCATTGTCAAAAGCCCACAAATTAATTACAGCAATTCGTATGTAATTCACATACATTTTATACGTATGTTATTAATGGCTGAAGTAATTTTTAGCTATGTAAAGTATAATTAATATGGATATTCAAATATATTAACTCACTATGTCGATAGATTCCAATGTGAAGAGCTTTTTTGTGCACTTCTGCGACTGTTGCGATTTCGAACCCTGTGTTAGAACATTCAGTCTGTTTAGTGCACGTTGAATTACCACACATTTTGACAGGAAACTTTATATGCAATTTCGTCGAAACTTTAACAGGTATTTCATATCTATGTATGTATGTATGTATGTATGTATGTATGTAGTATGTATGTGTGTGTGTGTGTGTGTGTATGTGTTTGAATCCTTTAAGAAGTTAAAACTGTAGTTCCTTTGCGATATTTTAATTTGTTATTGTAGAGTAAGCTTTGTTCTTGAAAAGCTTTCTTTGTAGATATTTGGAAGTATCAATTAGAAATAAATTATATAATTATTTTACTCTATTTTGCTCTTTACATTATACCGGACACTTTCACTAGATTTGTTACACTAAAAATGATTTTTACGGTTATTTGGTCACATGAAACATTTCGTTCCGCTCATGAGTTCAATCTAACAAAACTGGATTTTAATTTATGACCCTCCTCATGCCTTAAATTTAATTTAAAGGGTTCTGGAATGACATTTGAAAATCAAGGGGAAATAGGTACTAACAAATTTCCTTCAAATTTAAATATCCTTTTCGCGTTAATTAGGCAGAACAGGAATTCCTGTTCTGCCTAAAGATAAGAGATAAAAATATGTTACAAACTACTAGAGGGTCATTAGGCAGAACAGAAAGGAATCAAATATTCCCTTGTGGTGGAAAATCTCTCCGTGGAAGCTGAATGAACCATTGACGACTTTTGTAGATAACTCTATAACACAAACACACTACTGCAACGTAATTTGTTCAAATCAATTCATATTAAAGAATTTGAAATACATAGAATTGCCACACAAATTGCAATACATTACATGAATTGAATTACAAAATTTGCAACTTCAGATCACAATACTGTATTTACATTAACATAATTTAAAACACACTATGGTAGCATAACTTTGTCGAAGTAATACACAATATGGAATTTGAAATACACAAATTGGAATACAATACATAATTTGAATTACACAATTTGCAATTTCAGAAATTAAAACCTGATAGTATGACCAATAGCTCGCAAAAAAGCTTTTGACGCTCTTTTTTACTATCTCTGATTTCTCTACACAGAAACATTTTTTAAATTTATAATCTGTGTTCTCTCTTCTGACATTTTGGAGGAAAATTTCCTAATTGATGCTGCATAATGATTGTTCTGGATACAGTTTCATTCCTCTTAATATTGCTCAGAGCCTTCCAGAAGGATTGTTAACTTCCATTATGAGATCAGAAAATCCACGATTCCATCCTTCATTTCTGTCCCCTTAAGTGTAGCTTCGTATACATTCCACATTTCCTTAGGAAACAGAAGAGGGTACCTCTTGAATCTGAAAACCGTTCCCATGTTAGTGTGAGATGTAACATGTTATAAGGTACCACTATCAAAATAATAATAATAATAATAATAATAATAATAATAATAATAATAATAATAATAATAATATAATAAAACAAATCTTGCAAGATTTCTGGGAAAAGTTCCTTAAAATAAGACAATCCCTTTTCTCTATCGAATGTGGTGATAGAAAAGCAACATCGTCTAACATTCTAAAATATTGTTTGATCTCTTCACTTTCTTTATACAACCCCGAAAGTCCAACTGCTTGAATATTTCTCCTTGGAGTATAGCATACATCCAAAAGACCAAAGGTAATACTGGAAATATGCTATAACCAAAGGGGATTTCCCTCTCATTCTTCTTGTAATACGCACAGATAAAGATACGAAGCCTCAAGAACATTATTTTCACGACTGTAGTAACAATAATATAACTCGTGATATCAATATATTTATGGAGTAGGTTATATTTTGTTACTAGTTAACATGGAACATTGCAAGGTTTTACAACTGATTTGAATATTTCTATTGTTTTAATTCATTATAAACATATGCCGGATCAATATTTTACTTGTAGTTACAAATGGATACTTTATTGGTTAAAGCAAAACACAAAAAAAAAAAAGTTGACTCAAGCTGTTATCGAACCCGGGGACTCACCCCCTTTGCACGTGAGTCGTAGATAATCCTCACTCTGCCACGCAATCTCTTGATAACTATACGCGTCGTATCACATATACGGCGAGTCGAAAACTTTAAGACGCTTTTTCTGTTTTTTTTTTTTATACTATTGCGCTCTCCCAGTTTGCAACATTAACACTTTGAATGTGCACTACTATCTCGCGAAAGATGGTCCTGAAGTTCATTTACCAAAGTCTGCTTTCTTCTTGTAAGATAAGTTCTAGTATATGATAGAGATAAGTGCTAACTTGAATAAACAACAGCTATATACAACTTAAAATAATCTAATGCGTCTTTATAGTAGTGCGTGGAGTTAGCGTAAAAATATTTCACATCCGGCTACCAGTCTGCAATTTTACACAGTTCTTATATGTATACCAAAGAACAGAAAACCGCCGGGAGACACTCGATCCAATGTCCAAAACTCGTTTGATGATGTCATCAAAATGGCGGACAGCTCGATTCAAAAAAATAAGCCATATCTCCATTATTTATGGACCGATTTTCTTCAAACTTACTTCATTTTAAAGGAAATTAAATTTGCAATAAAACATGTTACCAGAATGAACCCTTTCGGAGTTATTTAAAAAATTAATAAATTAATGAGTATTTATTGAAGAAAAATACAAAATAACTCCGAAACCCTTAGTTTTAGACGAAACACTTAGGTAACGTGTTATATTGTTAATTTTAGTATCTTTAAAATGAAGTATTAACGAAGAAAATCGGTCCATAAATAACAGATATCACATATAACGTGTTAATTACATTATTAAATTTTCGGTCACGACTTGTAACAGATAGCGACAAATTCAGCCAAAATACTTCACTTCCATATACCAATCCCAAATTTTACACAGTATTTATATACATAATAAATAATTTTAAAATACCTGGGAGACACTTGATTTAACACGCTGAACTCCTATGTTGACGTCATCAAAATGGCCGCCGGGATTGAAATCATAGGTTTGCTTAAATACAGCTATCTTCGTTACCGATTATTTTATTGAGTCTTCCAATTGTTCCATTTGAAAGAGCGTGAAATAAGCTACAAAAATGTTATTCGATTTAGTTTATAGGTAAATGGTTTATGAAATATATATATATGGCGATGACAACCTGGAAGTGGATGAAAAGAAGATCCGTACATTTTCTTCTAGTAGATGGCAGAAAATTCTACTTGAAGAAAACGCAAAAACATTTCTTTTGTTTTAGCTAGTGGTGACTTCTGTTACTTACCGAACTATTAGAAAAGAAACAGATATTCTATTAGACAATGTTTGCAACGTGGTGCATCGGCTTGGCTCGCTATGTTGTTTATTTATTGCAATTCGTGCATTCAGTTTGTTTTTAAGTTTCTATTAATTTGGATTCAGATATAGCCTGAAAGTGCTAAGCCATTACATTATTACTTTGGAACGGATAGTTTGTGATAAGTTTTAATAGATTTGTTTCACATATAAAACTACAGAAAATAGTATGGGGAGCAACAAGCAAGTTGAAATTTGCGAGCAGTTGGTAAGACTAGATCTCAAACTCCCAGACATTAATTGGGAGCTATGTTTAGCTTGGCAAAAACATTCAAAAGAACCCCTTCTTCTACCAACAGTTCAAGGATATACTTCGCTTGTAGAGAATCTGCAGAAATATGCTGAGTTTGAGTCCTTATCCCTCCACCTGACCACTGAAAACTTGCTTACCAAATTTATCGAAAATCAGGGAAAATACCATAAACATAAAGTATGTCGAACAAGATTCAACAGTCAAAAAATTGACCGACTTTCTCGAAAGAAGAAACCAAGGTTGAATGATGAAACTAGTTTAGATACAAACGATGCTACAATGTCAGAGGACTCTGCCGTCAATGACAGCCGTACTACAGCCAGAGTTATCAGATCCCATTTATCCAAATCCGACATCAAACTTACCTGTATTTTCTGCGATACCAAGGAAAACGAATCTGAAAAGTTAGTTTCGGCAGCCACATTAGGTATAGGCCCAAATATATACGAAAACGCCTTGCTGCTAGGAAATGAAAAACTACTCATGAAATTAACTAGTAACAGCGATCTTGTCGCTTTAGAGGCGAAGTATCACAAACGGTGCTATGTCAATTTCCTTACGAAAGTACGAAGTGTGAACAGGGCTGAGAAACAAAATGCCAATCATAAGTCTTCCAAAGTTGCCAACGGATCCGTTTTAAGTGAGCTTGTAACGTTTATGCAAGATTGCTACTTGTACAGTACAACCAAATAGCGCCAGTCTTTCGTATGGCAAACCTTGTGAATTTGGTTGAGAATTGATTACACGAGCCAGGGTTTGCAAATGTAAATGTGAACGGGACGCGCTTAAAGGAGCAACTGTTGACTTTTATTCCGGGTTTGAGAGAGGACAAGGTTAGTAGGAATATTGTACTTACGTTTGAAGATGTCCATAACGCGATTCGGATAGCTTGTGAAAATAACTCTCTTAGTGATGGTATGTGTCTCGCCCGAGCAGCAAAAATTCTTCGCGATGAAATGTTTCAAGGCTATCCCAAATTTGATGGATCATTCAGTGGAGACTTTATACCTGAAAATTGTGTCTCTCCAACGTTAATGATGTTTGTCAGGATGCTTTTAGAGGGTGCAACTACAGGTGAAGAGCTCGACGATGGTGGAACGGACAGGGAAGATCAGATCCAAGTTGCAGAATCTATTGCGCAACTAGCGCGATTCAATTTCATAAAAAGAACAAGAAAGAGATCCACAAAGTCAATTCGTCACCCTCTGGGAAAAGAAACATCTTTACCTCTCTATCTTGGCCTCATGCTACATAGTCAAACTGACAGCGCTGATGTCATTGATAAACTCTTTCGCTTGGGATTGAGTGTTTCGTACAGCAGGGTAGAATCCGTTCTAAATGCTACGACCAGCTCAATGTGTGAGTATTTTGAAAAACATGGTTTTGTCTGTCCCCCAAGTGTTGCAAATAATGTCTTCACATGTGCAGCAATAAACAACTTTGATCATGACTCGTCGAACTCATCTATCAGCGCTTTTCACGGCACTTGTATGTCTTTAATTCAATACGTGTCCGAGGACACGGAACTTACGGAGTCTGTAAAACTTGACTTGAACTTCCAATCAAGAACAACACATCTGCCCGAAAATTATACGACACGTTTTTATTCATTCAACGCTTTGTAGTTCTTATCTACCATTCCTCAAGTTCTGCAGAGACAGTCAATTAGGCCGGGCGGATTCTCTTTACACAGCAAAACAGACCCATTGAAAATATTCCACCAACCAGCAACGCTCTGTTGCAACACTTGAAGAGGGCCATCCTACAATGTTCTTTGTGGACAAACTGTCTTCAACGGAACAGTCAACGCTTGGATCCTTGTGAGTGGGGATGGAAGAAGACCGCAGATGACTACGAGCCCCTCTGGTCGACAAGCCCAAACTTCACCATGGAAAAGCTAAAAGAGATGATAGGAAGCAAGTGCAAACAGATTTGCACGCGCTGTCGATGTGTAAAAATACACGAACTTTGCATTTTACTTTGTAGTTGTGAGGGTCAATGCAGAAATTAAGTTTAATCTTACAAACTTGTCACTTTGTTTAAAGTTTACATTGTTTTCAATAGTTGTGCCTTCCGCGTTAATAATCCATATGGATGGACTGTACATGTTTTCATTGTGAGAAACTGTTGTAAATATCTATTACCCTTCCTAAAAGAGATTTTTTTTTTTAATTTTTGCCAATCAGTAAAAAGAGGGCATTGGATCCATTAAAGATGTAAATAACTATTTTTATTTTCATGTTCACTCTTTTGTTGTATAATTTATAATTAAAGATGAATCACTCATAAAAAATTATACAAACATGCAACATTGCAATGGATGTAAGGTGTATTTACTTGTGTTAACGCCTCTTGTAATAACAGAAATGTCATTGCAAAATATATTAAGCCTACAGCAACCATTTCAAAACATCGATTTTTTATCCCCTTCCACGTTGTCATCGCCATAAACCATTTAAAATCGAATAAAATTTTTGTAGCTTATTTCATGCTCTTTCAAATGGAACAATTGGAAGACTCAATAAAATGATTGGTAACGGAGTTAAATGTATTTAAGCAAACCTATGTTTTTAATCCCGGCGGCCATTTTGATGACGTCAACATAGGAGTTCAGCGTGTTAAATCAAGTGTCTCCCAGGTATTTTAAAATTATTTAATATGTATATAAATTCTGTGTAAAATCTGGGACTGGTGTATGGAAGTGACGTATTTTAGCTGAATTTGTCGCTATCTGTTACAAGTTGTGACCGAAAATTTACGGTAATAATGTAATTAACACGTTATATGTGATATCTCAGTTATTTATGGACCGATTTTCTTCGTTAATACTTCATTTTAAAGATACTAAAATTAGTAATATAACACGTTACCTAAGTGTTTCGTCTAAAACTAAGGGTTTCGGAGTTATTTTGTATTTTTCTTCAATAAATACTCATTAATTTATTAAATTTTTAAATAACTCCGAAACGGTTAATTTTAGAAGAAATATTTTGGTAACATGTTTTATTGCAAATTCCATTTCCTTTAAAATGATGCAAGTTTGAAGAAAATTGGTCCATAAATAACGGAGATATGGCTTATTTTTTTAATCGAGCTGTCCGCCACTTTGATGACGTCATCACATGAGATCCGGACGTCAGATCAAGTGTCTCCCGGCGGATTCTTGTCCTTTGGTATACATATAAGAACTGTGTAAAATTGCAGACTGGTAGCCGGAAGTGAAATATTTTGGTGGTTTCTGACACTAACTCCATGCACTATAGTCCATTTGACATTTGAAACAATATATGTAAAGACAAATACCAGGAATATTAAAAGCAAGAATTAAATTTAGAAACAATACTGAATGTAATAAAAAAGGAGTAATAAAAAAAACGAATAAGAAAGAATTTTAATAATGAATGTAATAAAAACGAATAAGAGAATTTTAAAATTGATATAACAATAAATTAGCAGTTGTTTAGGGTTCTTTCGGAATAAGTTTTCGTTGTTGCCTTCTGATTCCTCGCTTCACTATTTCCAATGAAGTCTCCACTGTTTCCAAGAAAATAACAAGATGGCACGCGCAGTATGTTAGTAAGATTTGTACTAGAGTTACAATTAACTCACAAACTTGAACTTTTGGTTAACTAGGGTATTGCTAAAAAATATGGTATGTGCATATCTAATCATACGTCACATCAAGTTGAACACCATGACATATTTGAAAGCATGTTCTCTTCTGTACCCTTTACAAAAGGGTAGTAAAGTGATTTTTAATGGCGTTGAAAAGTCTGTTGTTCGCGTTGTTGATAATTGTTATTGATGATTTGAGTTATTTATGTCTATCTTAATCAATTACGTACTGTACATGTAAGAAACTTGGTTGTTAAGTAGTACACTGTCTATAATAACCTCTGTGATATTGCCCCCCTCCCCCAATATGAGCACTAATGATATATTGTAGTGCATTTGTTAGTGCTTCTTACTGCACCAACTATCAATATTAGTGCTTCAATAGTTTTGATGCTAGAAGCAAGAAAACTTCGAGGGGGGCTAACTTCACGTTACTCCCGGAAAGCAATAACGATGAAATCTAATGCAATCGATTGTGCATCGTTAGTACTTCTATCAAACAGTAATAGTTTCGTTAGTGATTCTCTATTAGTGCAGATAATGGCCAATTGTATGTCACGAAACTCCCATAAGAAATACATGGGGAATTTTTAATTGCGTCAAATTCCCGCCAAATTCAAAAGCACTAATGATCTCTTCTAGTGCAATCTTTAGTGCTGGTTTAGACTAAATTTGCAGAAAAGTCTGGATTTCGAGGGGGGTCGTAACCGCCAGGACCCACCTCCTGAGTACATTCCTGTAGATAGTAAACTAACAGGAAATTCCTTCGTATACACTACAACTAACTCTCGTAAAATAACGAATTGAGACAAATGTATAGATAAGTCATTAATTAATACAGTACCGAAAACACTCAAGTTGTTCGTGTGTCATTGCTGCAGTCCTCACCCGGGCGTATGTTAATGATTTGCTTCTCAATCGAGAGCTTTCGGCCTCAAACTCCAATGTCAGCCATCGAGTTTTCCAGGGTTTTCTGCAGTTTAGCCAGGCGAAGGTCGGGATGTTCGTATTTTTTAAATACGGCTAATTTATTATTTTACTTCCCATTCGTGTTATTACTGGTTATTAATAATTCCAGTGTAACCGGCCTCACTAGAAGTTTCTTAAGTAAGTAAAAAATAAACAAAGGGAACTGGTAAATAAATAACACCAGTGATTGTCTCGGAACTTAGAAACACTCTTTAGAATCTATAAGCAGTATGAAAATAAACCGATTGTAGAGGGAAAATGAAAATGAAATGAAATCTTTGAGTTTTACGGCCCACGGTTATACCGGCTAAGCTAAAGGAGATGGTGATGATGAGAAATAAATAAAATGATGGAATGAAGAAAGTGGGAGGAAACGGGAGAACTCCGAGGAAATCCACGCACACGGTGCTTGTCCATCACAAAGTTTACTTGGCGCGAGTTGGGATCGAACTAGGGATCCCTTGCAACAGAGGTGAACACTCTACCACTGAATCACCGCGGCCCTAGAAGGAAAAGGAGTCAAAAAAGATGGACAATAATGAGATTTCCTTTTACATCAGCGGTCACCAAACTTATGAAGCTTGTAAGCTACCGTACCATTTTTAAGTTCTACTGTGAGCTACCAACCAAAAGAACTACTAACTTTTTTTTTAAACTTACATTTGTGTATTGCCTTTATGGAATCAAACTATCCAAGGTAGCAAATATCAAATGTACACACGAAAAACAACGTGCACATCCCCACGCGTGTACAATCAACTGTGAGATGAAGCTGAGAATGGCCGTTGCGCGCGAGAAACAAGCAATTGTTGTTGTCAGCGCCCCCTGTCGTTAGTGTCAGCTCAGTGCAGGAATCAAGCGTTAACGTTAGCGTCAGCCAACCGAAGCGTTAACACAATCTACCGAAAATGTCTCCGAAAGCTACTAGTAGCTTGCGATCGATGGTTTGGCGATCACTGGTCTACACGAATGAGCTATTGGAGAGGTGCAGCGTCTAAGGACACATCCGTTTTATGGAAAATGGTGAGACAGTAGAATCAGAATACCAGCGATGACGATGATGATACTCATAAACTAAAACCTTAGAATCCTTGTTTTTCTAAATTAAAAGAAAGTGAACTTCCCCTCCAATATTACTTTTCGCGCAACCAAACAGATTTTTCATTTTTCTGCTAAGGTTATAAATTTGTCTCCGAAATGTGATTTGTTTTCCCAGTGTGAATCCCAAACTATCCCTTTATGGACGATTATTTCCCCATTGTTATAAACATACATAAAACAAAAGTTATAGAGAAAATTCACTTATAAGAAAGTAAGTCATTATTTTGTCATAGAGAAAAGGGACAAAAATTGGAAATACAGTAGAAAACAATTCTCGAAGGGGCAACTGAGGCACGTGCTTTGAAACCTGAAGTCACACTATTTTTTTTTTCTTTCTGTGTCTAGAAGCGATAGCGGAAGAAATACAGCAGTCATCAGTCTAGTTCAACGAGGGATTTCCTCTGGGGAATCCAGCTGGAACAACACCGACATGGAAGATTAGTGTGTATGGAAGAAGAGAGGGAGGGGGTCAATGTGGTTGTTTCTCAGTTTTTCTTTATATTTCAGTGGCGAACTGTGAATGACACCCGGATGGAAAACTAGAAGATATATTTTGTAAATTAAAGAAACGAATAATAAAACTTTACTGCTTATTTGGAGTAAATAATTACGAACACTAAACTCAATATCATTTTTAGTGAAACATTTTTAACACTCCATGTATGTACTCACTAGTTAGGTGCTTAGATAACAGAAGTAAACCAAAACTAAAAGCTAGTTTCAGTTGGTTCTTTGAAGGAGAACAGATGAAAACGAAATTTTATCGTAAGAATAGTTTACTGTAGATTTTTAGCACCAAGATTTTGAGATTTGGTGCTGTAGATTTTGTAGATTTTGAGACGTAAACCTAGAGTTTAAGGTGGAATCCGAACAACTCTAATCTGTTCAATGTTCTTCCACCTGGAATGCAAGAAAAATGAACATAAACATTGCATATATAGTATGAAAAGGGTCAACAAATCTGAAAAGCACCAGAATCCATCCAATTGAACTGGAGTATGACAGCGTTAAGACAACACAGAGTGTGAGAACTTTTCGAGTAGACAAATATTCAATACATATTGGGTATCAAAAAATTCCACCGACAAACGTCGGGAGGTAAATCCACTCATACGAAGAAACAAAAACGCTTAGTAAACATGAGTCCGGAAACGCGTTGCTTCGGAGATATAAGGCGCCGAAACCGTGGGAAATGAATCTTCAAAGGCGTATATTTCAGAAACTATTCAACGTAGACGATGCGGTTTGAAAACTCACCAGCGAAGTCATACCTGCTCTCGTTCAACATGCATGTTTCATAATCTTGCAATGCCTGCGGAAGGGATTCCCCAAAGGAGCATAGGGATTCCCGGATAATCTGCCGAGTGAAGATGGCTCGAAAGGGGTATGAATGGACGACTTCCGCACCTGTTAACAGTACTTCCATGTACCAAGACGATAACTCAAACGGATACAAAATGGTGAACACTTGTATACCTGCTGTGTGTGGTTGCATAACCGCCACATACGGATGGTGCCCAATAATGAAGTTCGGAATATGAAGTACTGTGAATATGCAGTCGAAGGTTCGTAGTGAGGCACGTGCGGTGTTGCTACAGCATAACACACGAAATAGAGTGATTGAAATTGTGAAAACATTTAATGCAAAGGAAAGCCCCAAATAGCACGATAGCGAATAAAGTCAGAAATTTCCAGATATGAGTAATGTTTAGCAATGGCTAGAAATATCGTTATGTCTAGTGAACTGAGTGAACGTCACTAATGAACGAGACCCAATATTAAGTACATTACATGCATGATCTGATTAAGTCTATAAGAGATTTATGATTTGAAATCATATGCATTATCTTAATAAGTCTGCAACCGTCTACCTGATTTCAATGGTACTTGTTCCTTTCAGTTGTTGCACCGTTACGTGAATAAGCAAGGAAGCAACAGAAAGCAAGGTTGTACGTTGACGCGCCGTGTCGCGGGGTCAATCCCCACTAAGAGTCCAAGTTTTGGACTCAATAACCAAGAGATGGATCGGATCGCATTTGAAACTTTAGGTCCCGTCTCCATATAGCGCCGCTGCTGAAAAGGGACGTTCAACATCTTAACAAATAAACAATCAAACAATAAACAATTGTTATAAACGTACAATTGAATGCTACTGTAGTGCGCGAATGTGATATCTAAACGAATTGGTTTAGCTCGTTAAATTAAATGTAAGTCCTGCTACGGTTTCGTTTTCTCTTCGGGTATCCAAGCCGTTCGTGTTAACGGATTCCAAAATATGTAAACAGAACCACCTTCATATTTTATACCTTGTCTTTATTCCTCCATTTAAAGTTACATCAAGATTGTCTTCGTGTCCATTTTGTTAGGTCAATAAGGCGGGGACGTTATTACAAAATTATAATCCTAACGTCATACTCTTCTCATGTTTATATTTGCTTACAATACAACTGCTGGAACCTCAAATCTATACGCCTATTCCAATTTAGCATACCAGAGTAGATTAAGTGTAGAGAGAATCGGGTACGATCCTTGTGTTTAGTAGCCGATCTTGAAAGTAAAAACTGGAGGGGGAGGGGTTGTCAGTATTTTGCTATGTAAAATACGTAATTTGGACTGCGTTTTGGTATTTATGACATTATTAATATGCAGTCGAAGGTTCGTAGTGAGGCACGTGCGGTGTTGCTAAACGGAGTGATTTTCTAGTAACGCAGCAAAATTGGGTGACCAAGGCCCCCTCGACCCCAGCCTAGATTCGCCACTCTTTTTTCAACCATTCTGTGTGGCTTTCTTCAGTTTCACAAGTCGAATGTCAAGATGGTACCTCTATAAACGCTCTGGCTGCAAGATCGCCTGCATTTGTGTCTGAACTTTAGTCCAGAACTGAGTCCAGAATATGCAACAAAAAGACATTGTCCTTGAAATGACAGTACGTAGCGTTTTTCTTACGTCCAAAACTGTTTACGATAGAAGAGATAAAATAAACATTGACTAACAAAGTCATGGTGTTAGTGGGATTCGACTCTTAGCCATATGACAGACGAGCACCTAAAGAAGCTAGTGTACCAAGACTGACGTGTATTCTGGAAGCGACTGTGCTTTATAAAACACTGTAGTGGGAAATGGAGTTTACTTCGGCAGAATTAAGTGATATGCATCTGGCATATGGTGCAGCTTTGAGAAATGCAAGGGAGGCACAAAGACTGTATAGAGAACGTTTTCCAGAACGACGGTGCCCCCATCACACTACATTTACGTCAATTGATCGGCAGCGGCGAGAATCAGGTTCCTTACATATTCACCGGCCTGATGCAGGAAGACCACGAACAGTGAGAACACCAGCATTCGAAGAGAATGTGTTGGATCAATTTGAACAAAATCTCTCAACAAGCACGCGGGCCGTTGGACATGTGTTGCATGTTCAGCACCAGCAAGTGTGGAACGTCCTACATGAAGAACATCTCTATCCATATCATCCTCAAAGAGTACAAGTTTTGCGTTCTACAGACTATCCCAAACGTGTGCGATTTGCCCGATGATACCTGCGGCAGTGTGTGGAGAATCCGCAGTTCGCGCGGCATGTTGTTCACGGATTAGAGTAGTTTTACTCGTGACGGATGTTACAATGCTCATAATAGGCATGTGTGGGCAGCAAACAATCCGCATGCAATGTTTCGCTGAGGTCATCAAGAACGATTCACAGTTAATGTGTGGGCCGGTCTAGTGGATAATGTCTTAGTAGGACCTTATGTATTATCTCCACGACTGAACATGCATACTTACAGTGTGTTTCTTTCAGAGGTACTCCCGGAACTGCTAGAAAATGTCCCCCTTGCAGTCCGGCGACAAATGTGGTTCCAGCATGACGGAGCTCCACTCCATCGGCCGCGGCGTGTTCAAAATGTACTTTCTGATATGTTTGGGAATCGATGGATCGGGCATGGTGGTCCTGTAGCATGGCCTCCTAGATCACCGGATATGACACCTATGGACTTTTGCCTATGAAGACACATGAAGGAGTTGGTCTACCAGACACCAGTGGAGAATGAATTGGACCTTGTGGGCCGCATTGTCGAGGCTTCCACAATAATTCGTGTTAACCACGACATTTTTCCTCGTGTGCGAGACGAAGTGCTTCGACGCCCTCTCTTGTGCATTGAAGTCAATGGTTCACATTTTTAGTAGATTTCGTGACGTTGTAAGGTACAAGTGAATTATAAACACAATTTCCTGTATTGGCTCGTCTTCTTCTGTCTTTGTGCTTTGTGTATTTTATTTGTGTGCCTGGAGGTTATGTTTACAGCATTGCACGCCACGAACTATGGCACTAATATGCGAATCACATTATCGCTGTTCCCAGGAGGTCATTTGTCAGCTGCTTCTTACGTATGTTAATACTATACTTCACAATGCTGCATATGTTAACATACATTTGTCCACGATAATTTATGTACATTTTGATAACGGGTTTGCATCTAGTTTCAACAGCTCTCAATCACTCTGCTTCGTGCGTTATGCTGTAGCAACACTGCACGTGCCTCACTACGAACCTTCGACTGCATATTCACAGTACTTCATATTCCGAACTTCATTATTGGGCACCATCCGTATGTGGCGGTTATGCAACCACACACAGCAGGTATAAAAGTGTCCACCATTTTGTATCCGTTTGAGTTATCGTCTTGGTACATGGAAGTACTGTTAACAGGTGCGGAAGTCGCCCATTCATACCCCTTTCGAGCCATCTTCACTCGGCAGATTATCCGGGAATCCCTATGCTCCTTTGGGGAATCCCTTCCGCAGGCATTGCAAGATTATGAAACATGCATGTTGAACGAGAGCAGGTATGACTTCGCTGGTGAGTTTTCAAACCGCACCGTTTACGTTGAATAGTTTCTGAAATATACGCCTTTGAAGATTCATTTCCCACGGTTTCGGCGCCTTATATCTCCGACACAACGCGTTTCCGGACCCATGTTTACTGAGCTTTTTTGTTTCTTCGTATGAGTGGATTTACCTCCCTAAGTTTGTCGGTGGAATTTTTTGACACCCTCTGTAATCAGGACGCTCTAGAGATACTTGTCTAACTTGTCTTAAGAGGGTTTTCTTCAAGTCAGGAACGGTTTAGTACAAAGCTCAATTCTTTGCCCAAGAGCACCTCAAAAATTCCGGCAAGCATGTGCAGCTTCTGACGTAGCTTGTGTCGATTTAATCACCATCCGCCGTGAATTACATAATATGAACAATACGGTCGGGTTCCACGAGAAAAACAACTAGTAAGAGACCACCCTCCTCACTCTTTAGCACGATACCAATGGTGCCGGGAACACGCAACATAGATCGCTGATGACAGGAAGCGTGTGATATAGCCGGATGATTCATCGTTCAGCTTATTTCAAACCACGGGCCGTGTTTTTATACGATTGCCCAAATAAGCGTATGATCTACAGTATCTTGGTTCAACCGGTGAGACATTGCGGCAGCTCTGTAATGCTATGAGCCTAAATATTCTAGTTTTTAGTGGATGTGCTGACGCGTCGCTGTGCGTGGTTATGTCGCCATTTTAAAGGATCATATGTATCCTTTGGTCCAAATGTTTCTGGGCAATGACACCATGTTCCAGGATGATAATATGCAAATTCACAACGCTGGAGCTGTTGTGTCGTAATTTGAGGAACCTAGTGCTGAACAGCTCCCTTGGCCTGTCCAATTCCGGGAATGAACATACGGACTTTTGTTCTAAAAAAATAATTTATTACATTTTTTACAAAATTCTTTCAGTCTCCTTCAAAGTACTCTCCATTAAATGCGATTCATTTCTCCCATCTCCTTTCACACTGTTTGAAGCACCTCTGGAACTCTGGAACTTTTATATCGTCCAATGCGCGCTGCGAAGTTCTTTTTACAACCTCTAAACCATCAAAACATTTTCCTTTTAGATTTTGTTTAATTCTCGGAAAATGTCATCATGTTGGTCAAAAAGTTTGGATCACTTTCAATCAAACCTCACGCTGGCACGAGCTCCAACTCACTTCTGCCTGTTTTGAAATATCATTGATCATGAAACTGCGATACTCGCTGATTTTGGGGCAGATTTGTTCGATGTTTTCGTCGTTTCGAAATGATGATGAGCACCCAGAACGAGCATGATCTTCAACACTCATCTCACCACACTTAAAGCGCCCAAACCACTCAAAAAATGTGTGCGGTTCATAGTATCCTTCTTGAAAGCCTGTTGAAGCATCCGATTTTCCAAGTAGGAAGCAAACACACTCCTTGTTCCTTTAAATCTGCCATAACGATTTCGCAGGCGGCAAACGAGAACAGTTGAGTAACACAATAATACGATCAAACGTTAACCTCCTACGCAGATGCCGCTTGGCAAACTGATCTGGGAAGGTCTCTACTAGACCCACCTAGCAGAAGAACTCTCTACTACGTGTAGGAACGGCAGCGTTCTTTCAATCCGGTTTCTTTTGGGTCCTCCCTCGTAATTAAACATCTGTGGGCAGTTTTGGAGACACGAATGGGGACAGATTACCGCCTCCATTCTCCTCACGGAAATGAATTATGTACGGCGTAATGTTCCACTGTTACCATCCACAATCACTATGACTCCATTCCAAGTCGCATGAGGGTTGTTTCGTGAGCAAAAGATAGTCCGACACCATATTAGTATGAAAAGTTGCACTTTTTCAGATGTTTCCATTAATTTGATAAGTATCTACATCTTAATAGTGCTTAGAAATAAAAAGAGAAAATTTGGTTGATGTGGGAATAAATATTTCTTATGCGTTGGTACTTCATTGCAGGCACACACCCAGAAATTTTTGTTGGAGGGAGTCCAAGCTTTGGGGTAGGAGGTGCAATATTACAAGCCACTGCATATATGCGGTTGAGTTGATTTTAACGTCGCATTCAGCAGCGAGGCTATATGAGAGGTGAACCTATTGATTAATGTGGAATCCGAACCACATGAGCTCCCGTTGGGAATCGAACCTGGGTCTCCCACGGCAAACGCACGTACGCTAACCGCTTAGCCACGAAGATGCTCTATGTGTATGTAGTATTGAAGAGTATTATTCTGCAACCGAAAAGCCAACAAGTAATTGCAAAATACTTCCACTTTTATTTTTATCATATTTTTTTCTGAAAACATATTGTTTTTTATAAGAGAAAGAGCACGAGGTGAAGTGTAAGATCAAATTTTCATGCTACATCAATGATTTCCCCGTTAAACAAGTATAGTTTTATCGAGAAAATGTACGAATGTATGTTGAGTTAGGAAGTTTTTCTTTTGGAAACAGGAGGGGGGGGTCCGGACCCAGTGGATCCCCTGTCGGTGCGCCCTTGCTTCAATGTTATAATAGATTGCGTTAAGATTTAGAACCAGTGTCAGTTCTACTGATATTTGATGACATATTCATACCTAGTATAGGTGATACGTAAACCCAATTTAGAAAAACTACAGAGAATACATCAAACAAAAGTCTCGTTCTTCTGTTTACCTGGAAAACTTAATAACACGAAATTTTCATATAAATTATTAGATGGATTATTTCAACACTTTATGGACAAAAAGAGATTTAGAGGTTTGTTTATCCCATGATTCTAGCTAACTCAATTATTAATCACAAACAAGAAAAAAATATAGACGGAGTGTTGCAATACACTACTGGCACCATTGGATGACGTCACTGTATAATGTAACGGAAGATATCGCAGTGTTAGATGTAGAGGAAAGATCTGATTGTGTGTGCATCAGAGGATCAGACACGTGCCGATATGAGCTTCACAGCGGAAGATGAAGAAGATCCATCTTTGAGGAAAAGAAACAAAGTTAAAAAAAAAAAAAACAATTTACACCACAGCCTGTGCGACATCTAGCTTTCCCAGTTGCTTGTTTCTTTGGTGCATATAAGTTTATAAACTTTACGAAGCCATTACAAGATCTAAGAGAAGAAGAAAGAAAGTAATTTTTTTGCACGCGATGCTCCGCGATGTATTCAGCAAAGTTTGTAGCGAATTTATAACTTAAGACAGAAGTTCTGTTCCTGTTCGGTAGGAATCTCTTAGTTTGGGAAAAATAAATAAATTAAAAAAAAAAGTATTGCGTGAAACAACATTTGAATTAAACAGTACATAGTTAGTTATCTATTTTCCTTGTACTTGTATATGTTTATATTACATAGTAGGGCAGTATATTGGTCTTTTGTTGGTACAAAGAGAAAAATAACTTCAGAAAATAGAAAAGTACAAAGGAGAGGGATCTAAATATTCACAAGAACTTGCAAAAGTATGTCCAGGAAGAATACGAACCCGAAAAGTAAAGTCTCTAAGAATAACGCCTAACGAAATGCTCTGTAACAAAGAAGATGGTTGTTAAATGATAAGAGAATTTGTTGAATAGTGGGAGGAAATAGTGGGACAATGTGGATCACCGTCAGAAACTACACTGTCACAATGTTGTCCACCACAGTTCTCAAGATGATCTAAGGGGGGTCCGCAAGCCAATCTAATAAAGACACACACAGTGGTGAGAAATACATCGTTATAGTTCAACACCAAATTTCTGCCGTGAGGCAGAAATCTATCTTGCCTCATGCTATCCTCTACTAGAACAACTATTCTATTTCCGCTTGATCTTTGACAAGATAGTCAGTTAAGGCATGTATTTTGGTGAGAATTTCTTCTATTTCTGTTCAAATGAATCAAGGTAGAGATACGTGTACTGTATCACACAACAAGGAATATACTGACAATAAACCTCGATAAAAACTTGAAATCACGGACAGCGACTAGCGGGAGGCCCTCTACGCAGAAGAATAATATCGCAGATTACTGTTAGGCGCACAAGAATCCTCATAGATATGAAGAAGACTTTGGATTTATGTACAAGGTGTAAAAGAGAATGTGCTCTTGTTTGCTTGCGAGTTAGATTAGAGAAACGAGATACACTCCTGAGTATTTCGTTTTCGGCCCAATAGTGGGCCGAATGTATGGTTGGAGACCAATCATGGGCCAACAATGGCCCGACTTATCAGTCGGCCAATTACTCGTGGAGTCTAGTTTTGATATATCTACAATGGAACATTTTTCTACTTTCACTTTTTCGCTCTAAAGCTGCTAACACGGATAAATATCTTTCTTCTTCTTTACTTGGGACGTCAAGAGAAACAGTGGCGATAGCGCTACTCATTTATCGAGCTCCCTCCTAGCTAAGTGGTTAGCCTTTGGCGTAGGAGACCCGGGTTCGATTCCCGGCGGGAGCTCATGTGGTTCGGATTCCACGTTAATCAGTAGGTCCACGTCTTATATAGCCTTGCTGCTGAAAGGGACGCTAAACTAAAATCAATACAATTTAACTACTCATTTATGACGCTACCTAAGTCTAATGGGTAATTATCTGTATAGTCTATAAAACTCGAATTTCAACAAAGAATATACGAAGAAGTACACGTTTATATCTTATCTGTGTACTTTAGAATTATCAGCATGGGTACCTACAGACAGGTCTCAAGATGGAAAGTTTGTGCACATGAGAATGTTTTGGGTATGGATATGCTATATACATACTGGAGAATGGTTAATTGGGAGAAGAAAGGTACCTTTGGATTACAAAATTGTAAATTTGTAAGGCAAAATGGTACATTCTGGGGAAAGAAATTAAAATTTGGTGGGTGGCGCCCAAACTTTTGGGAGAAGATGGGCACCGTCTGATCATTATGACTTCCGTAAGTGCACGATTTCTCTCAAACGGAAAATTAAAATTTTACTTTATTTCCCATATATGCTTTAGAGAATTAGATGGGATTTCGATATAGCATTATCAGATTCTACATCGCATACCATTTGAGCAGGAAAGAAGGGAATGCAAGGCCAGCTGATTACACTAGCCAACAGTGAAAGTGTAACAGAAATGAAATAAATGTTTTTTTTTTAACTATATCGACCACACTGATAACGAAAACGGCAATGAAAAACTCGAATTAGCTCTAGTTTCCAAGTTAAAGAGGGGGTGCATTTAATTATAAGTGTTATATTTTATTAACATTCATTGTAAATCTCTTCCCATATAGACTTCGAAATTCCGTTAATGGTAGATAGAATGATTAAATTTCCTACAGGCAACCATAGCTGTGTGTATTTTGTCGCTATTTTTAGCCTGGGCTCGTAGCAACAAGGAGAGGAGAAAGAGGATAGGCAGGGAGAAGCGGAGCATATTTCATTTAAGCGTAGTTTGTCTGTTACAAGCTGAGTTCTGTAATGTGCTGAAAGAAGTGTAGTTAGTGCATGTGGTCACTGTAATTCCTTTGATTCAATATGTCTCTCAAATGCGTAAACAGTGCTGACATTTTTTGCTACATTTGCGGAGACAGGCTACATTGAAATCGCAAAGGAGGCCAATAACGCCATATGATAAAAAGAAAAGAGGACAGACTGTACTTTGGATGTGAAATCGGGAACCAGTACAAGTCATGGGCTCCTCATGTATGTTGCTTATCTTGTGTCTCGAGTTTTCGTTCGTAGTTGAAATGTAAAGGATATTCTAAGGACTTTGCTATACCTATGATCTGGCGAAAGCTATCAAAACCATGTGAATAATTGTTAGTTTTGTATGACAACTAAATTAACTTATGGTATTTCCAAGAAGAAAAGTCTTCCTTGACATATCCTAACATACCGTCGGCCATGTGATCAGTGCCTCACGGAGATGGACTGCCTGTTCCTGTCCCACCTGCCTTTGTTCAAGTGTCAATGAATTTTTTAGGAAATAAGAGGGCAGCAAACTATAAGGATCTTGTGGCAAATCTGCACTGCTACGATAAATTGGTTGCAACATGTCCTTAAAGTTACATTTCTTAGATCCCCACTTGGACTTCTTTCTTAACAACTGTGGTGTTGTAAGCGACGAGTACATGGGGAACTTCTCTAGCAGCAAATTTCGGACATAGAAATGAGATACTAGCGAAAGTTGTGTGCGTCAATGTTAGACGATTACTGCTGGACACTAATCAGGGAATCACTAGCAGTAAACTACAAACGCCAGGTAAAGCGGTTGCGCCTTAAGTGACCTTTCTCCGAAGATAACAACAAAATAAATACATGCAAAAGCTTATATAGGCAATAAAGTTAAGTTGTCATAACTTCAAAACGAGAGCTAATCTTGCATGTTCATTAACATTTTCGTTTTCAGCACACCCAAGAACATGAAGATTACCTGTTTTCATGCCAGTTACAGAAAGAAAAGTAAAATTTTGTTGGCTAGTGTTATTAATGCTTAGTGTTTGCAAGAAGAAGGAAGTTCTGAGTTGAACTCTTTTCTTGAATACACACAGAGAAAGAAACCGACAATGCTTCTATTGTTTCAGTAACCTGGATATAAATTTTCAACATTGTTCATCTATTTTCAGATATAGAGCTTGTGGCTTTGTTCTATTGACCGTAAAACAAACAAAAGTAGGTGCCAGAGGTAAGTGGGGGAAGAGGGAGAAATGATAAAGCTAAAAGAGAAACGGTTCTCCTTGACATCTTTTTCCCGTATCAAAACAAGAAAACCTCTTTGTTCAGCTATTTGTTAGTTTGAAGTATGTGCCGTATACCATACTTATTCAGGAAAGCATATAACCAGTAAGAGGATCCACAGTTCTTTAATAATATTTTTAAATTTTTTTTTTCGCATTTTCGTGACGAAATGTATTGGGGTTACACGTGTCAATTGGGGTTGGGGTAACATTTATTATGTTACGATAATTAATATAAGTTTTAAGAGTTGTATTAACTCTGTTTGATGTACGTCAATGTAACAATTTATATCAGGTATATACCAATGTTTATTTCATTGTCGAAATTTTCGATATAAACTTCCACCATCAACGGCAATTTTTAGCGACAATACCGTAAGAAACAGGATATCTGGTCACCCACACTAAACCTATCAGAGTCATTTCATCGTACGGCAAGTCAATTTGTTGCCGTTTTTTAAAAATTTTGACAGAATCTTGATAAGGCTTTTTAACCTACACTCTTCTTCCAATTCAATGTTTTCAATTAGACCAATTATAGAATGAGTAACTGGTATTTGAAAATATAGCTTTATGAAAATTGCATACTTTTTTAAAAAGTCACGTGGTATCTAGGGTCTTAGATGGCGAAACGGGTTTGGTCGACTAAAAGGTAACAAAATACGAAGATCATTTCGCAGATACTATATTATGTATACCTAATCTCTCACAGATGTACTGAAAAATTTCTAAACGATATATTCCCGAATTTAAATTTTCTGTTGAAAGACTAATTTTGATTTCCGTTGTATGCGTAACGCACTTTCCTTTCCAAAAAGGGAATTTAACACGTTTTTCACCCATAAATTTATAGGACTGTGAGAAAGAGTTCCATTTAAGATCAATTTCGTTAAAGTCATAACTGTATATTGACGTATATCAAAGTTTAATGTTTGCTTATTGACGTCTAGCACTTCTTTTCAGCACAGAGGCTGTATGGGACGTAGACTTACAAGTTTAAGGTGGAATCCGAACCACCGTAATGCAATTTCGTTCAAATTTCAATGCACTTCCACTGGGAATCAATCGAACCCGCGGTTTAGTGGACCAAATAGACACATGCTAGACATTAGACCAGCAAGAAGGGAAAGGCTACCAAAGTTTACGTTAATATTTGTAATAATACGTTAATATAGTTCCATAAATATTAGAGTCTAAGTGCTGTAATTCCCCTCTCCCGAGAAGACATTTGAGTTTGTCTAAATTTGAATTTTTCCACGAAAAAGAAACCTACCTCAGTAACTCTTTACTTTGGGCAAGGCAGTGATATCTTGTCAGTACATAGTATTGCCAAGCGAGCGTCAGCGACCGAAGACGGGTTAGAGCCCCACAGGGCAGGTTGTTTTCTGTCTTTCGTTCTTGTGAACTGTAACTGTAACTGTAACTGTAGTGCATGGAGTTAGTATCAGAAACCACCAAAATATTTCACTTCCGGCTACCAGTCTGCAATTTTACACAGTTCTTATATGTATACCAAAGGACAAGAATCCGCCGGGAGACACTTGATCTGACGTCCGAATCTCATGTGATGACGTCATCAAAATGGCGGACAGCTCGATTAAAAAAATAAGCCATATCTCCGCTATTTATGGACCGATTTTCTTCAAACTTGCATCATTGTAAAGGAAATGGAATTCGCAATAAAACATGTTACCAAAATATTTCTTCTAAAATTAACCGTTTCGGAGTTATTTAAAAATTTAATAAATTAATGAGTATTTATTGAAGAAAAATACAAAATAACTCCGAAACCCTTAGTTTTAGACGAAACACTTAGGTAACGTGTTATATTACTAATTTTAATATCTTTAAAATGAAGTATTAACGAAGAAAATCGGTCTATAAATAACAGAGATATCACATATAACGTGTTAATTACATTATTAAATTTTCGGTCACGACTTGTAACAGATAGCGACAAATTCAGCCAAAATACTTCACTTCCATATACCAATCCCAAATTTTACACAGTATTTATATACATAATAAATAATTTTAAAATACCTGGGAGACACTTGATTTAACACGCTGAACTCCTATGTTGACGTCATCAAAATGGCCGCCGGGATTAAAAACAGGTTTGCTTAAATACACTTAACTCCGTTACCAATCATTTTATTGAGTCTTCCAATTGTTCCATTTGAAAGAGCATGAAATAAGCTACAAAAATTTTATCCGATTTTAAATGGTTTATGGCGATGACAACGTGGAAGGGGGTAAAAAATTAATGTTTTGAAATGGTTGCTGTAGGCTTAATATATTTTGCAATGACATTTCTGTTATTACAAGAGGCGTTAACACAAGTAAATACACCTTACATCCATTGCAATGTTGCATGTTTGTATAATTTTTTATGAGTGATTCATCTTTAATTATAAATTATACAACAAAAGAGTGAACATGAAAATAAAAATAGTTATTTACATCTTTAATGGATCCAATGCCCTCTTTTTACTGATTGGCAAAAATTTAAAAAAAAAAATCTCTTTTAGGAAGGGTAATAGATATTTACAACAGTTTCTCACAATGAAAACATGTACAGTCCATATGGATTATTAACGCGGAAGGCACAACTATTGAAAACAATGTAAACTTTAAACAAATTGACAAGTTTGTAAGATTAAACTTAATTTCTGCATTGACCCTCACAACTACAAAGTAAAATGCAAAGTTCGTGTATTTTTACACATCGACAGCGCGTGCAAATCTGTTTGCACTTGCTTCCTATCATCTCTTTTAGCTTTTCCATGGTGAAGTTTGGGCTTGTCGACCAGAGGAGCTCGTAGTCATCTGCGGTCTTCTTCCATCCCCACTCACAAGGATCCAAGCGTTGACTGTTCCGTTGAAGACAGTTTGTCCACAAAGAACATTGTAGGATGGCCCTCTTCAAGTGTTGCAACAGAGCGTTGCTGGTTGGTGGAATATTTTCAATGGGTCTGTTTTGCTGTGTAAAGAGAATCCGCCCGGCCTAATTGACTGTCTCTGCAGAACTTGAGGAATGGTAGATAAGAACTACAAAGCGTTGAATGAATAAAAACGTGTCGTATAATTTTCGGGCAGATGTGTTATTCTTGATTGGAAGTTCAAGTCAAGTTTTACAGACTCCGTAAGTTCCGTGTCCTCGGACACGTATTGAATTAAAGATATGCAAGTGCCGTGAAAAGCGCTGATAGACGAGTTCGACGAGTCATGATCAACGTTTATTGCTGCACATGTGAAGACATTATTTGCAACACTTGGGGGACAGACAAAACCATGTTTTTCAAAATGCTCACACATTGAGCTGGTCGTAGCATTTAGAACGGATTTTACCCTGCTGTACGAAACACTCAATCCCAAGCGAAAGAGTTTATCAATAACATCAGCGCTGTCAGTTTGACTATGTAGCATGAGGCCAAGATAGAGAGGTAAAGGTGTTTCTTTTCTCAGAGGGTGACGAATTGACTTTGTGGATCTATTTCTTGTTCTTTTTATGAAATTGAATCGCGCTAGTTGCGCAATAGATTCTGTAGCACTTGACACTTGGATCTGATCTTCCCTGTCCGTTCCACCATCGTCGAGCTCTTCACCTGTAGTTGCACCCTCTAAAAGCATCCTGACAAACATCATTAACGTTGGAGAGACACAATTTTCAGGTATAAAGTCTCCACTAAATGATCCATCAAATTTGGGATAGCCTTGAAACATTTCATCGCGAAGAATTTTTGATGCTCGGGCGAGACACATACCATCACTAAGAGAGTTATTTTCACAAGCTATCCGAATCGCGTTATGGACATCTTCAAACGTAAGTACAATATTCCTACTAACCTTGTCCTCTCTCAAACCCGGAATAAAAGTCAACAGTTGCTCCTTTAAGCGCGTCCCGTTCACATTTACATTTGCAAACCCTGGCTCGTGTAATCAATTCTCAACCAAATTCACAAGGTTTGCCATACGAAAGACTGGCGCTATTTGGTTGTATTGTACAAGTAGCAATCTTGCATAAACGTTACAAGCTCACTTAAAACGGATCTGTTGGCAACTTTGGAAGACTTATGATTGGCATTTTGTTTCTCAGCCCTGTTCACACTTCGTACTTTCGTAAGGAAATTGACATAGCACCGTTTGTGATACTTCGCCTCTAAAGCGACAAGATCGCTGTTACTAGTTAATTTCATGAGTAGTTTTTCATTTTCTAGCAGCAAGGCGTTTTCGTATATATTGGGGCCTATACCTAATGTGGCTGCCGAAACTAACTTATCAGATTCGTTTTCCTTGGTCTCGCAGAAAATACAGGTAAGTTTGATGTCGGATTTGGATAAATGGGATCTGGTAACTCTGGATGTAGTACGGCTGTCATTGACGGCAGAGTCCTCTAACATTGTAGCATCGTTTGTACGAGGGCTATCCAGAAAGTAGATTACGTTTTCGTCTGTGTCCGCTAGGGGCGGGGCTAGCGCGGCCATCTTGGGGTCAGAGCGTTGCGCAGCTCAGTCGGCATCTAGCCGTGTAGTGAGAGGTTCGTGCTGTGCTCCGTTAAGATACTGTGACGGTTTGAAATGTCTGCGTTAATTGAAAATCCCGCGAGCTGCGAGGTGCGTGCAGTAATAAGGTTTCTGACAGCAAAAAACTGTAAACCGATAGAAATCTATCGGCAGCTGTGTGAAGTGTATGGGGACAACATTATCACTGAAGGTGGAGTGCGACAGTGGGTCATAAGATTTAAAAATGGCCGAACCAATGTTCACGACGAAGATCGAAGTGGGAGACCCAGCAAAGTGCCTGCCGAACTTGTCGAAAAAGTCGATGTTAAAGTCCGTGAAAATCGAAAGTTCACAATAACGGAACTTTCTTTGAGTTTTCCACAAATTTCGCGAAGTTTGTTGCACGAAATCATCAGCGAAAAGCTTGGTTACCACAAGTTTTGTGCAAGATGGATTCCAAAAATCTTGACAGAGGACCACAAAAATCAGCGAATGGCTGCAGCGTTGCACTTTTTGGACGCCTACAATAAGGATGGTGACTCTTTACTCGATCGCATCGTTACTGGTGACGAAACATGGGTGAAACACGTGAACTGTGAAACGAAATTGCAATCAATGCAGTGGGGGCACACAGGTTCTCCCCAAAAACCCAAGAAATGCATGCAAACAATGTCGGCAAGGAAGATGATGGCGACTGTTTTTTGGGACAGAAAAGGTGTGATTTTGGTGGACTTCCTGGAAAGAGGCACTACAATAAACGCTCAAAGGTATTGCCAAACTCTGCAAAACCTCAGAAGAGCAATTCAAAACAAGCGCAGAGGAATGTTGAGCTCTAAGATCTTGTTGATTCACGACAACGCCCGGCCCCACACGGCAAATGTCACGCGTGAAGTTCTTGAATCTTTTCAGTGGGAGTTGTTTCCTCATCCGCCGTACAGTCCCGACCTGGCACCGAGCGACTTCCACCTATTCCCAGCAATGAAGAAGTGGCTGGCTATGCAGCGTTTTGATGACGACGAACAGCTGCAAGAAGAGGTAACGAAGTGGTTGAAGTCGCAGGCGGCCGAATTTTTCGACGAAGGAATTTCCAAGCTCGTACATCGCTACGATAAATGCCTTAATTTGAATGGTGACTATGTCGAAAAGTAGTATTTGTGTGTGGCTTTCATCTGTATATAATAAAATTTGTTTCCTATACTTTGTTGATTTTTTATTCCAAAACGTAATCTACTTTCTGGATAGCCCTCGTATCTAAACTAGTTTCATCATTCAACCTTGGTTTCTTCTTTCGAGAAAGTCGGTCAATTTTTTGACTGTTGAATCTTGTTCGACATACTTTATGTTTATGGTATTTTCCCTGATTTTCGATAAATTTGGTAAGCAAGTTTTCAGTGGTCAGGTGGAGGGATAAGGACTCAAACTCAGCATATTTCTGCAGATTCTCTACAAGCGAAGTATATCCTTGAACTGTTGGTAGAAGAAGGGGTTCTTTTGAATGTTTTTGCCAAGCTAAACATAGCTCCCAATTAATATCTGGGAGTTTGAGATCTAGTCTTACCAACTGCTCGCAAATTTCAACTTGCTTGTTGCTCCCCATACTATTTTCTGTAGTTTTATATGTGAAACAAATCTATTAAAACTTATCACAAACTATCCGTTCCAAAGTAATAATGTAATGGCTTAGCACTTTCAGGCTATATCTGAATCCAAATTAATAGAAACTTAAAAACAAACTGAATGCAGGAATTGCAATAAATAAACAACATAGCGAGCCAAGCCGATGCACCGCGTTGTAAACATTGTCTGATAGAATGTTTGTTTCTTTTCTAATAATTCGGTAAGTAACAGAAGTCACCACTAGCTAAAACAAAAGAAATGTTTTTGCGTTTTCTTCAAGTAGAATTTTCTGCCATCTACTAGAAGAAAATGTACGGATCTTCTTTTCATCCATTTCCAGGTTGTCATCGCCATATATATATATATATATTTCATAAACCATTTACCTATAAATTAAATCGAATAACATTTTTGTAGCTTATTTCACGCTCTTTCAAATGGAACAATTGGAAGACTCAATAAAATAATCGGTAACGAAGATAGTTGTGTTTAAGCAAACCTATGATTTCAATCCCGGCGGCCATTTTGATGACGCCAACATAGGAGTTCAGCGTGTTAAATCAAGTGTCTCCCAGGCATTTTAAAATTATTTATTATATATATATAAATACCGTGTAAAATTTGGGATTGGTATATGGAAGTGAAGTATTTTGGCTGAATTTGTCGCTATCTGTTACAAGTCGTGACCGAAAATTTAATAATGTAATTAACACGTTATATGTGATATCTGTTATTTATAGACCGATTTTCTTCGTTAATACTTCATTTTAAAGATACTAAAATTAACAATATAACACGTTACCTAAGTGTTTCGTCTAAAACTAAGGGTTTCGGAGTTAATTTGTATTTTTCTTCAATAAATACTCATTAATTTATTAAATTTTTAAATAACTCCGAAACGGTTCATTTTAGAGGAAATATTTTGGTAACATGTTTTATTGCAAATTTAATTTCCTTTAAAATGAAGTAAGTTTGAAGAAAATCGGTCCATAAATAATGGAGATATGGCTTATTTTTTTAATCGAGCTGTCCGCCATTTTGATGACGCCATCAAACGAGTTTTGGACATTGGATCGAGTGTCTCCCGGCGGTTTTCTGTTCTTTGGTATACATATAAGAACTGTGTAAAATTGCAGACTGGTAGCCGGATGTGAAATATTTTTACGCTAACTCCACGCACTACTGTGGGAACCGGTTCAGATGAATTGGTTATTTTCACTGCCTTCCCTGAAGTAAAGACTTGCCCCTATCTCATCAAGTCATAAACATATCGAATTTCAAAACTGGTATTTACATTGCATGCATTGGACTATTTTTTGTAAGTAAAATTAAGAATTTGATTGCGTCAAGATGGCTATCAAAGACAATACACTTAGAATTTTTAATAGTTTGACAAAATACGTTGTTTGCGTAGCAAACTGCAGTTAAATATTACAACTGCAATTACATGGCAACCAAAAAGGAGGTTTCTTTACCTTCAAAATAATGAATAATATATTACATACACTACAGTAATTAGTAAGTATCCTGTAAATAGTCACAGTATATTTTACAATTTAAGGAAAATCACCTAAGTTGAGGCTAAATCTCTAATTTCTACTATCTTTTTTTGTTGGTAGTATAAGCGTTAGGCGCACACCCAGGAGCACTTGTTGGGCGGGGTTGAAAAGATAAGACTTGACGTCTATGTCTATGCGGTATTATTCTACTTCCGAAAAGGCAATAGAGTCAATCCATTTTAAGTGATCAAGCATGTGCCGCTCGACCATCTCCAAAAAAATCTGATTTTTAAATGAATGTTTATCCTATATCAGGGTACTTCAAAACCACAATTAATTATTTTTTTTACAATATCCCATGGCGACGCAATGGCTACCGCCATTTTACATTTTTTCGATTTTAGGCGTTTACGTTGTTTTGAATATCTCAGCATGTATTTGTCCTAACAAATTAACAATTACTGGACGTCTTCAGCTCGTGCAGAGCTAAAACTTTGATCTCTTAACGTTTTTGCCTAAAACCACTTGAAGGAGGTGAAATCAGGGTCTGCAGTAGCAACGTTTTTGGACATTGAAAACATGTTTCCGAAGAGGAAACAACTGACGCAGAGGTCTGAATTTGTGTGTGCATGTAGTCTGGAGTCATAAGTTAATACACAAAAATTTACAGACCTGTAGCTTCTCCCAAAGCCCTGAAAAGAAAATTGTAAAATTGGGGAATTATGCCAATTTAGCATATTTCACTGTCCAATATCTCCAATGGGCCTGGATAGAAAAATCTGAAATTTTGGAAATAGTTAGTCCTTTAGTATACCAGAACACAGAACAAAGCATGTTTTGTGTTTTTGAACAGAAGGGGGTCAAAGTATTAAGTAATGACGTCATACTCTAGGAGGCGAGGCTGACGAGAAAGACCTAATGTTTTTTCTCGCCAGCCTCGCTAGGAGGTGTTTTGTTCATAAAATCTACTGGAAATTGGTCAGTGTTTACAGGGAGTAAGTGTTCACTAACTTGAGAATGTAGATCAAAAGAAAGGACAACAGTCTCCTGCCTGAGTTGACAGTTGAAACAGGAATAAACATGATATAGAATCATTGATATAGCAAGCAGCAAGAGCAAGAAATACTTACGGACATTTTTTTTTTGTTAAGGATGCATTTTAACTTTCCTCGTCTTCTGCTGATAGCGGCATTCTTCACCAGTGCTGCTGTGGGTCTGATAAAACTATCTTACAAAGGAAAGAAACGAACTTGAGAGCCTTGACTGGACTAACCATACATCCTACTTTATTTTACTTCACAACAACAAATTTCCAGTAGATTTTATGAACAAAACACCTCCTTGAGTATGACGTCATTACTCAATACTTTGACCCCCTTCTGCTCAAAAACACAAAACGCGCTTTGTTGTGTGTTCTGGTATACTAAAGGACTAACTATTTCCAAAATTTCAGATTTTTCTATCCAGGCGGCCCATTGGAGACAATGGACAGTGAAATATGCTAAATTGGCTTAATTCCCCAACTTTACTATTTTTTTCAGACCTTTGGGAGCAGATACAGATCTGTACATTTTTGTATATTAACTTATGAAACTGGACTACATGCACACACAAATTCAGATCTTTACATCAGTTGTTTCCTCTTCCCGAACATGTTTTCAATGTCCATAAATGTTGCTACTATAGACCCTGATTTCACCCCCTTCAAATGGTTTTAGGCAAAAATATTAAGAGGTCAAAGTTTAGCTCTGCACGAGTTGGAGGCGTATAGCAATTTTCAATTTGTTATGACAATGTAACCAACTGAGTGTCGGGTCACTGTTTGGGCAGCCATTTATTTGTAACCACTCCGTATTCTGTTCGCTGTCCGTGGCTCGTGGTACTACCAATAAGTATACTCCTCATACTTAAACTTACCTGGACAGGACGATGAAGGACCTCTCCAAGAAAGGTTACAAACTGTTTCCAAAAAGCTCGTCGGTCTCAATAATGAGATGAGCATTAGGCGCCGAGAGGTTCGGGTGTCTCGTCTCGAAAACCTCACGGACGATCAGACGGTCATCCAGACCATAACGCGCACAAACATCACTCATACAAACAACGAAAACACACTGGATTAAATAACACTATACTTATTTATTAGAGCACTAGTATATAAACAAAATAATAATAAAAAAAATAACGAAGAGAAATGAACACAACACTGAACACTAGATAAATATAATAATTTTGTCGCTGAAATCACGCTTTAACTTTTCAGTGCGCGATAACCCTTTAAATATATAAAATTATGATTCGGATTTCACTGTAAATGCTTCTCTCACACCATTGACACACTTGGGGGATTAGCACTGGGGAAAAGTTGTCTGGATCGTCCCACGATGAATCCAGTTGTTACGCTGAACAGTCCTGCAGCGTAAAGGTAAATCTTCAGTAAATAAACGAAAAGAAGGTCTCCACAGTTGAATACTGATATTGGAGGGCGCGTATATAACTTTTTAAACGCACATGGTCTGCGGACCTGGGATTTCACTAGTTGGGGCTAGCCGTAAGAAATCGTCCATCACCGGCTAAATAGCTTGTGCCCCTTAACAAAACTCAACCAACGCAACGTGCGTGGTGGCTGCGTACAACACCGGAGTCGAACTCCCTGAGCATCCAAGCTCAAGCTACGGGTTGCAATGATCAACTGAAAAGTGTTGGCAGTTCATTTCAAAAATCGCTCAGTTAACTCACCTGTATGCACATACAAACAGAATATGGAAAACAATTTATGTTAATTTTAGTCAACTGCCTATAATGCACTAGACACGGCGATAACACTGGCGTGAGAAAGTGCAGATAACGGACTGCAAAAATTGTGAGGCTGGTGCCACTTTGGTTGCTGAACATCTGGTCAGCCCGTATTTCTCTAATCTATTATAATGTTTCCATAAGCGATTAAAGA
Source organism: Thermobia domestica (assembly GCF_964235325.1). Classification (NCBI taxonomy): domain Eukaryota; kingdom Metazoa; phylum Arthropoda; class Insecta; order Zygentoma; family Lepismatidae; genus Thermobia; species Thermobia domestica. Next base: position 175,785,403 of record NC_137465.1, on the reverse strand, counting down.
AAGCACTTAATTCAGTTCCCAATAACTGCAGAATATATACTGTGCATATAATGAGTCAGGGAGAAACACTGAAATGGTTAGTCACTAACTGAAATGTTCTCAGCAAAAGCAATGTTTTAAATATATATATGAGAAAACGATGAAAGATTGTCCAATTGTGTGGGAAAGAAGCAATTCCCACCAAAGAAAGAACTTATATGCGTTGCAGAATAAAGTATAAATCGAAAATAATGATCACTGTCTTCACGAAATATACAGAGTGTCCACAAAAAATCCTTCTATAACCTGGTAGCGGTTATAACAAATACATGCTGAGATATTCAAAACAACGTAAACGCCTAAAATCGAAAAAATGTAAAATGAGGCAGCCGTTGCGTCGCCATGGGATATTGTAAAAAATAATTAATTGTGGTTTTGAAGTACCCTGATATAGGATAAACATTCATATAAAAATCAGATTTTTTTTGGAGATGGTCGAGCGGCACATGCTTGATCACTTAAAATGGATTGACTCTATTGCCTTTTCGGAAGTAGAATAATACCGCATAGACATAGACGTCAAGTCTTATCTTTTGAACCCCGCCCAACAAGTGCTCCTGGGTGTGCGCCTAACGCTTATACTACCAACATAAAAAGATAGTAGAAATTAGAGATTTAGCCTCAACTTAGGTGATTTTCCTTAAATTGTAAAATATACTGTGACCATTTACAGGATACTTACTAATTACTGTAGTGTAATATGTTATTCATTATTTTGAGGGTAAAGAAACCTCCTGTTTGGTTGCCATGTAATTAAGTGATATTTAACTGCAATTTGCTACCCAAACAACGTATTTTGTCGAACTATTAAAAATTCTAAGTGCATTATTTTTAATAGCCATCTAGACGCAATCAAATTCTTACTTTTACTTACGAAAAGTAGTCCAATGCATGCAATGTAAATACCAGTTTTGAAATTCGATATGTTTATAACTTGATGAGATAGGGGCAAGTCTTTACTTCAGGCCTCGCTTGGCAATACTATGTACTGACAGGATATCACTACCTTGCCCAAAGTAAAGAGTTACCAAGGTGCAGTGGCGTAAGTAAAGGCTTGGGGGCCATCCCGCGGACAGCGTGGAGCGGATGTTGTAAAAAAGTAATTAATTGTGATTTTGAAGTACACTGATATAGGATAAACATTCATGAAAAAATTAGATTTTTCTGAAAAGGTTGAGAGCAAATTTTTTTTAAATCACTTTGCATGGATTGACACAATAAGTATTTCTTAAGAACTGATATATTCTCAGAAAAAAAAATATAGAACTAGATATTTTATGAGAGAGAAACAAAAAAAAAAAAAAAAAAAAAAGAGTTCACATCAGTAACATCAGCTTTAATTTCTTGGTGAGGGGGGTGGCAAAAGGAGGGACAAAATTTTTTTTGAGAGTTCACCATTTTCTTTCTTTTTTTTTTTTTTTTGTATTACGAAAATAGAGAGTTTTGTAATACCTGACCTAATTGTAACACAACATGTCTGGGTGTAGTAGAGGGTGAGAGGCGCCCGCTTTCCTTGGTCGCTCTAGCATCATCACTGGCAGGGCCGTATCTACGGGGGGTCTAGGGGGACCCCCCTAAAGTTTGGCTTCCCCCCCCTAAAACTTTCACGGCTTGCAAATGAACTATAATATGGTTGGATTGGATCCCCCTAACTTCTACCAGCCATATCAGCCCCCATACATTTTTGGGCTGGCTATTGGCCTGGTCACTGGTACAGATGAAATGTATGCTACGCCAACATCCGTATTCAGAAATAAGGTGGTGAAGTCAGCAACAATTTATATCGAAGAAAGCCAACCTTGATTTTTCCGCAAGGTCGTCCAAGCAAATTATAAGAAATCAACGTAATGAGAATTAATTTTCTGTTACGAGTACGTTTGATTTCTTCTAATTTGCTTGGACAATCTTGCGGAAAAGTCGGTGGTAGCGTTGTTCGATATAAATCGTTACTAACATATTTCTGTACGCATGTTAGTATCACGCGTTACTCATACAGAACTCTTGATACCGTACGACTCTAGAAACAACCCTGCATAGGGCCCGCTTAGTTTAATTAACAAAGTGTACAAATATATATATATATATATATATATGTAGTGTTACGAAGTTTGAGGGGAGGAGTTCCGGACCCAGTGGAACCCTTTGTAGGTGCGCCCCCGACAAGAGTAAATGGCAAAATATAAAATTAAACATTGAAACACAAATTTAGGATAAAAAATTGGTCATTTAGTTTCATGGTAGTTTCTAAGTTCAAGATCCACAGTACAGGTTTTAATATTGCCTTCATTTTCCCATCATTTTAAAAACTACTAAAGTGAAACACACAAGAAGACGGAAACCATATGGATCATCCCTCAGGAACAAAATATGTCTGAATAGTGGAGATTATCACTAGTTTGTGGTGGCCTGCAGTAGCGTAGCCAGGATGCGTGTTTGGGGGGGGGAGTGCTGTTTCAGATACATATAGAAAAATTACAAACAAAAAGTATATAAACATAAAAATATATAAAACATTACAAACATCAAAGTACATTGTCGGACCTCTTTGGGGGGGGGGGCGGCCCCTCCGGCACCCCCTTCCCTACGCCAGTGGTGGCCTGTGAAAGCAATGGTTAAAGGCATGTACGCAAATGCTGGCACGCTTCCTGCTTCCCGTGTGTTATTTCAATATTTAGAAAATATTCTTCTCTGTACTTTCATATTTATTGATTTCATTTCATATTTACTTACTATCATCAAGAGCCTGACATACTAAAAATAACACAAAACTTACCATTTTTATTTTGCTTGCTTTCCATAAGTGAAATGAGATAATGAAATGCAACTTACCACGATCATAGATCATGTTACTCTAAAACAGAAAATATGGACCTGAAGAATTTTCAGTGTTGCCATCCATAGAAATTACAGTGTTGCCAGAATAACAATTCCCCCCAAATCTAAGTTAAGGCAGCGACTAGAGAAACGAACTCAAATGCATGTGATTACGTATCATATTGTTTTGGTATCCTGTGTACTACTTTTTAAATAACATTATTATTTAATTTGAATAACTATATCTTAAGACTTTTGTTTATTACAAACTACATACAACTATTATTTAGAAACTAGCGAAAGGAAGGCGCCGAATTTCGTGTTTACCCCAGGTGATACAAATCCCCTAGTTGCAGGCCTGGCTGGAATCAAACCAGGGACCCTTAAAATAATGCTAGGTTCAAACTATACAATGAGTGCGGAAGGGATTTCCTAAAGTAGACGAGGAATTGCGCAAAGGTTACGAGGAACTAATGTCAGTCGGGGTGTATGAAGTAATAAATAAATAAAAGTTATGATGATAAATAAATAAAAGTTATGATGGACAGTCACAAATACATAAAAGATTATAGTTGTTTGAACGAATGTCAGGCAGAAAATGGTTGCAAAGAATGTACGACTAAACAGCCGTATGATATGCATACAATAAATGGTAGTGTGTAGTAACTGATCTATCTGATTGACATCATATTGACCACCTTAGAGATGATATTGGAACAGTTCGCTATTTGTCTTAGTATTACCAAACGGTATCGGCAAATCAATTTTTGTCTAGTCCGGCTAAACACCTCTCGAGTTTCCGGGACTACTGCTGAAGCAGCAACATGGACAATAAGTTTCTCGGCTGTCACGATAGGGATTTCAACTCATCACACACAGAAATAAGTCGTACGGTGCAAAATTAGGCAAAATCAGTTTAATGATCTGCGAGCATTTCATTGAGAAGTTTCTTAACATCCAAATTTAAATGTGCAGTTGCGATATCATGCTGAAACCACGGTCGATGCCTAATTGTTAATGGAATATTCTCTAGAAGTTCCGCAAGACGTTTTATAAAAAGGAAGAATTACCTGCAAATGCAGGTAGGCAACATATAAGGCCCAATCAGTAGTCCTTTGTGATGTCATTCCAGATATTTACTGCAAACCTGTACTGACACTCTTGTACAGGGGTAGCATTAGGATTTTTAATAGCGATTGTTGAACATGTTCCGGTAATTGTTGCCTCGTCGGTCAACAAAATCACTATTGGAAAGTGCGGCATGGCAACAACTTGATGAAGAAACCATTGACAAAATTCCTGACGGAGGAGAAAGTCTTCGGGCGATAAGGCATGCACCTTCCGCAGCCTGAATTTCATCCTCATTGAACACGCGATACACATTGACATGGCAAGTGTATACGCCAGGGCTATTGCGGATGTGATACAGTTATAGTTTCAGGACGGAAGCTTATCGATGCAAGTACATTCTCCTCAAATTGATAGTGTGCATGGTGTTTAGGTATTCCTAGTGCTAGGCTGGGCAGTAGGACAAATGCTGGTTCTCGAAACAAACATAGAACTGTTAAAGAAAGATATGAGACGGTAACTTCCATTCAGGAACATGTTTGCCATACAGAAACACCTTGCTACTTAAAGTGTATATTACGTCCTTTTTTGCCCAGAAGTAATGAATTATCAGATACTGTTAGAATATCATGATTATTTTAGGAAATTTTCTTTGCAGTTGTTTTCAGTTTTAGCTTTATGTAACATTGTTCATACTTAATGATTTATTAATATCCTTCAGCATTTTCACACCTAAAAATAACAGCAAGTATTGTGATAAAACTTCCAACAAGAAAGAGTTGATTAACAGGCCGTAGTCCATTCGTAAGCCATCAAACTGAAACTTGAACCTATGGTATTCCATTTTAAATACTCTGCTGATAGTATATTGATCCTGTCATATCAGAAATCATAGGGAGTCCATGTACGTCACTGTCTACTGAAGAGATCTTCCTTCACAGTTACACATATACAGGTCGACCAGAGCGTGTATCTGAATAGAACTGTGCAGGCAAACTCAAAAATCAATTCGTCTACCTGTGCCCGAGTGATACCATATGGTGAACATGCGTACTTCCCCCCCCCCCTCCACAGACACTATGGTGTTCGGTCAACCTGTACAGGTGCTTCTGTAAGGTAGACGTCTCCGGTATACCGTAGCGTATGTGGATTCCCTTAGTTTTCCTTCAGGTCCGTAGCCAGAACACCAAGACAAGAAAGGCAGGGGGGGGGGTTGAGGAGGTGGTTTAACTTTAGTTCATCTTGCATTCTTTACTGCTTTCATATTTATCTAAAGAAACAACTGAAAATTTTAGAGGGTTGAAGATCGTCGTATTGAGTGAAGGACAGCTCCTTGGCTAACCCAAGCTACGGGCCTGTTTCCATTGTAGATAAAAGTAAATAGTGTGTATTTTAAATACAAAGAATAAAGAAGAAATAATTTGATTTTTTTATATGAAAAATGCCAGTTTGTCAAATACAACTATAATTCTTTTTATTTTGCATGGATAAAAGATAGACTTGGTTCTGCAATGATAATATGTGTGTGTTATAAAGAACAATGGTCCTGTACATAAGATAACCTTGTTGTTGATAGACAGACCTGCACATTTATGCTAATATATGTTTTGGCCATACTTGGACATTTAGGTTGTTAAATATAATAAGTGAGAACGCCATCTTAGAAAGATGTGCTTTTCGGAATTACAGCTAATAAATGATAAGTATTAAATAAATTAAGTGCCTTAATAGGACAAAAAAATAATTAAACTTCTTGGTCTAATTATCGTAGAAAGTTTTGGTATTAAATAATTGAACTGGAGCAGCAATAAATATTAAAAGGTTTGTTGCAGTTCATACCACAGGAAAGTTAAACAAAAGAGTAAAAAATGTTCTTTCGTAGCCGCGTGAGTAACGAGCTTCCTTTCTGTCACATTGTTCTGGGTTCAATTCCCGGTGATCGTACTTGCCCCGGATAAAAGTCGAGTAGTGGTGGTAGTTCTGATCGAATTAAACAGCAGGTCCCGTGTTATAGAATCTCGTGAGAAAGGTACTGAAAACGGAACGTTGAACTCCGATCAGCCAAGAAAGAAAAAATCTAAAATTAATCTGAAAGACAAAGTCAGTTTGCTGTGGGTTTTCTTGTCTCCATTCAACAGAAATATAACAAATAAGTTTTTCTTTTCTTTTTTACATTTAAGAAGACTGTCTGACAGAATAAGCAGACTTCTCAATTTTCTTCCTGTTTGCTCGTCGAATTGCAGTTACTTATTTTTGTGTGTGTACCGTACTCTGTACGCGACTTAATCAAGAGTGACTGTTGTTCTTTTCTCAGAGGACAAAGTCTTTTGTATTTGGAAAGCACAGAGATATAAGGGATTGGAAGGGTCAGGGATTCTTATCACGTGACTGTTTCTCTTAGAACAATAAAAGTAATGTCGTGCTTTGGGGTTTTACATTTCTTGACAGCCAACATCAGTACGTCTCTGTAGATGGCAGCACCAATAATTGGACAGTTGTAAGAAACCCCTTGTGCCACATCTGCAGGAGATTGATGGGGAGGATACATGCTGGCTAGACTGTTCTAGATAATGTCTTTTAAGTTAAAGGGAAGGAAAAGCTCACTGTAGTTTTCTACATTAAAATCAAATACAGTAAAGGAGTTGGCAATGGAACTTCTCTCTCCTGTAATCATTTTATTGTAAATGCTATTTAAACCCAAATAATAACACAATGATTTGCATTTATCAGATAAAGCTTTACTGTAGTAGTCCATGAACAAATACTGTATCTTTTTCATAACATTTTTCAGGTTAGAGAAGGAATTCCCCATTTCTAGACACTCACTTTACGTGCACTTCAAAGCTTGTTGGTAGTACAACACCAACCAATTCCACTTTAGAGAAAATGCTTGCTTCCTCTTTGGTATTTCATGACTTCTAAAAATACAGCAGAATCCTGTTACGCTGAAATTTCGGATAATCCAAATTGGGTCTCGATAGATAACGAATATAGAATTTGTATCTTTGCTGAGTCAATCTCGTATGTGGATCTTTTGAGTTTTATTTAACGGAACAAGCATAAGTTAACGGTTAGCATTCCTGCTTCGCAACAAGGAAGTCCTACGTGTTCGAGTCCCTGGATGGCTATTCTGACCGAAAGTTTTTAAATATTTTTTCTCAGTTTCCCTAGACGAATCGTAGGTTGGTACATTTAAATATAGAGAGACTTCCTTCACTTTCTTTCTTTTTTTTTCTCTTATTAATTATTGTAGACTAATAATTCCAGGGAAATTGGCCTCACTGAAGGTTTTTTTTAATAAGGTACAGTCTTGTTCAAAAAAAATCCTGGCCACCCACTTCCCTTTGAAAAGCTCTGTACTCTGTCCCAAAGCTGTGATTAAATCAAACAATTGTTAATTTTCTTTGAACAATTTATATATTTATATGGAGATAAAGTATGTGACGATTGCCAGAACGTAACCTTTAAAAGCAAAGTGAGTGGCCAAGAGTTTTGAACAAGACTGTACAATTTAAATTCGATGTATATTGCATATTTTCGCACTTACTGAAAGTACTAAATGAACTACAAAACATGTACAATGGTAGGTAGGTTTCTGTATCAGTAACATTACTGTGTGTAATGAAACACAAACTATCTTCGGAAGAAATTCAAAGAACTGAAAAAGTTAGTTTTTAATCAAGTAAGCTTCGTGTGACACAGAAACACTTCACTGATGATCATGTTGCAAAATAACTGCTTTTCTTTCTGACGTTAAATATTTGTCTGTATGATTTTATTATTTATTTATTTATTTTGTAAAATAATTTTTACCCTTGCTTCTTGCGAATGTTTTTAATCAAAAGTCTTTAACCCTTATAAGAACTATTGGGTGCAACAGATTGATAGCTCATTTATGCAATTACTAGAGTCGTTTATCTCTTATTGCTATATAATTTGACAATTGACATTTATAGCAATACAAAACTGTGCATTTTTTTAATATACTTTACTGTTTCGCTTCTGTAAAGTGCAGAATGAACGTCGAGCTGTAAAAAGTTGACGAAATTTACAGTGACAATGCTCTACAAAATAAGGATCTAAAAGATTCACGGAATTCGTGCTGGTGATTTTGATCTCAACGAAGCTACTCGGTCTGGGGTGCCCACCAAAATTGATGACTACAAAATAAAGGTATTGTCAAGTTAAACCAATGTTTTACGACACGAGCGGCTGCAGAAACATTGAACATCAGTCATTCAAACGATCACCTGAAGAAGCTTGGTGGGATACGTAAACAAGCCTGATGTTTGAATTTCTCATGAAATCAAACAAGTTCATTTGACAAAGGCGTATAAAAATCTGCTAATGTATTGCTAAAATGTTTGGTAAGTAGACCGTTTTCAATTACGTAACATAAATCCAGCCTCATACACTTCTTTCGTAAATTTAAGGTTAGCATACTATACTGTACTATAAAAATATTTGCTAAGTATACGCCGTACACTGTTGTAAGTTATACGCTTCATTTCATCATTGAGTTGCGACATGCTCATTAAATGTAAAGAAAATTAACTTTTTTTTTCTTTTTTAAAGCAACTGATAACTAGTTATGCGAATCGGATTGTTTACACTAATATGGCGTGATAAGGTCTTGATCTCAACGTGGTAATTCGCCTCAAACGACTGTGAAAGCAAACATTTATTAGAGGAAGGTTATGCCTTCAATACGATGGGATTATAAAGGCGGTGTGCTTCTTTGAACTACTTCTAACTAAGCAAACAATAAATTTGAATGTGTACTGTCAGCTAGTTCGAGTTTGAATGAACCCATCATCTAGAAATGTCCAGAGTTCGTTAAATCGTAAAGGAGTTGTATTCCATCACAACAACAAGCAGCTACATTCAAGTTTGATCACCTGTCAAAATTTCTAGCAGTTTGGATGGTGTATTGTCACACCCACCACATTTGTCTGAGTTTGCACCGTCAAACTTCCACGTGTTTCCCTCTCCTGAAAATTCTTTGCATGATACTATAATGTTTAATTCAGATAAGGCGGAAATCAGCACTTTATTCAGTTTTTCGCTAATAAAGACAGGTCTCCTCCTTCGAACGAGGAATTATGAAGCTAAGCTTAAAAATGACAAAAAATTATCGAACAAAATGGGCGATATCATTGATTGATCTTTGGTATTTATATATAAAAAAATATCCTTTTGAAAACATTAAAAAAGAACTTATATCCTCCCCAAAACTCAATAGTAACAGTGCCTACAAGTAATACTGCCAATTACAACAGTAATTTCGGGTAATTCGAACAGGCTCTGAACCCTAATAGTTCGGATTAGTGGATGAATTATGTATTCGAATGTATTATAAATTAATTGTACTTTGGACCAAATGTGTGTTGGAGACAATATCTTTTGGACAGAATATCCTTCGTACCAAATGCTCCTGGACTAATTGTCTTTGGAACAAATGTCACTTGCACTATCTATAGATGAAGTGCTCCCCTCCCCTCCAAGAAAAGTGTGTTTGAAGCATTTACTTTTAGCAAAACTAATTTCATTAGAACAAGTTTCTTATTTGTGCTGTAACGTCTTTATATAGAAGGAACACTGTTCAAATTTTATTTTAGAAGTACTATCTAAATATAGTTTTATTAAATGACAAATAAAAGTTTCATTTACTAAATAGAAACATAATATGATACTTAAAAATTATGCGAGTATTGTATTATGGAAAAATATATATGATACTCAGAAAAAAATGTATATACTACTTCCGAAACTACGAAGGTAATATAGTTAGGAATGCGCTCCAGCTTGCATTACTTCAAACATGTATCTATTTAAAGAAGCTGGCTGCACCTAGAGATTAATTAAACCGAAGGTAGAACAAGAAAAACAATCGTTCGCATTAGGAATCAAACTCAGGCTACCTCTCCTCAAATAAAAGGTGTTAGAAAAATAATACCAGTTTCCCTTACCTGAGAGGAAATAATTTATTTTTGACCACTTGTACGTCTAGTTTTTCCTGCAAATTCTGCGTAATGCAACAAATGCTTTCTTCTAGGTATAAGCTCCGGTTCTATCCTGATTAAAGTACAGTACATTAGAATACTTCGAAAAGTTCAGCCTTTATAGTTTAAGCTCTTCAATAGGCCGTAAAATAAACAAACAGGAAGAAAGTTAAACCATTGGTAAGTGAAACCACCTGGATAACAGAGAGTTGAAAGTTATGAGGCCCCACCACGGCGAAATTAAAATGCCGCTAATTTTGCAGTATGCCTAATTATGTGATATCTTCAAATAAATAAAAGATAATCGAAAAGTGGAACGAGAGTTCCGTAGACAATATTATTTACATGAGATACCGTTACCACGACTCACTTATCTGGTTTCGATTTCCAGCCATTTAGAAAATAAGCATTTATTTTCGCATGTCTAAATGGCTGCGAACGAAAAAGCTACTAGGTGACTCGTGATAACGGTACCTCGCGCTCTTGTTCCATATTTCGATTATCTTTTACCCATTTGAAGATATAATTACTGTAAAATTAGCGAGTGATTTTCGGACAATAGTGAAAAATAAAACACCAACGGGGGACATGCGAACGGAAACACATGAATAAGGAATTGTTTTACAAGTGAACAGAAAATCAGAAACTTATGAGGGCGAAATTCTGACTGAATTCCAGGAAGAAGGTAATTTTTTCCCTTTGTAAAACCCGTCAAATCTTTAGTGGTGCGTGGTGCTCAGTAACTACGAAAATAACTTAACTTTTTTGTTTATACTCTCTTTTCGTGTTTTCCATTTGATAATCACTCATTACAGAAAGTTGTATAAAGTTGAGTTTAGCTTTAATTAAATCGATTCTGCTAATGAACATTTAATGTTCTTCCGTGATTTCTGAGGTGAATGAGTTGATGTGAGACACGTGAGAAAGATTAACCTTTTCTGAATGGAATCGATTCTCCCGTCACAGTCTTTCTCACTTTCCCTCAAAATGTTCTCGTTTCATGAGAAATAACATGACATTTCTCTCTCTCCCCCTCCCTCCCTCCCCTACATTCTCAGTATTACTTCACTGCATCTTGTTGATTTTTTCACTTTAGCATTTGGAGTTGTACAGAGACTTAAAATGGCAGCTTCATACGTTGATTTAGTAGATTTTTTTTTAACTTCCCGAAGGGAGTTCAACAATTGTTGTCCGTGATGTAGAAGAAATTGAACAAAATATTGTGCTTATATAATGTTGTACTCTCAAGCTTTATAAGTATGTGTGCCAGAGTTGATACTGGTTCCGTGTTTTGCATGTTCTGTGTTTTGCGTCAGGATTGAAAAAAAAAAAAAAAAAAAACTACGAAGAATGCATGGAGATACTACGAAGATGCAAACTTATATGGTTAGTGTATTTGGGTAATGCTGCTCCCTCCTACCAAGTGATTAAAAAAAAAAAAAAAACTAGTCACGTGAATTCCGTTGTGATAGGCAAAGCTATGAAAAACACTATGGAACAATGGCTAGTTGAGCAATCACCATACCTATTTCACAATGCCTAACAACTAGAACATACATGAACAAAATGCATTCCTGTAATGAGTGACTCTTGGAGAAATCAATTTCCTTCTATATCAGGGACAATAATTGTTGAACACTCCTCGTATATATAAAGTACAGGAAGTCTTAAAGAATGAATATATCCGTCTCTTTGTCGACAGGTGTCAGAGCGGAAATAACGAGAATCGACTTCTTTGGAATCGATTCAGCATCCTAAGAGTAGCTTCCATCTCCTCCCTTTATCCTATATTAAAACCAGAAGTGGTGGAAATCGACTATTTTCGATTTATACGTTGAATACTACACAACAAAAACGATAACGGCTAGACGTAGTTATTTGGAATTGATTCAGCCTCCCAAGTATAGGTTTCATCTGTGCCCTTGTATTTGTACCAGGGGCGGATCTAGGACGGACTTCTGGGGGAGAGGAGGCGATGAGCTGTAATACTGCTACTTAGAGCTACTTTTAAGAGCTCTAAACTCTGGGATGGGTTTTATTTATATATAAAATAAGAAAGTTTGCTCTTCTGGGATCCGTCCCTGATTTGTACTAAAACTAGAAGTGGTAGAAATCTTGTAGCACTTCCTGTTTTAATATTGATCTAATATTGATTTTTTTAAATACATATATGTCAGGTTCCATGTCGAAGATGTTCAATTTGAATGCCTTGTAATTCGGCATACATCAATCCGAGAGTGTAATTTTTGCCACACACTTTACATCTTAGAATCAATAAATGCAACAGTTTCTTGAGTACGTACTCAAAGTTCAGGCGAATTATTAGATAGGGGTGGCTGATACACTTGCTTTTCAACATAACTTCATTAAAAAAAAAAAAAAAAAAAAAAAAAGTCGCATGGAGTGATACATATCTGGCGGAGAGCAAGGAAGCATAACCTCATCCTCACAGCTAGCACGTTCTACACCCATTGATTTGGTAACTTTTTCTTGAGTTCCCTCCTGACACCACGGTGTTTGTCTTATTACTGTAAAAATATCTACTCTGATTAATAATCATGACAATGTGAGTGCACCAAATAACCTATAAGATGGTGTTTTACATTTGTAATGTTATATTTTTGAGATGATATATCGGTGAACGAAAGTAAGTTCTCTTTTTGTGGAGGTTTCACAATAAGATCACAGATCTTTTCTATTGTTAATTTATTTCTTTAGAATGGAAAGCAGTAAAATAGTTGTGAATAGTTACTTTTTCATAAATTGTCAGGAATAAATTATTCTGCTTTTAAGTAAATCCTATAAGGAATTTCATTATGTAATAAGTTTTGTCAGTTCTTTTGAATACTATATACATATCGGGTGAATCTGAAAGATGTGCACAAACTCCAGGAGGTGATTCGTGACATCAAAAGAAGAAAAAGTTCTCTTGCATATTGGCAAATTCCGCGTCGTGTATGTGCGACAGGGCTGGCAGATTGGAATCGAAACTCCAATCGTGCCAATTGGAACGGAATAGAAAGAAGTGCACATCAATGCACCATGCAAGAGGACTTTTTGTCATCTTTTGATGTGATGAATCACCTCCCGAAGTATGTAGCCCACTGAGCATAGCCATGAAACTTAAAACTTAAAGATTTCATTTATTTTATTTCATTTTTACCATGTTCCGTCTTCTCATAGTTTCTTTATAATTGAAGTAATTGATCTCTTCTTATTGGAGATATATAAAATATTTTGTTTCTGAAATATTCTGCTAGGTTTCACTTACATAATACTATATAACACTATCTACACCAACAACTGGTAAAGGAGAAAGTCCAAAATAAAGAGCTTATAAACCAAACTAATTACTTAAACTATAGACAAAAGTAAAAGAGACAGCTTGTGTAAGATGGGTACAACACGATCCTTGTTAATTGAATTTTTTATTTCTTATGCTATCACAGAGGTTCATTTTAACAAATGGTGTGTAAAATACAAAATGTCATGATTTAACCATATTTGTTTTTTTATTGAAATGAGACAAAAGATGTTAAAGCTGAGAACTTTATCCATACTACGTTACTTTCAACTCAAGTTATCAGTTAGCTTTGTGACGAATCATTTGGGTATTGTTTTATTTATTCGGCTTTACTGGATCTAGTATGTACAAAATATTTTAATTTAGTTTCAATCGTTTTGATATTAAATTGATTAAGAAAAAATAATTCAGGTACTATACATTGCAAGCTGGATGCATTAAATTACAACAATAATTTAGCTTATGTTGCAGTTTCGGCATCTATTGGTTTCATGAATTATAAGGAAATAAAGGAAGATAGATTTTTCATACCTTATTTGCTCGAATATGAGCGCCGGATTATTTTCGAAATGTAGAACTAAAATTCGTTTATCATCACATAAAATATTTTTGGAAAGATAGTAGAAATATCTGTAAATTCTTTTTGGTCGTTTTTTCTTACGATTGTTATATTGTTCCTGTTTTTCAGCTTTATATTTTATTTTACGATGAATGTACAGTCATGTTCAAAAGAATCGTGATCATCCTCCTTATTTTAAAAGGTCACATATTGGGAATCGTGCGTAAGAAATTCTAACACTCACTGTAAATAAAATCATCAACTGACCAAAAGAAAATCCTCATTTATTTGACTGAGTTCCAACTGTAGATAAGATAGCAGGTCTTTTCAAAAAGAGATGAGTTGGTTGTTGTTTTAAAATAACAAGACTGTACAGAACCTATAACAATAATAACATTATAATATTTTCTCTGTAAATTTCTAATATCGATTGATTTTAAGTTCATAACATTTACAACGATTAATTCACTCTAGTTCTTTTTTTTTAAATAATAAATTCGAGCCATTAAATAATACACATTCCATTCCGTAGTTTGATTCCATTTATTTATATCTGGTTGTCCTGACAACGACGTTCCAAAGTCTTATTAATTAACATTATCAACAATCATATTATTTGAAACATTTCTTTCTCTTCTTCTGCAGCCAGCCTAGTACATATTTACATTGGCGTCTCTGGCATGTAAAATTTGGGGGGGACATCAAAGGAAATGATCTAACTGCTAGTATCTCAGTGGAATTTTAGATTGTGTCACTTCAAAATATTGGGGGGGACGCGTCCCCCTGTCCCCCCTCCAGAGACGCCCATGCATATTTAAAATAATGACCCAAAGTTACAAATATACAATGTACTGTTGTACATTGCATCAAGAAAGTATTTTTCCTTCATAATAACTTGTTATGTAAGCGACGCAAAGTAAACAATTATTTTTCGAAAGCCTACTACGGAGCTCATTCACCCTTGAAACAACGAATCAAGTTGTCTCCCGCGAGAAGCGGAAAAATCCCCCTTGAGTCCGTCCCTTCGTATTATTCAGCGCATGATCAACACAGAGCTTACCGGCTAGCTCCAAGCTATTTCCTCCTCCCATGTTCGCCTCAAGGACATAGACAACGAGAAACTTTGTAGTCACAAAAAAGTGCTCTACTTGGTCCTTTCCAATGCCCACTGCTGTCACAGAATAATATTTTAAACGGGTGGCCTTATAATATAAACAGACAGTAACATCAAGCACTGACGCTATGTTGCCATATATTTCATTCTCACGAATCAGGCAGGGTTTTAGGGTCTATATTAAAATAACTAAAATTCGTGTTGTGTCGTTTCAAGAATTCGTATACACAAATAAATGACCATAAATGTTTTTCTTACATTTCCTCCGGATTAATAGGAAAGGCATGCGACTTCGTGACTACATTACAGAGCTCTCCCTGTTTGAAATATAAAACTTTATTACCTTTAACAAAGGTATTTTAATCAGAAACATTTCTTAAGTATACAGTACTGGTTTTATGCTTGAAGAAATGCTGATCTGAAATTCTACTTCACAAGTAATACTGTACTCATAGTTTGTAAGTAACGTCTAGACGAAAGTATTTTAAAGTACACCATGAGTAGCGTATTAGAAAGTTACAATATTTAAAATTTTTTAAAATAAAAAATAGGTAGCGATATCTATTAACATCAGAAAGATACGTGATAAGACATGTAGTGCCATCTACTGGCGTCACTCTTTACTATTAGGAATTGGCATGGCTCAAAGAGACATCTCTTGTTTATTATAAGGGATTCTCATTGTGCTCCTTGGCTTTCTACAAACAACCTAATAAATAGCTTAATGAATGTTGTATAATATTCCCGCATAAAATGACGCACATTCTGACAGATTTCCCCTTTTATAATTCGGACAGTATGAGCTACTGAATAGAGACTAAGATTTGCAAATAGAACTCAAGACGTTTAACGCTTCTTAACTGAAACCAATTGGTCAGTTGAGAGTTGAAAGTTACGTGTCTAAAAGCAATGATGAACTCAAAACAATTTCCTCGATTGGTGAAAATAAACACCAACGCGGAAGGGTGCGAAAGGTAGTATATAAAGAAAGAGTTGATTTAGAAGTAAGACAAAATTAGAAATATACCAAGGAGAGGTCATTATTTCTTCCTTTAAGGTACCTAAAGTTTTCATTGGTGAATGGTGTCTAGTAATTAGGGAAATTCTAGATATTTTTCTACGCTTTGCTTGAATTTCCTCTTTGGTGATCAATAAAAAAAAGAGTTGCATAAAATATTGTTTAGGTTTAACTATAAAATTGGTGGAATGATAATGTGTGAGGAAATGGGGAAACCTACATACAGACAGGAGTGTGATTTGAGGAGGACAGTAGGACAGTTGTCCCCTCCCTTAGTAATGTACTACTAAAAAGAATGAAACTAATATCGCTGGATAATCTTATTCATCCCTTACCTTTTCCACGAGGAATTTGAAATGACTGCTCTGAAGACCATATTATCCACACATTCAGATAATTTAATAACTTCCAACACATACTATGTTCTGAAACTAGAGACCAAAGTAAAGGATGTGGCTTATAAACATGAAAATGTTATGTGGCGAAACCGTTGCGTTGGCTTGGAAACGTGGGTTCCTATTACTGTTGCGTTACGTACCATACTAACCTTATCAATTAACGTTCTCACTTCGAACAAAGAAAACTTGTAGGATAATTGATAGTGTTTCATTTAACTGTTTCGAGCTTTTGTGAAAGTGTTCAAGAAACTTTATTGATGTTTAGTGCGACGACTCCCTGCTTTGATCCCAGACAACGTAGTGTCTGTGGGTTTCCACGAGTTCTCTCGTTTGCTCCTATATTCTCATTCAACTATTCTTTCACAATTGTTCAGTTTAATTAATCATTCGTTTTCTTCGTTCAAACTTAATTTATTTTACTGATATTATGGATTATTTTTACGTGGAAAAAAATATGGCCTATGTTTAGCAGAAGGGGTCCAGCTCTTTTCTCTAAAAAATGTTACAATTTTGGTAATTTCTGTTCATATTCGGTTAGTTTAGAGTAGGTTATGTTAGTTTAGGCTAGCTTAGGTTAGTTTAGTTTAGGTTAGGTTAGGTTAGTTTATATTAAATTAGTGTAGGGATCCCGCATAATTTTCCAAAAAAATAATAGAATTTCGCTTATTTCTATAATATTAGGTAAGTTTAGGTTAATTCAGGTTAGCTTAGGTTAGTTTATGTTAGGTTAGGTTAGATTTGGTTACGTTATGTTACGTCTAAGTACTTGCATCATTCATTTCTCCTGTAAATTTTGTGTTTATTACGTGCTTCTGGATCCCTTGTACTAAACATACTCCGAAAATATCATCATAGTTACTCTGCCATTATTGGCAGGTCACCTCCTGCAACTGAGTTCATGCTTCCATGTTTCACAGTCTTCCGCTAACCTCTTCGTCTTCACGTACGATTTCTCTGTTTTGATATCGTCCATTTAATTGTAGTTCCCTTCTTCCCCTCCCTCTCTTTCTTTCCACCATACACTCTAACACGTCCTTCATGATACAGTTCCTTCTTAGCCAATGTCCCAAATAGTTTCTCTTTCTCCTCTTAATAATATTTAAAATTGCTCTTTTCCTCACCATTTCTAACACCCTCTCATTCGTTTTCCGCTTGACCCAGCTAATTTTCTCCATTCTTCTGCACACCCACATTTCGATAGCTTCCAGTCGTTTTTCATCATTTTTGCGTAATATCCATGTTTCTGACCCATACACTACAATGCAGGACGAAAATATGGTATTGAAATAAACTTTAAATTATTAATTCTTTTGAGTGAAGTTTCATTAATTTTAAGTTATTGGTTAGATTTGTGATTGCTGCTTTGAGCTTTGTTTCATTTAGACTGATTCAGTTTTATTGATTTTTTTTTTTTTTTGTAGCTACCCGTGGCGCAAATCTGTCTTCAATATTGGAAGGAGGGCGGGTATGACCGTTCCCATATATTTTTGTAAGTGATGTTCAAAATTTTTATGAAGTTCAAAAACAATCCTGTAGATGATCATGGGAGCAGAATTGTCTTCAACATTGGGAGGCGGGCAGATTTGAGGCTTATTCTGGGGGAAGGGGCATCAATTTCATCGCTTTCCTTTGTGGCAATCAGACACAACTCATCACATTTCTATCAAAAAAAAAAAAAAAAAAAACTTTCAAATCGGATTATTGGGGGAGACAGTCCCCCGGGTTCCAAGATTTGTGGGGACATGTCCCCCTATCTCCTCCTTGATTTGCGCCAGTGGTAGCTACACAGAGGACTGTGATTTTTTGTTGTCAGTAATTTCTTTCTTGAATTAATTATTTTTTTAAAAAAATCAGTTGAATTCTTTGACGTGGTATGCGTTACAATAATAATTTAATTTACCTTGCAACGTAGGTGACAAAATGCCCACACGTGTGATTCGTGCCAAAAACGCCAGTGCCGAATAAAAGATGGTACCAACTGAGCAAAAAATCACTTGGAGAGGCAAAAAGCCCACCAAGCTTGGGAGATGACTAGCAACATCAACATGAAATCAATCGATCACCCAATCAATGAGAAGTAGAAAGTAGGAATATTCTACACACACAAGAAAACCTTTTTTCAAACTAAATTATTCCATCAACCTAGTTCCTCTACAACGTAGTAGCACCGGGTAGACGATTTAGTTGTAATTAATCATTCTTACACTTGACCAACACAAACATAATTACAAAAGGGCTATATTTAGTTGAAGAGGTCCAGAAGTACGTAAAAAACAGAAGATTTACAGGAGAAATGAGTTGAAGTAACGGAATTGTAATGGATTTCTGTATCATTTAAGAATAGAATTGTAATACATATTGTAGAAATGAGAAAGGCAAAATGTTCTGGAGACTGTATGTGCTTACCGGAAGCAAACATAAAGGAATATGAATACAATGATGCAAGTATTTAGCCATAACGTAACCAAACCAAACCTACCGTAAACTAACCTAAGCTAACCTAAATTAATCTTATACTAACAGAAATAAGCGAAATTTTATCATTTTCTAGTGAAAATAAAGCAGAACCCCTTTAACTAAGCATAGGCCTCACAAAATGATGTACAGAGATACCGCGGGTTATTTCTCAAGCTGGGACCAGTGATCTTTATTCGTAATCGAACACATGACATTTGTGTCAGTGTCGAGTATTGTTTAGAGAGAAATTTGAGTTGTTAAAGACTTTACCTTCTTAATTACAAATACGTACGATCACATACTAAAGACTCACCACATCGATCGCTTAATGACAAACAGTATTTTGAAAACTTTCTGTGAAACAAATAACAAAATTTGGAATGGAGATCTGTCGTGAATATAGAACGTATTACGAAACAATGTAGAAACAAATTTCCGCACGTTACTTTTAGCTTGAAAATAAGATACAATAGTATATATCGTAAGAACGCTCTTTTCCCATTTTTCAAGTAAATAATTGTCCCGAAATTTTTCAACACTATTTCAGAGTATATATATTCTAGACTGCTCTCTTTCCGATTTTAATATTGTCTTTTCCTTTAGAGGTATTTTGTAAAATGTAAAATTGAGGTCTATAACATGAATATATGTACAGAGTTACATCTATAAATGATTTGTTGCATATGAAACCTTGTGCTTTCCAAAGTAGCCTATTAGAACAAAAGAGTGAGAAAATTCTCAAAAGTAAACAAAGAATGTAAACAAGAAGCGAAGTAATATTGTAATTGCACTGCGAATCTACTATTCTGTCCATAATGTGTTTATATCCGTACTGTACATTATACTACACTTGTATCATTGAGTATTTTACTTTGGCATTAAGAGTATTACCCTATTATTAGCTACCATATTCTAATACACCATGTTAAAACTAATAGTGTTACTAAAAGAACATACTAAAAGAAAACCATAAAGATATATTTAAAACTACATCTGATAGTAGTTTGATAAGTAAAACAAAATTTTAGATTTGAGAAGAGCTTTGTTAGTTTTAGACATCACGGGCTGTATTCAGAGACAACTCGTTAATCAAGCGTTAGTCATGCGATTAGTTAGTGTAGTATTAGTTCTGTACTAAGGAGGTATACTATTTGGTGTTCAAAGTCTGGATTTCAGGTAAGAAGTTGATTTGTTTATGATTAACTAATATAACTCCAATACATCGGGTGAGAAAAATAAATGTAGCAGTCACGGAAATCTAGACGTGGGCATGCGTAGTCTGTAAAAACGAAATATATATATGAAATACGAAAACTTTTCTTTGTGGTTTCCCGACATCACAGTAACTTATAAATAATTTAAAAAATCGAATTATAATATAACTTATTCATTTCTGAGGGATGTATTTATTGGCAAGAATTAGTAGAAGTCAGTTAATATTAGCGACAATAGGAGGATGATGTTGTAATTATAAGGGAAGATAATTTATCGATTAGATGTATACAAAGTGTCAGATGAAAATCTAAGATAACACCTTTACTTTTGACAAGCTTTAGGATAAAACTTGGTCTATCCTTATTTCTTATGCAGACCCACGCTTTAGTTGATAATAGTAATAGTGTAGAAATGTCTACAATTATAATAATGGCATAATTTGGAAAAACATAACTTGATAACAGAAAATAAGATTTGTTGAATCGCAAAGTTTTGTATTAAAATACAATCTTATAACAACTGGAGTTTCCGAACTATATTATGGCGGCCATTTTGAAACTGGTGCTCCATATGAAACATCTTTTGGTACAGCGTTACTTAGTTTTCCAAGACTTTTCGAACGAGGTATTACTCGACCCATGTTCCCATTTGACATTTCAAAGTTACCCCCATTTACGGGGAGTGGAGAGGGGTACTTTTGGCGGAATTGGTTTTCCCCCTTAGCAATATATAACGTGTACTTCAAATATTTCTTCTATGTTTTATCATTTTTCAGATATTTCCGTGGATTGATTAAAATGGCTCACCCTTATATATATATATATATATATATATATATATATATATATATATATATATATATATATATATATATATATATATATATATATATATATATATATATGTGTGTGTGTGTGTGTGTGTGTGTAGGCTATAACATATTACACTACTTTATTCTGATTTCATGTAAAACTTCGTATTTTAAGCTAGATTGCTAGTCCATGAGGCAATCTGTCCCCATTCTGGATTCGCTTGTGTTGCGGAGTCAGAGGAAAATTAAGGAAGGATACATCCTCTAGTTCTTTCTTACCTGCGGCCTTTTACACGTACTGAATCTGAAGTATTTCTTGTGCGACAAGAAATTTTGTATCCGTACCCCTTCGCATTTTGTCATGTATGCTGCAGTTTTCTAATTTTTACTTACCTCATTTTTAAGTTTACATGATATTGTGAGTACTGTTACCCAATGGTTTCAGAAGGTAGACCGGTGATTATACGTTCCCCTGGAGCTACCATTTCAACCTCCAGAGTCATATCTTACTTTATGCTGAATGTAGGTTACCAGTATGTTCACAATAGTATTTTCCCTCCCAGTGTATTGGAATCTCCGAAAGGGAAGGGGAAGCATCCTCGCTATTTTCATATACGAAAATTAGTATAATTACACATAAGCTAAGAACTTTTTGACCAAAAGTATGTGAAACCATTTCATAAGATCTGTCATAATATTTAGTTTCGCAGCGAATTATATTTTCAATTGCAGTTACTCATATATATATATATATATATATATATATATATATATATATATATATATATATATATATATATATATATATATATATGTAATTTTTATTGATTTTAAATAAATTAATCACAATGAAAATGCAAACATTTTTTGAAAGCACTTTTAGCTTTTTTGATCAGTTCTTATATAAGAGGATAAAAGAAAAGTTGATTGTATAATAAAAATTAGAAACGAAACTAAAGTTTAATAAAGTTGCATAATTTATTCTTCAGATAAGGTGTGACTGTTTCTTTCGATAATCCCCAATTTTCGTGAGAAAAATGTTGGCTAAATCGAACGTGGAATCGATAACCTTTTCACGGCTAACCACTTAAACCAAGAGAGCAGATTGTCCCCGATTACCTTGTGTTGGTAAGTAGTTGGGTAATTTACAGTTTTATACGTACTAAATGTTTATCTATGCTCGTAAATGGCGTAGGGAATCAAGTAAGTAGGAAAAGTTGAACAAAAAAAAATATCGAATACTATACGTAAGTTATATTAGCTTTTTAATCTGAATTGAGAATTCTTCAACAGTAAGATTGGATTCCCTTAACTATTTGTTTTTAATTATTATTTTTGTTGAACTGTCACAAGCTATCTAATTCTACAATTGCACTGTTAATATTTTGTTTTAGGAATCTTAGACAAACTTAATCCAAAATAAAAATTCATTCCCGTCAGAAAACGTTATTTCTGAAGTTTATTAATAGAAATTTATGCGATATGAAAGAGTTATAAGTGGTTTTTATTTATGAAATACGAACTAGGTTGTTAAGTCCGCTTTCAAGAGAATCTATCTTTTGATTTTACTTAATAGGTTTAAAATAATATTTCTGAATGTTAATACTCTCCAGGAAAAATTCTGACTGACTATATACACAGTGCCTACCTGTTCTACCAAATGACTCCAGGACTTTTTATTATTTTTTTGATCTTAACCAGAACGGAAAAGAATCCCGTTATGCCTAATTCTGTTCTGCTTAGTACTCGCAGATTTTCGGAGGTTAACTTGTTTACCTCACATTTCTTACTGCTTATTTCTTGAACATATATATTTATATAAACAAACAACTAAACATTTCAGGGGCTAGGGGCTGATACCGTCTAGGCCCCGGTCCAGCTGAATAAGTGCCTGGGATTAACTGTTCTATTGGATAGCATACGCACCTTTTACGCAGAAGACACGCGTTCCCGACAGGAACTACACGTGGCTCGGATCCCACATTAAGTTGTAATTTCATTGTCTCATACAGCCTCGCTCCTGAAAGGGATGCTAATAATCAAATTCAAATGTATTATATACAAATGAAAAGGATTTTTTCTTTGTGATCGAATCATGAGAAAAGAACTGAACGGTTTCAAATGAATTTTTGAATATATTTATTACCTACCTCCTGGGCTTTTATCTTGTTGTTTTGACTAAAATGCGTATCTTCAAGGGGGAAGGGGTCAAAATTTATGCGAAAAATTCATTATCTCACAAGTCCTTCAAGCTAGGAACATGAAACTCAATATATACAGTCCTGATTAACAAGAATTTTAGGAAAATGATCCAAAAGATCAAAATCCGCGACAATCACAAGATTCCAATCTTGGTCAATAATTAGTATTTGGATCAGGATCCACAAAATGTTTTGAATGGCCCCTAAATTGAGTTTTCCTATTTTCTACGGAATAAGCACATCAGACGGAGTTAAGTGATAGTTTGAGTTTGGCGATATTATGTGTAGTTCTCCAGATATAAGGCCTTCTTGAAAATTTTTGATTGAAATATATTGGATCTTTTGATCCAAAAATAAACAAACATGCGTTTCAGCGTTTTGGATACTTTTGTTTTAAGGTGGGGAAGGGAAGTTTATATATACAGGGTGTTTCAAAACAACACCGACAATGTTTGACAGGTGATTCCTGACACCAAGATAGGACAAAAATAATAGACCAACCTGGGTGCACAAATGCTTCCTTTCGAAGTTATAGGCTGCGAAAAACATAAAAATGAACTTTAAGGGTCTATAGTTCTAAAACTATGGGACCTATCGTAGTCGGATCTAGAATTTACTTAGGAACTAGTATGTGTCCTATCAAAAAATACATGTTTCAGAATCTTGCGATACTTCCGCAACTATTTTTATAGAGGTAGTTGATGGGTACTTCAAGTTATATGACTAGAAAAACACCCTTTATAAAAATTGTTGCGTGAGTACCTTAGGATTCTGAAACATGCATTTTTGGATAGCGCACATATTAGTTCCTAAGTGAAGTCTTGACCTGACTACGGTAGATACCAGTTTTGGAGCTATGGACCTTTACATTTCATTTTTTCATATTTTCGGCAGCCTATAACTCCAAAAGGAAGCATTTGCGCACCCCCGTTGGTCTATATTTTTCGTCTTACCTCGGTGTCAGAAATCACCTCCCAAACGTTGTCGGTGTTGTTTTGAAATACCCTATACAGTATATATATATATATATATATATATATATATATATATATATATATATATATATATATATATATATATATACAGTGACTAGCAGAATTATTCGGACAGATCCAATGAAATACATATAACGGGCTATGGCTCCGAAATGAAAACATATTTTGTACACAACAATACATAAGAAAAAGGAGCTATATACGCATACCTGAAAAACACAATGAAGCGTGTAGTTGCTGTCAACAGAACGGATATAATTAATCGCAATGAAAATCATACCCAAATTTTCCCCAGCAAAATTATTCGGACAGTACGACATTTGTGAAATAATGTGAGCACTATGAGACGTGGCTCTAGTGCTGAGGGTTGTGTTAAGTACTGTAGTCGTTATCGTGGCAGTTAGATACAACAATGCGTTGTCAACACGAAGAATGGGTCAAAGAGGAAAGAACACAACACTTGAAAAGCGGCAATTAGCAATTTTTCATTATGAAAAAGATAAAAGCTGCAGAAAAATTGCAGAGATGTCGCAAATGAAAAAAGTATAGTATGTGATATTATCAAGCGATATAAGGTTGAGGATAGAGTTGATTTCCTCCCCAACACGGGACGTCCAAAGACATTTTCGGAGAGACGAGAATCCGCAATAGTTCGAAAAAAAAAAAGATCAACGAATCAAGGATCAACGAAAGGATCAGTAAAAAAGAATCAATCAGCTTCAAAAATCGCTGCCGAGGTTGGACAATAAATGGGGATCGACGTGAGTCCCCATACAATTAGAAGAGTCCTGAGAAGAACTAGTTTTCATGGCCGCGTAGCATGCAGAAAGCCTCATATCAACAAAACAAAGAGGAAGAAAAGACTAGTTTTGCGAAATAATACCAGTATATGGGTGCCAACTGGTGGAACTACGTGATTTTTTCTGATGAAAGTAAGTTCAATATCTTCTGTTCTGATGGGAAGGTAATGGTGTGGAGAAGAAACAATACCGAGCTGGAGGAACAAAATTTGCAGCCGTCAGTAAAATATAAAGGAGGGAGCGTAATAGTATAGGGCTGCATGTCAGCGTCTGGAGAGTTGGTGTTCATTGAACAGTCAATGAACAAACACTTCTACCTGCAAATTCTCAAAGATAATTTAAAGAAGAAGGCAGAAAAATGTAGATACTAGATACATTCAAATTCTACCCGAAACACAGCTTATATTGTAAATCTGTGGTTACTATACAATTGCCCAAAAACATTCCATCCCCCTCTCCAGTCTCCAGATATGAACCCCATTGAACATTTGTGGGATAAACTAGAGAAACAAGTTCGAAATGTGTTATAAACTAGAGAAACAAGTTCGAAATGTGTTATAAACTAGAGAAACAAGTTAGAAATGTGTTATAAACTAGAGAAACAAGTTAGAAATGTGTTATAAACTAGACAAGCAAGTTCGAAAAATATGCATAACCTCGAAGGCGCATCTGAAGGACGTGCTTCGTCAAGAATGTGCCAGGATTATTGTTGCATACACTCGCAAACTTGTGAATTGTATGCCAAATAGACTACATGCAGTTCTTAAGCAGAAAGGACTGCCTACTAGATATTGAGTTTTATATTTTTTACATGATAAGTGTCATATCTGGTCAGGTGTCCGAATAATTTTGCAACACCCAAATTCGTATTGTGTTTGTGTTGATCTCGCTACTTTACATTGTTTGTTAAGTTATTTTATTTTCGAAGTGTAAAATTGTTTATGTATGTTGGATGTCAGAGAAAATGATAGCATATTATTTGCATTTGCTTTTTCTTTGAAATAAATCCCATCTTTTGTTCAAACACTATAGTGTCCGAATAATTCTGCTAGTCACTATATATATATATATATATATATATATATATATAACATTGTGTGTGTAAATATTGCAGTAAAACTATGAAACACCCAGAGCAATTTCCTAAGGTTGATACACATATGACTTGGAATCTGGAAACGCTGTGTGGATAAGGCACTAAGAACGGCAACGGAGGATAATGAGTAACTACCTAGGGGAACAGATTTAGGGTCGCAGAAATAGATGGAAATCTACAATTGCCAGTTTCGTTCTACAACATCGCCATAGTGGAGGAAGAAACTGTAATAGATAGCGAGAATCAGTATTTTTAATTTGGATTTGGATTCAGTATCGACAGGACAGGGTCTATCTCAGTTTTCATTTCTACATTACAACCGGAAGTGGTAGAAGTCTATTTGCGTTTCTAACATCGATTCCCATAGAGTGAACATGATATAGATCGAATATCACAATTTCTAAACTACCGAATTGAAGTAATCTCTCGGATTCACTTACAAACAAACAATTTGTGCCTTGAAAAATATATTCCATTATTTAAATTATATCTTGTCTTTTTATTTTTTTTCGGCTCCAAGTATATTCAATTACGTGGCAGAAAATACAATCTTCAAAACTTCCTTCAGGACGTGAAGTATTATACCAAGTTATTAACTAGCCCCATGCGCAATTTGTGTATGATATTAAAATAAATAAGTAATTTTTAGTTACTTACAGATCACGGTTAAATGACCAAAATTATTATCTTCTTCACATTTATTTGTTAAATCATTTATCAAATATTTGTGCGTATATTTTTACTGCTTTCGCATTTAACGCGTTTCTCTACACTCTGCCATCTCGTGTGCAAAATAAGGTTGGGTTCGTTTAACCTGTTTTAGGTACAAATAACTCTAGAAACAGTGTGGCCTTGAAGTAGAATACTTAAAATGTTTCGGTGTTAATGGGAAATAATCTGGGAAAAATACCTTTGTGTAAGGCCGAGCGAAAAATGAAAAGATACCGTATTATCTGTGTATAAACACTCTTTTAATTTTTGCATACAATTTTAGAAAACATATTCGTGTGTATATAAGCCGCAACTAGTCAACAAAAGGCGGGCTCAAGTTAAACAAAACTGGGAGGTCGGATAGAGGGAGGTACACTGTTTCGACGAAACTAATAGGAAACAAATAGTGAGATTTACCGGAAATGTACAAATATTAAACGAACGTAAAATGTTCGTTACTATCATAGAAAAGGCGTACGTTACTGACTATCATAGAAAAGGCGTATTGTTGTTAACGGAAACAAAACTAGGTAGTTGTGTCTTTACTTGAACTTTAAGCATAGTCATAGTCAAACATAGTCATGTGCTTTGTAACAAGTTCCGTGCATTTCATTTGAATTTTAAAGGTGAAAATAATCGCTTTGAAAGGAAAGGTTACTGTCATTTGCTGAACGAGGACAGCTTGTGACTATAACTATTGCGATAAGTACAAGTGGAAACTATTTACCTTTGATATTCATCTTCCCCGAAAACGGAAAACCCTGAATTTCTTTATTATGCTCCCCCAGGAAGTTTTGCACATTTTCAGCAAAGTGGTTTGGCGCGGAAAGAAATTATTGTAAAGTGGTTTAAGAAATTCATAGAGTTAACAAACCCCCTTCAAAACCGACCTGTTTTGCTTTTACTCTATAGATATGCCACTCATACTAAAATTCTTGAACTTATTATTTTTCTTTTTTAGCTCAATCTCATAACGTTGTTATTATGTTTTCCACCTCATTGCATGGACCGATTACAACCATTAGATGTCGCTCTTATGGCTCTACTTAGAACGTATTACAGTCGGGAAATGGACAAATGGTTACAGTAAAATTCTGGACACATATACCGAACATGAGATTGGTGAACTCCTATGGAAAAGCATTTATGAAGGCTGTTTCAGTGCAAACTGCGGCTAACAGATTTAAAAGCTGTGGAATTTAACCATTGAGCCCATCGCTAACTACAGAGGAACCGAATCTGACCGAAACTGCAGAAGTTGAAGACTTGCAAGAATGACACATTTAGTTAATAGAATCCAAGTGTTCCAACACTGTTGATCAGGCAAGAGAATGTTCTGCACAAGAACAACCATCTGAATAATTTTCCGTCTTCCCTTCAGAATTAGTTCACTCACCGCAAATTGCAGTGGAACAACCATCAAAACGAAGTTACAGGAAGACAACAATTTTAACCTCAATGCCATACAAAAAATTACAAAATGCTGAAAAGGGAAGCAAACGTGAAACTATACGTAAAGTTGAAAATACGCAAAAGTCGAAAATTGATTCAAAATGTTCCAAGCAAAATAAATTAGCCAGTAAATTATTTAATGAAGTTTCAAAAACTGAGCATACAACCATTTTCCTAGATGAATCTTTGAGGATGAAACTGAAGAGGCTGCATACCTTTACTGTAATTAATTATTTTTTTCATTCTTCCACTAACAAGGACGGGTGAATTCAATGTTTGAAGTGTTAAAACTGGGCACATGAATTGTGCAATAATGCTGAAAAATAGATATGTTCGTATGTG
The DNA here is from genome assembly GCF_964235325.1 of Thermobia domestica. Lineage (NCBI taxonomy): Eukaryota > Metazoa > Arthropoda > Insecta > Zygentoma > Lepismatidae > Thermobia > Thermobia domestica. The sequence continues at coordinate 175,757,007 of NC_137465.1, read as the reverse complement.
ACTTTGTTTTTAAGAAATTTCCGAAACATTTTTTCACTAATAACATTTTACATTTTCTATGTATTTTCATTTAGAGAAGTTTACTCGTAGAAAAATAGATACCTAGGTATATTTAAAGAAAAAACATCCTCTTGTTTAGGCCTACATTATAAAATTGTTATTAATGTTGACATGTGTGAAATCAACAATGCATGTAGGAGATTTAATACATAGGTGTGTCTAAGCTACTGTGAGCATTTGCAGGAATTATAAGTTTCAATGAAAACAATATTTTATTGACCTCTCCCTCATCTCAATAGACTAGCACATTTAGCTACAATGTCGCTTTCTTTCTTCTAGTATCGCAACTCCTGACAGTCTACTAGTGTAATTATATGTATAGAATTGGCTTCACTCGAGCAGATGGTTCTACCAAATAGAAAAATTATAATTTAAATACGATGTGAAACATTTTTTTGTGAAGGAATAAGAGTGTGAATATAAGTAATTACTGTCAGTGCGCAATACATTGAAATGAATTTTAAGTGATAGTGAAAGTCTTGTATGCGTTTATGCATACAGCCTCCCATCGCTGACACGCCTGCTCCAAACGAACTCACCACCTTGCTACCGCTTGTGCTCCTCCTGCTGCGCTCTGTCCTGACTCGATTAGATAGCATTAATTGCTTTGTAGTAGTCATGTAGTACAAGTTGGTTCGTGTTTTATGTACTGTAGTTTTTATGCCATACATCTACACTTTATTTATAGTGAGCCCTCCTGAAGTCAATCTGTAAGTAGTAATGGAGTTCCTCATTTAGTGCATGCTCTTCTAAAAGAAATACAAAGCTCTAATCTAACCTTGAAAATGTAAGAAATGTGTCAAAATTTGGTAGAACCGTCTGCTCGAGTAATGCCATGGAATTTACTCCTGAACATGTGGTTTCCTCGTAAACCTCACTTAGTTCTTGCTATTTTAGGCTTCGTTTTACCATACCGGTTGGACAAAACGAAGAGAAAGTGCTGGTTTTATAAAATATCTTATTAGGAGAAATCAGGTTTCAAAATTAAAATTTGAATTCCAGTATAAAATAGCCGAAGAATCTGTGTGTGTTTCACATCCATTGTTATTTTTGTACTTTTATAATTGTCTTGTACAGTATATAACCAGAAAACCAGTAGTCTTGCCGTTTTGTCCAACTTTCCCCTACAAAGTTTGATTCATCAAAACTCTTTTATGTGATTTAGTCTATCTATCTGTGCATCCGTCTGTCCGTCCGGGAGACACAAAATCTTAAGAACTATTTGATGAATCACCATAAATTTTGGTCAGGATGTAGATGGTCGTTGAATCAAGTTCGTTGATGGAGTTAATAGGCAAACCGGAAATGGTAGAAATAAACCATATCCGGTTTTAACGTTGATCACTATAAAGCAGAAACCGTAATAAATAGCGAGTAACGGTTTCCTGGAATCGATTAAGCTTTCCAAGAGTACTTTCATCCCTATCATGAACTCTTTACTAAAACCGGAAGTAGTAGAAATCGACTCCAATTTCGGTTTCAATATTGATCTACATAGAGCAAAAACGACAAGAGGAAGCGAGAAGTGTTATTTTTGGAATCAATTTAATTTTCTGAAAAACAGGTATTATCTTCTTTTTTAACCGGAAGTGGCCGAAATCAACTTTAACGTTGATTGCTATAGAGTAAATACGGTAATAGCAAAAAGCTGTTTTCTGCAATTAATTAAGCCTGCTAAGAAAATATTTCAACTCTAATCTTTCTACTAAAACTGGAAATAGTACAAATATTCTTCCACTTTCGGTTTCAATATTAATTATGAACATATTCCACCATAGAAACGCAACTACTATACATGGTGTATGCTTGTTAAGTTCCAACTGTTTGAGATCTGCTGAAAATGAAAACACTACCCTTACACCTACACAAAACTTTGTTTCAGCAAAAACAGGTTGTTCTTATAAAACTCGTAGTAACCAGACTTAATTGAATGGCAGGCTACATTGAACTAATAATGACGACGACTCATCCTACAACTACTCACGTACCCCCCCAAAAAAAATGCTTTTGTAATTCCTGATGCAGGACCATCATTCCCTCTACAATCTGCATCCTTACACCAACTCGACTGGTTCAATGGCTTTTAATAGCAAGGTAAGTAGGATTTAATCTATATTCAAGCCGAACAATTAGGCAAGATAAGGTTATTATTAGAGCCAGGATTATATGTAATATCATTTTGTCAAATATGTACCTAAATAAGTAAGGAAAAAAGCTAATTATATAACATCATTCAAATATGTAATATCGAAATATCGCTAAAATATATGTTTTGCTATATAATTTTGTTTTTTAAGCAATTTGAATACTTTTTATTGTATAAATGCACTGTATGTGTGATATTTAACTTAATTACGTAATTTTGAAAATGAATTTGCTAAGCTTTCCAATAATTAGGTCATTCATTAAACATGAAACAAAACGCAGTTCAACTTGGAAAAGAATATATTTTGGAATATTAGTAGAGCGTATATCAAACATAATAGAAAGTTTTCACAATGTACTTACCAAAACTATTCTTGCATGGATTTAGTAACATAGCATTAATACAGATGTTGATCAGAAAAATGGAAACACCTGTAGTTGGCAACACGTCAGATGTATGGGTTGGCAGTGGTGTCGTGGCGCCCGCAGCGCTGGACCGCTGGTGGTGGTGTGTTAGGGCGGTTTCCATACTACGTCAGGCGCAGTGGAACAGCAGTGTCCAGTGGCTGCAGCAGACGGAGGTAGTGTAGAATGGGAGACCTCTCAGATTTTCAAAGAGGGAAAATTGTTGGTGCGCGGTTATGTGGAGTGAGTGTGACGGCAGTGGCTACTGTGTTAGGTATGTCGCGTGGGACAGTGTCGAAGATGATGACGGCCTACACAATACACAGGAAAACCACATCGGGGAAGCGGAACAGTGGGCGGAAGAAAATCATGAGTGACAGGTCACGCCGGGTATTAAAGCGCATTGTCACGCAGAACCGTCGTGCCACTGCGGAGCAAGTGACGGAGGAACTGAATCAGCACCTCCCCCACCCTGTTTCGGCAATCACAGTCCGCCGCGAATTACATGATATGAACTTACGGGGTCGTGTTGCACTGACCAAACCGCTCATCAGGGACCATAACGCTTTCGCACGCCGCAAATAGTGCCGCGACCATGTAACTTGGACCGCTGAGAACTGGAAACGTGTGATATGGTCGGATGAGTCATCCTTCACCCTATTCCCAACCACGGGACGTGTTTATGTTAGGAGAACGCCCAAAGAAGCTTATGATCTGCAGTGTCTCCGCCCAACTGTGAAACATGGCGGCGGCTCGGTGATGCTGTGAGCCGCCATATCATGGTTTTCATTGGGTTCTGTGGTCACACTTAGCGGACGAATCACTGCCAACGATTATGTCGCAATTTTAGGAGACCACTTGCGTCCTATGGTCCGGATGTTGTTCCCGGAGAATGACGCCATCTTTCAGGATGATAATGCACCCATTCACACAGCTGGCGTTGTTGCAGCGTGGTTTGAGAAACATCGGGATGAAGTTGAACACCTCCCCTGGCCCGCCCAATCCCTAGATCTCAACATAATTGAACATCTGTGGTCCGTCTTGAAAACACGATTCCGGCGACGATTTCCACCTCCATCCTCTCTCAGAGAACTGGCCGATGCCCTGCACGAGGAATAGTGTAAAATTCCACTTGCTACCATTCACGACCTCTATGCCTCCATCCCACGTCGCATCAAGGCTGTTCTGAAGGCGAAAGGTGGCCCGACACCATATTAATCTGGTAAGTTGCAATTACGTTCAGGTGTTTCCATCTTTCTGATCACCATCTGTATATACAGAGAACTCAGTTAAAGCAGTTTGTTGTTTACTTCTAAACAATCACTTCTTGTATGACAGTATAAGAGCTATTTCAATTCTTCTAATATTCAAATATAATCCAAACACTATCTGAGGCATCGTATTTAGAAAAACAATTAACCACGATATATTTTGCGACGTTTCCAAAAGACATACAGAAGACGCTTGTCTGACATTACATTTTTATAGGAAGAGAATGACCTTTCTACGTCACATGATATCACTGGGGCGTATTTCGTGAAGTGGATTTTCTCCGGGAAAATATGCAGATCTTCTGTAACTTCTCCACTCAGGATTTTACACACACTGAGAAATGTGACTAACCCAGAGTTCCTTTCCGGCACCTCTGGAACTTAGCGGCAACATTCGCACCAGCTTCTTCTTGAAAAACATCTAACTTTTTTTCTCGCATCCTCCAGGACACTCAGGGATGAAGCAAGAGTTTAGAAATTTCCAATTTATCTATGCTGTCCGGAAGCCAACTAAAATTGCTTGTAATATACGCAAGCAAAGAGGACATCTTGGGATGAGAAAACGCAGCTTGCGCTTCACGCACGGAAACTGCACTCTCGGCGGGGAAAGAGTATACAACGGATTTGACACCCTCAAAATGTTCGTTGTAAAATGTCACTGCTTCTAGCCAAGTACCTCATCTTATTAACATCGGCTCGGTACATTTGGCAGACGTTCCTTGAAACAGTGGACTCTTTGGGGAGCTTTCACAAACACCTTGTTTTCACTGGAAATAAGTTTATTCACATCAAGGAAGTTGCTTCTTACTTCCTCTGCAACACGCTGAAGTGCATGTGCAGCACAAGTGAAGTAACCTAAGTTGGAGTAGAAAACTTCGAGTGCGTTACCTGTCTTTAACATGTACGCTGCAGAGTCGATGTAGAAAACAAGAACTTTCTTCTTTTAAATACCACGAGGCCACACCACTTTCAGGTCATCATTTACGAACTATGCCACGGAAGAATGATTGACCATTCAAGCTCCTTGCAATATATCAAGTAGAATTTGAAGGGCGAGTTGGGATTATTGCCAACTATTAAATTCGCTACAAAGCGTCCCAAACTGTCGGTTTCTTCCGCAGCCAGCCATACATAGGAATCACCGATCTGAGCGCGAATTGCTTCGAGACTTTTGTTGTAGCAAACATCGAGATAGTTTTTCCGCAGTGTAGATCGTCCGGGATATTTTGCTTGTAATACTTCTTCAATAAATCACGGTATTTCTCCGATGAAGACGATCCCTGTCGCATCTGCGTTAAAAGAACTTGTTTGTGAGAACATTCCCGTTTCTTTCTCGTGTGAAGCGCAGTTCGTATGTGTTGTTCCAATTGTGATTTTATGGAGCAGCTTGTCGTTTTGTCACATACTGTACAAATCACCACTTTACCATCGGTTGTAAAAGCAACATCTACAGTAACCCACGATTTTAACTTGGATGCTAGCGATGATGCAACCGGTGCCATGACGAAATATCAATACATAAAACCTCAATCCACGATAAATGTGTCCATAAGATAACGTCTGTTGGTATGAAGAAATCATCCACAGTATGACTACTTTTGTGTCAAACGGCACGGAGGGATGAAATTGGCAGGGTGACTTTCCTTGAAAGAGTGACGGAATGAACTGCTTCAAGCAGTGAAATCTTCAATGCCAGACATCTGAAATTAGGGTTGTCCTTCTGCTCGTCCCCTCTCCTAAAGCTTGGAATGCAGTGCAAGACAGGGCACATTTCTCGGAAATTCCAGTAACATTTCTACAAGTTGTTTTGTATTTCTTATAACATCCACAAGTAGAGAATGGTCAGGAATTACAAGAAACTTCTAAAATATTTGATTTTATGTAAAATGCCTGAAAATATGTAATATTGAGTAAAATATGTAAAATAAAACCTAGGTATAATGATCTTGTTCACGTGATTCGTGAAGATTTGAACTTTTTTCGGAAGTACATGCTAGGAGAAAAATATGTAATTACATATAATCCGGGCTCTAGTTATTATATACTAAATGTATGTGGAAGGATCAGAAACTAAGGTTAGAAGGTCGATATTTCTGTGGTTTCGCGTGTTATAGAGGAAAGAGGAGTGTGCGGCAATATTAATATATGGAATTGGCAACTATGCAAAGTTTTAGCCAACCACCACCTACGGCACTAGTTGTAGGTAAACACAAATTCAACTCATTTCGAAAATTGGCCTCGCGAAGAAGTGCGCTTAGTTATTCGATTCCTCTGGGCGAAGCATGTAGCCGCGGCTGAAATTCACTGGCAGCTGGTAAGAGGTTTACGAAGAAACTGTAATATCTCGTCGGCATGTCGCAGAATGATGACGAAAGTTTGCGGCTGGTGGAGGAAACGTCACCGACGAGGAGCGCAATGGCCGACCCACCACAGGATCAACAGATTTGATCACAGCTCACGTAGAGGAGCTGATACAGGACAACAAGAGGATCACGTTACGCTCCAACAGGACAGCTAGAGAATCACGTTACGCTCCAAGCGACTTTCACCTGTTGCCTCACTTGAAGGAGCAACTAGGAGGCTGTCGCTTCGCTTCGGACGAGGAGGTGAAACACTTAGTGACAACGTAACTGAACGCTCAAGGACAGGATTTTTATCAGGAGGGAATCTTCAAACTCATCCCATGATGCGACAACTGCCTCAACCGATGTGGAGATTATGTCGAAAAATAACCAAATGTATGTACGATTTATTGGCTGTATGAAACATTATATATATATACGCGTTTCACTACAAGCTTTTGAAACCTTACTTTTTGATTACTACTCATACATAATGCTGTAATTCAGTACGCGCATCTCCTAAACCGTACTCCTTCAAGTCTGGCCTTGTAGCTCTTTTAGATTGAACATCTCTAGATAAAAACAACAGAATACAATTCAAATGAATTGTGTATCACGTTCTATAGCTCAGAATCTGAATTAGGTAGGATATATAGCTTATTTACTCTATTTGTTTTGTCAGCTCACTGAGCTCTTAGACTATGATACAATTACTGTTTTCACGTAGCTACTTAACAGCACATTCGACTTTTATGCCAAGAAATTAATGGCTGCAGAAATGCTCTATCAAAATGTTTCAGCGTAGAGAAAAGTTCACTATATTTCGCTTAGTTACTTATACTGTATTCATAAAATGTCAAATCTGAAATTGCTGTTGAACCGGTCGGGGTAAGTTTTCTTCCCGTGAATCCGGGCGTATTGCGACCTTAGACTAATACAAGCCCCAAACATAGTTGTACGCTAATACATGATGTTAGTTCAGTAATGGATCGTATGTGTTGAGGTTTGTTTATCTATGGCGTCAGAACTCATAATTAATGAACAATACCTTATTCCGCTTCAGTGGTGGATCTAGATCCTAAAAACTGTGTGTGTGTGGGGGGGGAGGCAGCCAGTAACCAGATTATCACAGGTATATATAAACTTTCAAAAATTAAATTATTTTGTCACTGAAAAAACTGGGGAGGCCTAGGCCCCCCGGCCCTGGCCTAGATCCGCCACTGTTCTGCTTACTTATTTATTATAAATAGGGGATCTGTAAATCTTTAAACTCTTCTGTTATCGATAGTTGATGCAATCAAGTTTTATGACTCAGATTTTTTCTTGTGATCAGAAGATGACGGTTCATTGACAGTGTACTGAAAAAGCAAAAATAACACACATACTTATTACACAGAGAAAAATCCGTTCTCCGGACAGCGGTATATTGTACAAATATACGTTATCCTCTTGCTTACTACAGAAATCAGTACGGAGCACACGTTATCCATATGCTACATAGGCACTGCCCTTCGATGTTACATGATGCGGTTGCAGGATGTCTGACATGTAACAGTTTTCCGTAGTTCACATGCATATACTTATGTTACATTCCTCAGCTGTATGTTATATACGTATATTTGTATGTGAGATGCTGACCGTCTATATTGTTTCATACGGAAAGTACGTATTGATGGAACACTTATACAGAAAGTATTATAAAACATGCGTTTTCAGTTATACGTCTGCTGTACGTTAAGTCCAAAAACTACAGGAATTATGCATGTAACCTATCTTTTTAAGTATGTCACCTACAATTTTTTTTCTCAGTGTACTCAGTTCCAATATTAACAGATATTTTATGTAATATTAACAACTTTTTAACAATTCTTTCAACACTTTTTTAAACAATTTACAATGTAATTGTTTAAGTAAAAGCAAAATTAAATCAGTGCCGTATGTACAAGAACTTCAAGAAACATAAAGTAAGATCAATAATACAGTTAATGAGGATGGGATGTATTCATCTATTGTTCAGCATAATATCTATATGAATTTCGTTTTAGCGAGAGAAACCGATCAGTACGAGAATATGATTACTTTTGGTACATGATACCTAATATAGTTTCCGGGGATTGATTTATCCAGCGATTGCACACATGCAACGTCTCAATCAACTCGCATTGATGAAAGATAGCAAACGGTACCGGAATTTTCACCCGGGGAACTGTATTAGGTACCGGAAGTGGTTGATCAAAATAACCATTCCAGTATCGGTCGCTTTCTTTCGTCAAGACTAGTTGATTGATATATACGTTGCATATGTACAATCGTTGGAAACACCTCACTTCTGGATCTGTATTACATACCATGTACCAGGTGTGATTGACGCGAAGTGACTAATTTCGGCTTCGATCGATTTCTTTTGTCAAAACGAATCGATTGCTATATCTATTGCATATGTGCAGTCAGTGGAAACACCTCGCACTCAGAAACAGTACTAGATACCTTGTACCGGAAATGATGGACCAAAAGAGACTAATTCTGATACCGATCGCTTTCATTCATGAAGACGAGTTGGTTGATATATATGTTGCATGTGTGCAATCTCTGAAAACACCCCATTCTCGGAAACTGTATCAGGTAACGTGTGTCGGAAGTGGTTGGCCGGAATTGACCAATTTCGGTACCGATCTTTTTTTTTCTTCAGGGCGAGTTGATTGTATGTTGCATGGGTGCAACCGCTGGAAACACTCCACCCCGAAACTATAAGGTATCGTGTACCGGAAGTGATAAATTTCGATTCCGATCGCTTTCTTTAGTCAAGACGAGTTGATTGATATATATGTTGCATGTGTGCAATAGGTGGAAGTACCCCATCCCCAGAAACAGTATTATTCCCCAAAAGAAGCATGTCATCCTTTTAGGAATATCATAGAAATACAGGGTGTTTCCAAACAACACCGACAACGTTTGGGAGGTGATTCCTGACACCAAGATAAGACAAAAAGTATAGACCAACCTGGGTGCACAAATGCTTCCTTTCGAAGTTATAGGCTGCCGAAAAAATGAAAAATTGAATTTCAAAGGTCCATAGCTCCAATACTATGAGACCTACCGTAGTCGGGTCAAGACTTCACTTGGGAACTAATATGTGCCCTATTGAAATATCCATGCTTCAGAATCCTGCGGTACTTCCGCAACAATTTTTATAGAGGTAGTTGGTGAGTACTTCAAGTTATACTCTCGTAGCCAAACTCCCTCTGCAAAAATTGCTACATGAGTACCTTAGGATTCTGAAACACGTATTTTTTGATAGTGCACATATTAGTTCCTAAGTGAAATCTTGACCCAACTACGGTAGGTCCCATAATTTTGGAGCTATGTACCTTTAAAGTTCAATTTTTCGTGTTTTCGACAGCTTATAACTCCGAAAGGAAGAATTTGTGCACCCAGGTTGGTCTATACTTTTTGTCTTATCTTGGTGTCAGGAATCACCTCCCAAACGTTGTCGGTGTTGTTTTGAAACACCCTAGAGAAATAATAAACACTTCTGACCAGAGTATATACACTTGTTTATTAAAAACTAAATTCCAGTGTAACAGTTTCTTCATACAACGTTACGTTGTCGAAACTGTTACACTGGAATTTAGTTTTTAATAAACAAGTGTATATACTCTGGTCAGAAGTGTTTATTATTTCTTTAGTGAATTCCAGAGTCGTGATGGATAGAGTTGCATGAAACACCCTGTATATTGAGTATCTATATAGACTGACATCGGCAGATTACACAATCATGGAAGCATATTTCCATGTCTCTGAGCTAAATTCCAGTCATTTGTAATAATTCACAGAGCTGATCATCTGATTCAAACTAGAAGTTTCTATAGTATTCATTGGCTGGGTGGAATATAATAACAATTCTACTATATTAATAGTGTTTAACGAAAAAAAGTTTGAAGATGAGACGTAGGCCTATATGGATTCGCACACATTGAAAAACAGGGAAATTAAAATAATTCAGGGAAACGGTTTAAAATACGGCGAAAGTTAGTGAAATTTTCTATATTTCACAGAAGAGTCAAGGATTTTTTAGGTGCCCACAGAAGATATGACAAATATCTTAATGAATCTAGAGATTTAACAATATTGAAATGAAAAGGTTGAAGAAAATATCTTTATAAATAAAGAAACTGAAGACATTAAAGCTTCAAGCTTCGATAGGAAAAAGGAACAAATTTAGTCAAAAATTCAAACACTACAGAAGAAATAGGAAAGTTTCCTTATTGCAAATAATCAGACAGAAGCCAAATTCCGATGCGAAGATATTACATAGTATATTGTAAGTGTCTAATGATTCTTTCGAACTAATGTTTTATTGTATTCCACACACAGGAAGCTTGACTCACAATAAATATTCACAGTATTAAAGCAGGCCGGTTGCCAGACCAAAAATATAGAAAGGGGGGGGGGTAGAAGTTAGGGCGGGCCCAATCCAACCATATAATAGTTTATCACAATATTATAGTACATTTGCAAGCCTACCGTGAAAACTTTAGGGAGGGCCAGTAAAAATTTGGGGGGCCCGGCCCCATGGACCCCCCTTGGATACGGGCCTGTATTAAAGTAAGCTTATTGCATTTAAAAAATATAATAAAAGGTGAACTTTGGAAGGCCATGGAGGGTGATGGAATCCCATTATTGTTACTATTATTATTATTATTTAAATTAACCATTAATTATATAATATTCTCGGGTAAGGAAATATTTACTTACTTCGTCATGGAAATTCAGAGAAACTAAAGGAAATCAATACAAGATTTCAGAGTGAATTCTAATACAGGTATACCAGTCAATAGGTCTTGTTAAACTGAACAAAATAAATATGGATGAGTGTAAATCCTCATGTGTAATTTCCTAGAAAATCGACAAAAAGTAATATTTTTATTTCTAAATCTAAAAATTGAAGCAGTATACAATATCCACGTTACCCATTGAAATAAATCACGTCACGAAAACTCGAAAACGAATTTCTAAGGCGTAAATAAGTATGTCATTTATTGTTAGTCTGATGCTGTTAATATTGTAAGGAGGATCCATATGAATACACGTACTACAAGCCACATGTTTCCACGACAACACGTGTTTTTACAATTGTAAACAAACCGTGGCAGATGACAAACAGGAGACTACACCTCCAGGAAGTAACGAAGAGGATTCGGAAAACTCCGAAGGAAGCCAACCACCTCAGCATGGGTCCTCCCTCCAAGAAGACGGTTATAAAAGAGCACGACAGAACCAAGACGTTATCAGTCCAGTGCTGATCGATAACTTACCCAAATCTTCTTCCGAGGCCGCCATGGGCTGCGGAGACTTCCTTTAATACCTACTCCTGGGGCTACTATAGGATACGGAGTATAATGCTTATTGACCGTGTCACCCGAATTGCGTATGGCATCAGCCAATAAGCTCGCAGTGCGCTGTTACTAAATCTTCAGGGAGGAATCTAATCATGCATAATTGTCCACAAATATAAACAAAATCAATTATGAATCCGCTACTCCACATGAAAATAAAAATCTTGAACGAAAGCTAATTTTCGAAAATGTTTTTTCGGCAAAAGATTCCTAGAGTGATTATCTCGACTGAATTTGTTAATACAATTAATCAGTTAACATCAACACTGGTAACGGTGACTTAAACGGTTGCTATTCATATTTTACTATTGAAATAAAGTAGTGGAAGTTACATTAATCGTGCCATTAGATGGCAGCAAACATCCTTCAGTGCTTGACATCTACTGGGCAAAATTAAGACTTCAAGTGCGGGATTTTTTTTAACTATCAGAGTTTATTTATTATGAATTGTACTGTATATGGGAACTACACTGTTAAGTAGTAGATTACATCTGTTGTTTGATTTCTTCTAACTGTAAGTGACACACACAAGCAAATCTAACCGTAACTGATACACTGATTTTAATTCAGCCCCCAGGTCCATACCATAAACCATTCTCGTCAGTACGCTATAGAGTGATGCCCAGCGAGGATACTTCTATATTACCAGTCATTCCGCCTAACGATTTAATACAAAGATTATTTTTAAAAGTAAGATCAATTTTGCAATAAGAACGAAACAACTCACGATTGTTTAAGAAAACACTTTATTTTCTTGAATGTACACACACACAATTCTCTACATTTCTAATTACGCAATTTCCTTTTGGATTAAACATTTATCGTAACGTAAAACGAATTTTTTGGATACCCTTCTCATAGAACTCTGCCGTATATCCCTTTCTGCACAGGAGTAGAAATTCTTAGATTATTTTCGTGAAACCGGTTTTTCCTTACTACACGAAACATTTATAGAACATTTTTATTAAAACAATGCGTGGGGCCATCGTAGGTTCTGAGAAAGTGGACCTGTATAATTGTGCGTGTTTTGAAGCCGTAGTGAGCGTGAAAAATGAAGAATTCTCGCTTGTGTAATACAGAAAAGCTACCTGCACAATTGTGTAGGACTAGCTCAGGAGAGTAATACTCCCGGAAGTAGGAACGAAAAACACAGTTCTGATTGGTTGGCGTTATCTATGTCTTGCCACGTTGCATTCAAATAGCAGAATTCAGACAGTTGTTGTTGTCGGTCCTCGTGGCCGAGTGGGCTAGCGCTATATGGTAGTAACGAATATCTCTTTTGGCGTGAGTTCAAACCCGGGCCGAGGAAAGTTTTCTACATTTTTTTTTACATTTTTATAACACTTTTTAAATTCAAATAATACGAAAATAATACTCAAAAATGTGATTTACTTACTTTTGTGCAGATAAGTAGTAGTAGTAGTAGGAACGGGTTAGAAGCCCCGCAGGGCTCGTTTTGTTGCCCTTGTACTCCATGATATAAGGCTCGTTTTGTTCCCCTTGTACTAAATGATATAGATTTTGTGACCAACTTAAAACAACTGACTAGGATAGTGCGTAAAACAGCTGGCTAGAGTAGCGCGCGAAAAAAACGTACTTCCGTGAGTATTACTCTCCCGAGCGGGTCGTAATTGTGTGGGCTCGGGCGGAAAGGGATAGTTATTCCCAGTCGTTTTCACATCTGCATTAGTGTGTAAACGTTTGGAGTCCAGGATGACCTTCAGATAGCGGAAGAAGTGGTAATCGTTGGGCGCAAGGTTGCATGGTGGATGATCGAATTCCTATAAGCTGCAATTCGTCATAAACGTTTTTGCGAGCTTCCTTGAATAATCTGATTCGATATTTTGCATTTAACTGCCAATCATTTTACTGTCACCACTCAAACAGTTCATATAACTGTGGAAGAATATTTGCAGCTGCGTTTTGATTCTTCCTGTTTGGGAACGGATAATCGTATTTCGTAGCACCGATGCTAGCTCGTGGAAAAAATCCGATTTTGTGAATTTTTTAAATATTAATTTTTCGAAAAAGGATAAAAGTAATTTTTGTTGCAAATAGCAGGATATATAGGATTTTACATATACAGGGAGAAGACAAAAAATCTAAAAACACTTCATACAGGACACGTAAGTTTGGCTCTCCACTGAATAACACGTGTTGCGGTTGCCGATCGTTTTTTTTGTTTTCAATGTGTCATGTGAACCTTCGTCTTTTGTCAACAGTAGCCAGTTCACCTGTGTGTGTTGTGGTGTGAAAGTGGTGCGGTAAAATGGGCGACCTGACCGACTTCCAAAGAGGCATAATCGTTAGTGCCCGTCTGGTTGGAGCTTCAGTGGCAACAGTGGCGAATATTGTGGGGGTATCGAAAGGCACTGTGTCCAATGTCACGAGGGCATACACAATTCATAGGCAAACAACGTCTGCAAAGCACAACAGTGGTCGAAAGACAATCCTGTCAGATAGGGACCGGAGGGCATTAAAATGGATTGTAGCAGCTAAAAAGAAGACCACTCCAATGAAAATTACGTCTTAACTTAATTCCGGCCTACAGAACCCGGTTTCATCGAAAACAGTGCGACGGGAGCGTCATAAAATGAAAATTCATGGCAGGACCGCTATCGCCAAACCCCTGGTCACAACAGTAAATGCGAAGAGGCGTATCCAGTGGTGCAAGGACCACAAGGCGTGGACTCATGAGCAGTGGAAACACGTAATGTGGTCCGATGAATCGACCTTCACCTTGTTTCCAACAACCGGTCGTGTTTACGTATGGAGAACACCGTCGCAGGCCTATGATACAGACTGTCTGCTCCCAACTGTAAAGCATGGGAGTGGTTCTGTTACAGTATGGGCAGTGATATCGTGGTTTTCTGCATATCCCGTCATAGTCCTGCATGAAATGATGAATGCTAAGCCGTATGAGGCCATTTTGGGGGACTAGGTTCTACCCATGGCCCAAATATTGTTCCCTGATGGTGATGGCATCTACCAAGATGATTTGGCACTCTATCACGCTGCAAAAACTGTGAAATCATGGTTTGAGGAGCATGACCAGGAGCTATCACACCTCCCCTAGGTCCCAAAATCACCAGATCTGAACATCATTGAGCCATTGTGGTCTGAGTTAGAAAGGCGTGTTTGGTCTCGTTACTCTCCACCAGCATCCCTTAAGGAACTAGAGCATGTTTTGGAGGAACAATGGTACAAAATTCCACACACCACGATTCAGGAGCTGTATACGTCAATTCCACGACGAATCCAAACTGTTTTGGACGCAAAAGGAGGCCCCACACCATTAGGTATGATTTTCAAACTTTCGGAAACGTTTTAGATTTTTTGTCCAACTACTGTATATAGTTCGTTGACAGCAACAAATGGACAGGAAGTAGACCGGTGAGTCCTCAATAATAATGAAATCAGTGCTAATTGTCAAATTTTGTTACCGAAAAGTGTACGCATGCTAGTGCAGAAGAAACTTGTGATTTAAGAAAAAGCCTCCAAGACATGAAAATCGTATTTAAAAAAATAATAATAATAATAATTAACCGAAAAAAGTAAAATACGAAATTAGAAGCAACAAACTTGGAAAGTGCTCCACACATAATAAGGTTCTAATTGTATCGTTAAGTTTATTAGAACATGATTGTTTAAAGCTATAATGCAAATACTGAATCCTGACAACAAAATGTACTTCTTTTCATTGCCATTTGATAAATATAGAAGATCGAAATTTACGGATATAATATTGATATAGTATAGGAGAAAATGAAATGAAATTTTTGTTTTACATCCGACGGTTATGCTGGTTAGGCTAAAGGAGACAGTGATGATGAGAAATGAATGAAATGGTGGAATGAAGAAAGATGGAGGAAACCAGAGAACTCCGAGAAAACTCCCGAGCACGGTGTTTGTCCACCACAAAGTCCACATGGCGCGAGCTGGGATCGAACCAGGGACCGAAGCACCGGGGATGAACGTTCTACCATTGAGCCACTTCGTCCCAGGAGAAAATAAGTAATTATATATGCTGTATAATATATGCAGGGTCGAATCCAGGATTTTGTGAGGGGGATGCACCAATAACTACCAATCACACTGAAACTCTTCAAAGAGACATGTGACAATATTCTTTGCCCCTGATATCACTGGTACATAGAACTGGAGGGGTAGTATTTTAAAGAGGGTCACAATTGATATACATGAAAAAATGTTCTCTCCTCCTGGCTTCTATTTTCTTCTCTACTTGACAAATGTTACATTGTTTTGCTTGGTGAATCATTTTCCTTCAACCTTCAGAAAATCAACTTAAACTATTGTTTTTGCAAAGCTTTGCTTTCTTTTAAGCTCCAAACGAAACATGATGGCAGAAAGTTTAGGAAAGTATTGGTTTTTCATTGTTATCTTCTCATTTTAAAAAGTATATATTTACAATGTAGGGGGTGCACGTGCACCTTGCACCCCTATATACACCGTATATAACGTAAATTTGGCGATCAGTGTAACTTTGGAAATTGAAGAACAAGATGGGAATTCCTGTCTCTCGAGATGGGATTTTATATCCTTTCAAGTTAGAATCGCTATTTCGCAGTTAACCGTCCGATAAATTTTCTTAAACATGTTAACGTCACATTACGAAGCGTACACTAGGGTAATTAAACTTAGAAAATATAAATCGGGAAGCTGTTGGGGAAACTGACACAATTTGACAATCCACGAATTATTATGTATTTATTTATGCCAGTGAAAGTAAGTCTCTAGCTTTTCAAAATATCAGTTTTTTTAAATTTATTTAGCCTTATTTTCAATTTTAGTTTTTACATTACCGTAACATTTAACAGGAACCAGGATTAGGAGTATCAATTGTCTCTTTAATGCCATATTTATTTGATGACTGAATTTCTTGCAAAAGGCTTAATCTTTCCTTCAAATCAATGTGTAAGTTCATACAAGAAATTATTGGTATGCTACGGGCCAGAAACGGGACTTTTTTTTTAAAAAAAAAGGGGGGCATTTTACGTCCCATTAGCATTTTTCTCGGGACACCGGATGACTCGTAAAAAGGCACAATCCCGTTAGAAAAAACGGAACAATAGTCACTCAAGCGTACAGACTGATGTCACGAATTGAAATGGCATCCATTATAAGCAGGGAATGGCAGAAACCTGCGCTCGCACTCATTCTCAAGGGTTCTCGAAATTTCGATATTCGCAAGCGAATCTTACTGAAGCAATAACTCCCGTATAAACCTCCAAGATATTCATAACACTTCCAAATGAGGAAACTGCGTATCCGTCTGCAGTAAAATCGATTTAAATAAAACATATTGTATACATATTTCTTCAATTACACAATTTAGGTACTAAATCTTGGATCAATTTTACGTATGGCTCACGTTACTTATTTGCCTAGTAGCAAGTAAATGTGTTTTTCTTTCTTTATATTTTCCATCGGGACCAAAGTATACTAAGAAACTGCGTGCGAATACATGAAGTTTTCTTATTCTTTTATGTGAATTGGAAATTACATAATAGATCGTAGTTTTCAAAGTAAATGATAAAGGTGTTTCCAATTGTCTGCACTGCAGCCAAAGAATTTTCTTCAATTTCTGTTTAAAATTGAAGATTCGAATGTCCAGTTGTTTTCAATGGTTTTCTAAGGTTCCACATTTAAAGTTGGCTTTTATCCAAAGGCAGAAAAAAAATGTATGCAATATGTACCATTTTGCAGCTAGTTTCAGGAAAGTCTGTAGAAATACTTGTATATTGAACGGTAACCCACTTTTCTCGAGGGCCGGAAGGAGACTTACGTACAAAAATATTACCTCTGGCTTCTTTCTGATCTTCCACATTGTTAAAAAAAAAAAGTAGAAAAGAATGTTGTAACATTCTATTGGAATTGCCCTTACCACTTTCAAATACTACCAAAAAAATCTATTTTTTTTTCTTCCACAACCCCCATCATGGTGATGTCGTATATAAATTCCCCGTTTCGTCTGACAGTTGTATAGTGAATGAACGATAGAATGGAAAAATATTAGGCGCCAATGGCAGAACGTAGGTAATAACTCTTCTAAAAATTGCCACATTTCTAGAATAGAAAACATATCATGAGAAATGACTAACGAAAGACGACACCTCAATATGTCAAGCAGCCATTTATTTCCCTCAAGATGCCGCTAAACAATTTTCATTATTCTATTTAATAAAAAAAAAAAAATGTAACGTATTGTTTGTTATGTAGCTGATGAAAATAATAACAGTATTTTCATATGAACTTCGTAATATGAATAACAAATCAGTATTATGAGTTAAAATGTTAGCGAAACCGCCTATTAAAAATTCAAAGAAATGTTTGGATTTTTTCGTTCTTGTAGTCACGAAGATAGTACTCATATGAATCGTATGCGATCAGTAAAATTTATCCGATCTTCTTCAAAATTGGTATGCCAGTAGACATTGATAAACATCTTATTCACATGAAATATTGATAAACTTCTTATTGACATGAAATATTACTGATAAACATTTTATTCACATGAAGTATTGTTGATAAACTTTTTGTTCATATGAAGTATTATTGATAAGCTTTTTATTCATTATGAAATATTACTGATAAACTTTTTATTCACATGAAGTATTATTGATAAACTTTTTATTCACATGAAGTATTATTGATAAGCTTTTTATTCATTGTGAAATATTACTGATAAACTTTTTATTCACATTAAGTATTACTCATAAACTTTTTATTCGCATGAAGTATTACTGATAAACTTTTTATTCACACGAAGTATTATTGATAAACTCATTCACGTGAAGTATTATTGATAAACATCTCATTCACGTGAAGTATTATTGATAAACTCTCTTTATAGGGGCTAGACATGAAGTATTATGGTGCTAATGATTTCTGAATTATGGACCGGTAAAATTAAGGTTAGTACTTTGTCATTTTTTTTTTAAAAAAAAAGACTATTGATCAAACTCATTCTACATTAATTAAACTTACATGCTGGCCCAACTTAAGTACTTTAGTAAAATCGAGTTATGGCCCAACCAAGTTGGAGTTTGGATTTAGTCAAATTTTTAGAAGAAATCACAACAAGAACTCTAATCGCTACTTAGAAGATGAAATAATTGGTGAATAATAATGTAGGAGGAAATGTCAATACTGTGAGAAAAACTCTCACACGATATTATCCATCACAAATTTACTTGGCTGGGGCTTGAACCAGGGATTTCACACACCAGAGGTAAAGATTCTTACCACTGATTGACCATGCCCCACTGATACCTGTCAATAGACAGACGGACGAACATAGTTGTTTGTATGACCTTAAGATACTTGTCCATTGCATAGTTTGGAAATTAATAATTATTGTATATTTCTTCCGAGAACTATAAAGTCTCACTGTTCGTGGGTTAAGCTAACAAGAGATAAAAAGATGTATGAAACACAACGAATGATACGCATTACTTAAATAAAAAGCCAAAAGAAATTTATTAGATGCCAGATACAGAATCTCGCATCTGTGCAAGTTTGCACATTTGCGAAATATATATCATTTTAAATTTGGGTACGATAAATCGTATTGAAGAAACTGTTTGAAGCATCTATTCATCTCTTGCGAGCTCATGTTTCCTCTCTCTCTTTCTATACGGAACACCATAGTTAAGGCAGTTGAATTTGTAAATTTATATAATAATGACTGTTAATACATGCTGGAAACACACATACAACAACTAAATTCATTCAGTCTTAATTCTAGTAATTGTGGTCAATGCTCATGTCTTTTCGTGCACTTGATCTTGGGTTTGATTTTCCGTAATCCCGAGATTTTATCCATACAGACTCAACATCGTTACGTAATTGGGAAGCCTTTTAAATTAAGGGGTAACACTTCTGGTGTAGAAACCGTGAACCAATGAAAAAATGAAATATTTCAGTTTAACGTTCTACTGAAAATGAAATCTTTCAGTTTAACGTCCCACGATTATGCCCTTTAGGTTAAGGGAGACGGAAGATTAAGGCAAGTGAATGATTATGAAAGAATTGGTGGAATGAGAAAGTAGAAGGAAACTGGAGTACCCCCGAGAAAACCCACGGACACGATGTTGCCCACCACAAACTTACTTGGACGGAGATCGAATCCGGGACCCCACGCACCAGAGAGAATCGTTCTACCATTGAGCCACCGTGCCCCCTTGAAGCAACGAAGATGTTAACCTGTATGCTGACCACACATTACTTAGTTTCTGAATATACTTACGATAACAATTCTAATATTTCTTTCCGCAAAGTTTCTACCGTAATTTTAATTCAATGATGAATGCATATGGAGATTCAATGTTGCAGTTAACGTTATAACTTGACAGTGCAAAGGCGATTAAAGGAGGCTGGAGAGAAGGAAGAGGGAGAAATCCGCAGCTGATTGATGATCTATTCGGCCGGATATTGGAGAGCTTTTAGCATCATTCGTGTCAGAAGAAAGATGGAATCAAAATAGGGGAACAAAAACAATAATAAAAAAAAGATGATGATGATGTCGGATATTAAGGAGCTTGCGTGACTAGGGTAAGATACTATCGGTGGAACTTGTGAGTTGTAGAATCAACAGATCTGCCCTTTTCCCTGTTGCACTCCTACCCTCTTTTTTTTTTTTTTCTGTCGTTAAATCTTATTGATGAATAAACCTTAAATGCTCTTACATGTTTAAAGTGGCAGCTGGCATGGTTAAACGATTGGAAGCATCAGGCTAACGATCGTAAGTTCAAATCCCACTCCCAATCAGAGTTGTCTGAACTTGCGAGCTTGGTTTTCGCTCAATAATTGAGTACGAGCCAGTATGAGCACGAGTTCTATAGAAGCGTGCTGAAGTCCGAATGTTCGGTGTAGTTTCGCCAGCGAGTATATTCCGATTAGGGGTTATTACCGTTTAATACAAACTAGTTTGTTCTCTCTTTCTAAAGTCAGATTTTTTTTTAGGCTTTCGTCGTTTTTGCTTGGCGTTGTTTTTCTTTTTTGTTTTTCTACTAGATACCTAGTGGTAAACCTCTTCTTGACGGAAATCACCTACCAACCAGATTTCCATGTTTGAATGGTAATTACATGCAGGAGTTTCATGTGTATTGATGTGGATGTCTTACGGCAGATAGTTTGTTGGGGCACTCTTATTTAGTTCATTCCCCGCTTCGTTTTTGAGTCCACGCGAGTGCAAGTGATATTGAGAATAGCTTCTAAGGAACGCGATCCGAATGAAGTTAGTGCGAGATTTTGAGTAAGCGTGAACTATATTGAGGATATAGCGAGTCCCGAGCAGCAGGAAAAAGTGAGAGTCTGAGAGAGCATGAGCCTCATTTACATTGGTGAGCGCAAGCATCATTGAGTGTGGTCAGCCTGAGCGCACGACACTGAGCGAGCTCCAACTCCAGGATACCATTTATTTCTTATTGTCGACTTTAGCCTAGAGGGTACAGTCAGGGAGAGTCTGATCAGAACAGGATATTACTCAGGCAAATCTCTGCTCGGGACACGAGTATTTTAGGTTTTCTTTTTACCATTTATTTCTCATCAGGGTAAAAAGCACAATCAGGTCGTCTCTGTTCAGAAATGGGTTTTTCTGAGGCAAATCTGCTAAGGACGTGGGTATTATGTTTCTTCCTTCTGCTATTTGTTTCTCATTGTTTTTCCCCTAAGGGCACAATCAGGATGTCTTAACTCAATACATGGATATTACTCAGGCAAATACTCAGGGTATAGGTATTACGTGTCTTTATTTTTCCTTTAATGTCATATCTTGTTTAGCCTATGGGACACAGTCGTGGGATATAAAACTCTAAAATCAATTCAGTGTGTAAATTGCTTACGCTGAATATCAATTCCTCTGACATAATATTATTAATACACAAATTTAGTCATACTGGACTGTATTTGGTACAATTCTTTATAACTGTGCGTAGATGTTATACATTGTTACTGATTGATCATTATATATTTGAATCACCTCGATTTATGTGACACGAAATGTTACAAAAATTTTATTCTTAATGTGTAAATGCTTGATGTGGAAATAAGGCACCCGCAGCACCCCTAGGTTGGGATCAAAAGGGGATGATGTAAAAATAATCGAAAGCGACCTATATTAGTGTCGAATACATAGTTTTCGATATCACTGAAACTAATATTGACGCTTCTGATGCTGTTGAAGTCTACGCCAAGCTACCATCGTCATGATAGGTGGGAACGGGCTAAACATATTCGAAATAACCGAAAATAGAGTCGAATCCGTGGTTCTCGGGGTCTGGAAAACTGCTGACTGTTTCAAATAACTTTTGAAACATAACTAGTATCTATCTCAAGGTGAATTTTTATCGTGTTACTTCGATGGAAGTTCGTATTCTATATGGCATGATGTTTCAAAATTAATGACAAAGTAGAATATCTTATGGGTTATACTATGACAGTTTCATAGAAATGTATACCCTAAATGGAAGGGGATACATATATAGGATTGATCTGGTGATTAGCATTCCGAATTTCATGTTAGACTAGGGTTCGAATCTTGCCTATACCAATTATATTTAAGCTCCCTTGTGTTTAAGCAGTTGGCTTGAAAGACCCGGGTTCGCTTCCCGGCGGGAGCTCATTTTGTTCGGATCCTATGTTAAGCTGCAAGTCCACGTCTCATATAGCTTCGCTGCTGAAAGGGATGCTAAACTCAAATCAAAATTGCATCCTTTCCCCATTACTAGATCTCATTTTCATGAAAGTGACATGGTAAAATTTTAGTTTGAAACAGCCTATGTGTTAACTATATTCAAAAATTTATTTCAAACCATTCAGCCATTTTGTCGTAATTCTATAACAAACAATATCACTTTCATCTTTATTTGTAAAAATACAAGCATAAACATTATGAAACTTTCCTGAAATCAAGTTGATTCAAGTAGAAATTTAAGTATTTCTATTCCTTTCTGTTCTCTTTACATTGTGGCATCATAATCCGTCCATCCTTCATAGGAACAAAAGAGTTCATTATTAACAATTCATATTCTCATTCCCAACTGAATTAATGTAGTTATGTATATGATATAACATTGCACGCTATGGTACGATTGTCTAGAAAAAAGGAAACAAGGGATCCTATAGAGATAGAGGTAGAGGAGGAAGAATGAAAACAACCGTTACGTCAAAAGTAGTTGAAGAGAACAACTAGAAACGTTCGTTCGTCTTTGTAAATATGTAGCGTTTCATGCACGCAATATACTCCAATTCTGTTTTCATTTCCTTCGTTTGAATCAAAATGACAGGAAGAATTTCAAAATTAAGGGCAAAATAGCCGTCAAGATTTTTTTAAAACAATGCTTTTATAAAATGCATTTAAAAGGAAATTTTTTGCTGAGGTAAAATTAAGAAATGGGACTAAAAGCATTGAGATCACGACTAAAAGAATTAGAACTAAGACTAAAAGCGTTGAGATTACGACTAAAAGTATTAGGACTAAGAGTGAAAGCACTGAGATTACGACTAAAAGTATTGGGACTAAGACTAAAAGCATTGAGATTACGACTAAAAGTATTGCCACTAAAACTAAAAGCATTGTGTGCTCTTTGTAAGATTGAGCTAAAGCTTTTATGGATAATAAGATGCTATAATCCAGTGATTTCCAACCTTCGACCATGCCCCCCTGCAGGGGCGTGGAAAGCGAAAAACAGAGGAGGAGGCACGAGCTATTGACAGAAACGCACTACTTTCGTAATCTAATATATAGAATTGAAACTGATCTTGTGTGTGATCGAATCACGGGAAAACAGCTGAATTAATTGAAATCATATTGTTTTATATAGTTCCTATCATCAGTTATCTCGAACAGGATTTTATCATGTTACTTTAGTTAAAATGCATATGATAAAGAGGGGATTGCGGCTTCATAGTTTATGCATAAAATTGAGAAATTTACGAGCCCGTCTAGTTAGGAAGATCAAACTTCCGTACGTAAACTCCTCATTGTAAATAAACAAAACACCTGTTCCAGCGTTTTACAAAATTCTCGTCTTAAGGAGGTCAAGAAGGCATATTTCGATAACTTTTCGTCACATTGAAAGAGATATTGTCTGTTATTTGTGAACAATATAATATGAATTTTGTGACATAGTACCTACTTCGAGCTATGCTTTTATCATACCATACTTTGCTCGAAGGTCGTATCCTAAACTGGGTACGGGAATCAAAATCTCGGTCAAAAAATGGTATCTCATTAGCCTTTTAAGTTGGAACGATGAAACTTGGCAAACAAATACTTTTAAGAAATTGCGGACAGGTGCCCCAGTGTTTCCAAAATTCCAGTTTTAAGTGAAAGAAGGGGTTAATTTCTATAATTTTCTCCACATTAAAGTTGAAGATGTTTATTGTTTATGATCGCATCATAGGAAAACTGCTGAATCGTTTGAAACGAATTTTGAAAGAGTGGCTACCTTGAGCTAGGTTTCTATTCAGTCACTTTCATCAAAGGGAACATCCTAAGGAAAGTAGGAGGTTCAAAATTCACGCCGAAAATGGAATATCTTATGGATTTTTATTGTTTCACTTTAATTGAAATGCTAACCTAACGTGAGGGGGAGGGGAGAGGATCCAAATACCTTTTTATAAACCTTTTCTCCCCGTGCGAGGAATGGACATTTCAGCTAGTCTAATACAGTGATTCTCAACCGATGTGACGCGACACAATGGTGTGTCACCCAGTCCCCTAAGGCGTGTCGCGAAATTTTAGAATATAAATATTATGCAGAATTTAATAATAATTAGTTAAAATCATGACAGACTGTACCAGTCAACATCTCCAGGGATCCCTCTCTCCAGGTCCGTAGCCAGGCCAAAAATTTAGGGGGGCGGTAGAATTTAGGGGGGCCCGACCCAATCATATTATACTTCATCGCCATATTATAGTTCATTTGCAAGCCTACCGTGAAACTTTTAGGGGGCCAGCCAACCCCCTAGCCCCCCGTGGATACGGGCCTGCCTCTCTCCACTTGAGAATGCTCTACCACTGAGCCACCGATCCTCGAAAGAAAATTCATGTAAATGAATTTATTAGCTGCACTCCAATAAACCAGTGTAAAAAAGAAACACAAACACTATGTATTATTTTTCTTACTATGTTATAATAATCCTTTATTTTTCAATGCAGAGAAGCGATACAACATTTGAAGGCTACGATAAACCGAAGAACAAATAGCGCCTGATCACGCCTGGTGTGAATATTTCAAAATAGCTTTACTTCTTCGTACAGTGCATATCGTTAAGTTATTTCTTATCTTTATGATTTTATTTGCATGCAAATATTCGATCAAAAGCTCTCATTACTTATTCATGTGATTTCGTTTTTATTATATATTGCGCACTAGAAAGATATCTTAATAAGGTCACAAATTCAAGGGTACTAGATGGCCGTCGTGTGTGACATAACCAATCTTTCATTTACTTCTATGAGAAATCTGGAATACACGAAATTACGGTGACACATTTAGATTTCTATTTGTGGGTGACATACTTAGTTCTACACGTATTTGTGCAAAATATCCATAAAAAATGAAGTAAACCCTTAATATTTGTTTTACTCATGCAATCTTTCTCCAAGTGTTGATAAATTGAGGTTTATTTATTCTCTGCACGTAATTTGAATAATAATTATTAATGCTTTCGTGTGAGTAAAATGTTCCAACATACTCTGTATGATTGTTATTTACCATTCCCCATTTCCCTCGGTGCATAAATGTTGGATGATAAACTAAACAAAAACAAAAATCTATTTACCATTTAAACCTTCCGTGGTGGACCCACCGGAGGAGTTATGAGTAGAGTTGGTATGAAAAACAAAATGATAGCGACAATTTCGGATTGAATAATACGCAACATTTTTCCGTCACTATTACATGGTATAATGAAGTATTTATTCCCCAAAAATTCTTGCGAGAACACGCTTGCTTCGTCATTTTGAACGAATTTCAATTCATAGATCATTGTCATATCCAATATCATGCAGTGAGGGGCGGGCGACGGCCCTGGGCGCCGACGTAAGGGGGCGCAAAATTCGGAAGAAAAAGAAAAAGAGACGAAAAATTACTTCGAATATATGTATGAGGGCGTCGTCGTATACTCTCGCCCCGGGCACTGATTTTCCACGGCACGGCACGGCACTGGTCATATCAATCAAAAATGACAGGAAATCTTTTACGTTTCACGCTATGCCGGCTAGACTAAAGGAGACAGTGATAATAAGAAATTAATGAAATGGTGGAATGATGAAAGTGCGAGGAAATGGGAGAACCCTAAGAAAACCCACACACATGGTGTTAGTCCACCACAATGCCCACTTGGTACGAGCTTGGTTCGAACCAAGGACCTCGTGCACCACAGATGAACCCTCTCCCACTGAGCCACTGTGGTTCTCTCATACAACGCAAGTCATTCGTAGTTATGTTATTACCGTGCCCGATAATGGCACTGTTCTCGCAATACAACAGTGTTGCCAATTGGCATCAATAACTACCAATTTCTTGGTAATTATTTTATTTTATTTAATCTTACTTTATCTGGCAAAGTTTAAGACGATCTATGTCTTGTCTTCCACTAACTATAACAGTATACATTATATAGCTATAAGCATTAAAAAGAAAGTCGAATTAATAATACACTTCTACAGCTACACACATAAAGAGATACTTCAACACATTAATGCAAGAAAAAAACTTGCAAGCGTGCGTACCTACCTACATACATACATACATACATACATACATACACTCACAACATACAGACAATCACAAATATACATTTATTAAGATAAAATTGAAAGGTTACGTTACAAAAACAAACGACAAGAAAGAAAATCATAATTTTAGTCATCAGGTTTCAGTAAGCCTCGATTGAACATAAAGGACTTGCTCAACCAATTTAAATAGGTTGATTGATTTAAATAGATATAATAAATTGATTTCAATTAATTGATTGTGATTGTTATGTGGAATGTTATTCCATGCAAGAATGGTGAATGAAGAGAAGGATTTAGAATAACAGTTCGACTAGTAGGTTTGGGAGGATGGGGTAGAAGAAAGAAGTTTACACTTGATCTTGTGTTGTGAAATTGGCAGCATTTGGCGACAACATCCGTTGAAATAGGTAGGAAAGTTATTGAAAGCGTAAAGCCTTTTAAATAACATCTATCAGAAAGTCTTAAAAGGGCCATCTTGCTTTAGTATGGATATAACTTTTCTTGGTCTTTTCAGATACATCAAACCGAATACAAGTATTTTGTCTATGTTGCAAATGGCACGCTAATGGCTTTTTAAAAATTCAGTTAGAGGGACAACACAATATTCAAATTGAGGGAATGTTATGGTTTTACAAGTTGTAGCTTTGTTTCTGTAAGTAGAGCTTTCTTTAATCACGTGAGGGAATGTAATGACAGAAAACTTTCTGACATACAACAATTATGTGAAGTTTTCGTTCAAGAAATACACATGTAATTATCCCCAGATTTGTTATTGTTTCGGAAAATAGAATAGTTGTTCCATTTTCCTCACTGCTGATGCTGGTATAAAATTTGTTTTGATCTCAATTCCGCGTTCCGAAGGATATTGTTTGGATGCACAAACTCTTAATAGGGGACCAATCTCGTAAAATACATGCCGTGTATGAATTCTAGCAAAATATTTAAGATTTTGCCACGGAGGGAAGGGCAAAATTCCCCACTGACATATAAGTTTCACTTGTTTTTTTTTTTTTAATTATTATATTAGTATATAATAGATTAAGAAATTTTGACTTCTCAGACACAGGGGAGGCAATTGCCCCCTGCCCTCTCCAAATGACACCTTTGCCTATCAAGAAAGGTTTATATCATCCAGATAATTCTACAGTATCGTATTTTATTACTGTTTAACGGAAACATTGTCTAAAGACGGGCATTTACGAATCGATAACTCGCAGAGTTCTCGAGAACTTTTTTTTTGTAACTGACACTGACATATACCCTCCTCAAGCTTTTCATTATTATACTACAAAGACTACAATAAGCAGTACAGTATGGCTAAGAAGATATAAGATAAAATTTTAATTAACTCTTTAACTTCACTTTTTTTTATTTAAGCTTAACTCGTACACAGAAATATTATCCAAACTGAATACAGCAATCAATATACCATGACATCGAACCTAACAAAATAACAGACTTGAAGGTAAAATTTCATGCGTAGTTCTGAAAAAAAAAATAATCGAAAAATAGGCTTTCGAATGGTGTTTAAAATTAGTTCGTTCGTTTCTAATAATGATTGATAATTAGTGGTCTGCTGAACATATATTTATTTGTGTATTATATGGTAAATTATGCTCTGTTAGGTAGCTTGTTTTTCTTTTCGTAGGGAACACGGTGAGTCACTGGTAGAGCGCTTAACTGTGATGTGCAGGGTTGCTGATTCGATCCCTGCCCAAGTAAATTTGTGCTGGACAACATAGTGTCCAACGGGTTTTCTCGGGCTTTTCCCGTTTTCTCCCACATTCTCATCCCTCCGATTCTTCTATCATCATTCACTTGCCTTAATCATCCGTCTCCCTTAGTTTAAAGAACATAATCGTGCAATTTTAAACTGAAAGATTTCATTTTTCTTTTCCTAACGGTGACACACATATTCAGTGGCGTATTTAGGATTTTGTTTCGGAAAGGGGGCGGACTATGCATAACACATGAATAAGCACTTATATTTTTCCTTTCATGTGCCGACAAATTTAAATGAAGTTTTGCATACAACAAATTTATTTCGGGGAGGGGGACTTAAGCATGATAGCCAGTCCCTGAATACGCCACTGCACATATTCATAAGAGTAAGGCAAGTTCTGGTTGTAATAATTAACACTTTGGGTCTAAAAACACGGTACCAGTTGTATAAGAAGTTTCGTTTATCAGCAGAGGCGTTATTTAGGAAGAGGTGGTAGAGCAAGTGCCACCAACTGAATTTAAAAAGTACATCCTTTTCAATAATCTGTATTCTAATATACTAACTAAAAACATGAAATTCTTATGTTGGTGCGGAGGAAGGCACTGTGGCTCAGTGGAAGAGCGATTACCTCTGTTGCGTGTGGTTCCTGGTTCGACCCCCGGCCAAGTAAGTTTGTGGTAGACAACATCGTGTCCGTAGGATTTCTCGGGGTACTTCCGGTTCCTCCCACATTCTCATTCCACCAATTCTTCCTTCATCATTCACTTGCCTAAATCACCGGCCTCCCTTAGCCTAATGAGGATAACAACTGAAAGATTTTACTTTCTTATGTTGGTGGACAACCTTGCCCTCTACCCTTTGTCCCTCGGGAAAATCTGCAATGATGTTACTGTTTACCAACCAAACTTCTAGTCTGTCCATCCATCTGGAAGACAAGAAATCACAAAAAACTACTTAATGGGTCACCAATTTTGACCCAGGAGATAGGGAATCTAAAGTTAGGAATCGAATTCTTTGATAGAAAACAGCCATTTCTGGTTTTAAGATTGATCACTGTAGAGCAAAAACGGTAATAGATAGCGAGAAGTGAAGTTCTGCTATCGGTTAAGCGTCTCAATAATACGTTTCGTCTCTATTTAACTCTCAATTGACAGAAACTCACTTCTACTTCCGATTTCAATTTTGACCGATGTACAGTGTATACAGCAAATACAACAAAGGTAAGGTACCGAGAAACTGGTTTCTGCATTCACTTAAACGTCTCAAAAATGTACTCACTCTTTAATCTCTTGCCTAAAACCAGAAGTGGTACAAACTTATTACTTTTAGTTTCAATATTAATTGATGAAATATCACGTCATACAAACCAAACTAATTCACGTGGTGTACTTGTGACTGTTGCTTGTTATCTTGTGTGTTTTGAAAGTTCTCGTACTCTTATCGTACATTTTAGAGATTCATCGAGGATGAGGATTTTAAGTACAGCTGTAATGATACTATACAAAACTGTCCTGTGTGCAATTCAAAACTATCCCTCCTCAAATATCAATCTTAGATGTGTGTATGACCACTGTGAAGATTGATCGTTAAAATTTATAACGAATTTTGATACTTTTCTAAAACACCGCAAAAGACAGACGGTGATATTAAAATATTGAAACTTTCATATGGGCGAATGATTAACACACGTTTTTCTTATATATACACATGGCGGCCCGCAGTGAGGGCAAGAGGTCAGTAGTCCCCTCTGGATTTTCGAAAGGTATTCAGTTCTTGGAAATACAAGCCCAAACATACTCATTTTCTCTCATATATTATAGTACTTATATATTTACATTAATTAGTATAATAATATAGTTTATTTATCATAGTTAAGGTGGATCACTAAGTGTTCTCGGTGCTATGCTAAACGCTGCTTGAATAGTGCAGCATTGCCAGATAGTGTCGAGTGTTTACTGATGTTACCGCAATTCACAGCTAAGTTCCGCTTCTCAAACTGCAATGCTACAATCCAATAATTTTCTTACTATGACTACCATAGTAAGCGTACAAATTTGGCAACAACGCATTATAGCGTTCTGCGCAAGTTTCGTCTCAAAATCTATTTCTTTAAATGTAAATTAATATTTAAATAAAATATGAAACATAACACGAAAAACGGTCAAACAATGTATCTATTTCGTGATAAGATTGTTACCTTAAAATACCTTACGCTTATAAATAAACATTTCATAAAGCGGAGCACTTCAAGATCTACCAGTAAGTGCCATCTTGTGTGCTCATTGTAAAACAAATCAAATATTTTCTTTTATTTGCCATCTTTTTCGATATCAGAAGACACAACCAAATGAATCTGTCTTGTGTTGTTGCTAAAACATAGCTCTATGTTATAATAAATTGTTTATAATATGTAATGTTTCATTGCGCAATAATTAAGGAAGTAAGCTAAAACATGTGTTGACTTCCGGGTGGTGATTCACCTTAATAAGATGTGTAAATAATTCTTGTTTTATATGATGCATTATGTGGACGCGTGCATCAAAGCGTGTGGGTATTAGCGACTATGCTAGTTTCGGTCTCCCCCCCTTGGAAAAATCCTTGAGGCGTCCCTATATATATGTATAATACACAGTGTGTTTCAAAACAACACCGACAACGTTTGAGATGTGATTCCCAACACCAAGATAAGACAAAAAGTATAGACCAACCTGGGTACACAACCTGGGTAACTTCCTTTCGGAGTTATAGGCTGCTAAAAACGTGAAAAAAATGAAGTTTAAAGGTCCATAGCTTCAAAATTATGGTACCCATCGCGTTCAGGTCAAGACTTCACTTTGGAACTAATATGTGCCCTATGCAAACATACATGTTTTGGAATTCTAAGGTATTCACGCAACAATTTTTATAGAGGTAGGAGGTCGGGCATATAATTTGAAGTACTCAAAACTTCTGTACCTGCATAAAAATTGTTGCGGGAGTACCGGAGGATTCTGAAACACGGATATTTGGATAGGGCTCATACTAGTTCCTAAGTGAAGTCTTGACCCGACTATGGTAGGTCCCATAGTTTTGAAGCTATGGACCTTTAAAGTTCATTTTCTCATATTTTCGGCAGCCTATAACTCTGAAAGGAAGCTTTTGTGCATCCAGGTTGGTCTATACTTTTTGTCTTATCTTAGTGTTAGTAATCACCTCCCAAACATTGTCGGTGTTGTTTTGAAATACCCTATATAAATTCAGTTGAGGCAATCTCGCATGCAGCCCTCCCCGGTTGTCTAGTGGGTAGCGCGTATGCCTTTGGTACACATTGTCCTGTGTTCGATTCCGGGTGAGAAAACACAAATATTTAATCTCAGTTATTCACTTTCATTAATCATCCGTTTTCTTTAGCCTAAAAGTCATAAGTGTAGACGTTAAACTAAAAAGAAGTAATTTAAATTTCTTCTGCAGCACTAAATAATGCCCTTGGGCTCCATTACATAACTATTCTATCAAGCCTTGTTTTCATATTACCAAACTAAACATAACACCACACTGAGCAAGGCTATGTGATAATACACCGTATAATACACAATCACGTAACAGTTTCAATACAATAACCGTGCCTTCATCAGACATATATATCAGTGTGTTGTTGTGTTAAGTTTCACATGCATTGTCATTAGTTCGATTTGCAATGAACGCTTTTGATCCAAATATAAACCAGAGTAGTGGTTCAGATAACACTTTCAATATTCTGATACAAGCGAACTCTTTTGTGATTATGTGGTTAGTGTACCTGTCTTCAAAGCGAGATTAGGGTGGTCTTCAGCAAGGGTGCCGATTTCTTTGTAAATTTGAAGGGGGGGGGGGACAATCAGATACAGAAGATATATATATATATATATATATATATATATATATATATATATATATATATATATATATATATATATATATATATATATATATATATATATATATGAGGATTTGAAGACAAATTGCATTCAAATTATGCAAAATATTGTATATTTATAAATACAACACGGGGGCCCACATGAGCTTTGGGGGGGGGCCCAGGTCCCCTCGACCCCCCAAGATCGGCGTCCTTGGTCTTCAGCTATATGGGGAAAAATAAATTTTTGAATGAATGTTAACCCACTTGATTTCTGTAACAAAAAAGAAAAAAAAATCCATTTGAATTTCAGTGGCACTCGATTTACTATTTGTCACTAACGTATAATAATTATTACAAGTGTAAATACTCGTAGAACAACATAAATTTTTCCTCTGTAATTCAGAATTGACTGGTGTCCAAATACAGTCGGTTGGTTATCAGGCAACCGGTTACCAGCATCATAACCATCGTCCGCACATATAATACTTATAAGCGTTATGAACCACTGTAGAAAAGATATTGGATCTGTTTCCCATGCCACTTGGTTCTTTAATAAAATTTACGTTAGTTAGAAATCAATGACCAGGCCCGCAACCAGAGGGAGGCCAGGTGGGCCTGCTCCCCTAAACTTTCCGTGGCTCCTCCAGACCTCAATACAAAATGCTACTATTAATATAGAAAACACAATTTAAATATTTGTAAGAGAATTTTTAAAGACTTGGCTCCCCTAAAATATTCATGGCTCCCAAACCTGTGTAGCTGGTTTCGAGCCTGAATTAATCAGCTATAAAGGTAATCAAGAAAGTTCTGTCGCTTTTTCATCCACCGCCTTCGAACCTAAGACGTGATGGAAAATAAAAAATAGTCCCTATTAGCATCGACGGCCTTCTGCCAACGTTCCAGAAGACCATGAATTCCATCGCGATAGGACTTGGTGGGCCGTGAAGTGAAGAAGGTATCAAGTGCTTTTTGCACCTCTTCTAGGGATTTGAACTGGCGTCCATGGAATGGAAGAGGTAATAATCGCACGGTGCAATGTCCGTGGACTATGGCGGATGTAATAGTGTTTCCCATCCATGGCGTAGAATGGTGTCCCGGGTCATCCTAGCCACGTGAGGCTTAGCGTTGCTGTAACAGAAGGACCCCTTTGCAATTCAGAAGTGCTGGCTCCAGAGTTGTGAGTTTTTCTAGAGCACGGCTCAACTGCTGACAGTAAACACTTGCATTGATGCTCTGACCAGCTGGTAGCAGTTCCTATAGTCTTTCACCACTTGCAAAAGGAATGTTGCTTCTGTTGTTCATTTTCATTTAGAACTGCATTGTAATCTTGCATAACTTCACAGCTCTTCGGCTTCGTTATTTATAACATGCAGCTTATCAACTACTTTCTTGTTGAAAAGAAATTCATCAATTTTGTATCAGAAAACGGGATCAAGGACCTAAAAAACTAGAAATCGGAAACTTTTAGAACAACATTTTCGTGTTTCCTGTCACAAAAGCAGTAATTTCTTTCCCTTCAATATCATCTATTGTACTAGCGTACAGTTCAAATCGCTTCATTATTTCATATAAACTTTCACCATTTTAAATTTTCCTGCCATTTTCTGTTTTTGTTCATCACTAACGTTCTCATCAAAACATGAAAGTGACACACACTCCTCTGAGAGGTACCAAAGATGCAGGGAGAACTTGAACAAAGCCACTTTCAAGTTTGTACGTTTGAAAGCTCTTCAAAAATTGTTAATCTTAATGTGGTGCACGAGATGCACTGCAACAAATAAACCAAACTTTTACATACAATAGAACAAGAAAAAAATGTGCACTTGACGCAATCCTTCTTCTTCCCGCTCACTTAATTTAAATTGATTAGGGAAGAGAAATATCTTTAAGGAATATAAGGCTTTTCCCTTCCACCTTGCCTGATGTACAGGGTGTCCGAGAAGTCCTTCCCTGATTACAGAAATTGATAACTCAGGCTAGAAATAAGATAGAAATATGAAACTGGTGTTGAATTGTTTACAAACTATAAAAGTTTTGATCACATCAGTACACTTCCACATGAGCACCCTTGGTAGCACGTAGCACATCTAGGCGATATTCAATTTCCATCCACACATTAGCCAACATCACTGGAGGGATCGATCCAACGACTGTGGTTATTCGTTGCTGCAGGGTTTCAAGATCTGGTACACGTGTTCGGTAGACCTCATCCTATCAAAAACTTTTATAGTTTGTAAACAATTCAACACCAGTTTCATATTTCTATCTTATTTCTATCTTATTTCTAGCCTGAGTGATCAATTTCTGTAATCAGGGAAGGACTTCTCGGACACCCTGTATAGCTCCATAGCAACAGAAAGAAATACCTCGAGGAGGCGTACATCCTAGAAAAATTACTGTAAGCTCCAAATGTTCTCTGTAATCTTTTCTACAATGTTCCATTTCCAAATTTTGAACAATAAAAACTATCGTATCTTTCTTCGTGTTGCAAAGAACTGTGAATTGACCCTTCGATCAGAAACTCCTGTAACAAAATTGTTGGGTTGAAATATCGGCCACACTTTCTGGAAACGCTTAAAACTTGGCACCTCTGTACCGGAAGAAGCTGAAACACATTCTTCAAATTCACATTTTAATTCCAACTCAAAAATGTGATGCCTACACGGAAGATATAAAAGATCTCTTCCCAATTTCTGTTCAAGAACAACACAAGCTCCATTGATAAATCCAGTATTAGAAGAAATTGTGTTTCTTCTCTTCCAGACAGAATGATAGGAACTCAAAGTAGTTTATCACCTTCATCTGTAAAAATTATTGGAAGTCTGTCAACATTTTCTCTTCCAGTTAATGGTGGCAGTAATTTGCGTCCCAGTGAATAAGAAGACCTGACTTTTTTTTTTTTTTTTTAACGTTGTTGCATCTTAATAGTTTCTTTGTAGATATTTTCTCTACATTGTCGAATGAACAAGCTGTTCATTACCAGTTCTTCCATATTATGTCCCAATGCCTCTGCTGTTACGATTAATATGTGTATGTCAGCCCTCTTACTCACTTTATAGCGATCAAGAGCCCCAACGAGTCGTGGAGTAATGGAAAGTAGTACTTTCCCTCTTCTCGAAGATCTTCTCATTGCCTCATCAGTTTCAACTCCTTCCATATTTAATTGTATTTCTTGTCTGGCTTACATCTTAGTTTTCACCACTTGAATTGATAATCGACGATTCACTCGCTTTATTCTGTTCCTCTTTATGTATCTGTTTGCGAGACTTTTCAGCCTCTAGTCGCTTTGCTACTCTCTCTTCTTTACGAGCTAGACACATGTCCGTACCAACATACTTCCAGGGCGTCTTTTTTGCCTTTGAAATATAAGGAATTTTTTGTCCTCCTGAGTTTGTATTAAGTCAAAAGCATTTGCATGCGCTATCTCAAATAAATCGTGTAACATATCCAGGAAATATGTGTCTTGTTTTTTCTTCCCTTCACTATTTCTTTTACTTGATTTTTGTAACCGACGCCACATTTCGTACAATCCAATGAGCTTATTGATGCTGTGGTGAGTATCTTTGATCGGTATTCTTGCTTTAGACTAGAATATTTCTGTTTTACAAACAGCTAACCAACCACTCACTCTTAAAGGTAATTTCACCGTTCGTAAGTTATAAATGAACGCACTAACTATTTATCTGTTGGACAGTAACTTAGAACCCAGTATATCTTCACTCATATTACCAACCAGGTAAATACCACTGCGATGACTGTATTCACTAGGTATCGAACACATAATGATCATTTTGTTCATTTAATCACACGTGATGATACACGGACCACAAACAAACTTCAATCCCCTGAAAATAACGGTCACATTGTCAGATCAAAAGATTACAAATACAAAATACAAAACTTTTTAGAAAAGCAATTTAATTTCTATCTGGAGATGGAAGGGACCTCAGAAGATAACACCTTCTCTTGCACCATGAGTATTCATTTATTTTTAGTTTCATTTGGAGATGGGTAATAGGATTTATTTATTGGTTGGATACAATATAAAAATACAAAATTACAGAACAATACACAGAAAAAATTAGAAAAAATCATCTTATAACAAGTAATGACGTGCTCAAAAGGTTTCTTGACTTCATTGTAATAGTTCAGAGAAGAAATCCACGAGGGTTGTGAATTGTTGCGCAGATCTGGGGCGGCTTTCAGCTTTGCCATAGCGTGTGTACTGGGTTTGTCAGGTTTAAATCTTTCAGAAGTTGAAGTTCTTTAATAGCTTGGATGATGTCTTCAGATGATGAGTTATCACCAGGAGACGTCTTCGGTGCTGAAGCTGCGATAGTACCGTAAAATGGGGGAACATTAGCACCTAGGGGTAACATTGACATGGAGCGGGGTAAATTTGGCAACTTTGTTCTACAGTAAAATTTTCTCTTTCTTGCTGCTGTTAAGAAGACTTTGGGATGAAATGAAACCTAAGGAGAACATTGTGCTATTTGGATTTCGAGCAACTGGACTTGCTCTGTTTAATCCGTCAGTTGTTCCGGAAAAAATACCGGATGCAGAAGAGAGAGAATCAATTAGAAGTTCTCTGGACAAATGTCTTCAAGAGTTGCTACAGGAGTTGAAAGATGAAGAGAAGGAACCGCGAAAGAAACGAGGACAGAAGATTATTCCGGGTGCATAGTTTGCTTCGTCAGGAAGCCAAGATGATCCTGGACAGCCTTCAAGAATACAACCTTCGACTCCGGTTGCAAACAGCTCCTCAAATGTCACGCTTGTTCATATCTCGTGTAATGAGGCCCGGATTGGGCTCAGTATGTGAACTGTTTAAATTCGTAAGTAGCAATTGTAATGAGAAAACTACAGACTCTTATTATGAATGTCTAATCTGCAATACCAGCATCTCTAATTGAGCACTTCAAATTCTGTTATAATAATTCAACACTCTTTTTTTATAATCTAGGGATCTCTGTTTTCCTATATACATAAATTGTACAGTTAGTGGTTTTAATAAACTAAAAATATCGTAAAATATTTTTACAAATGCTTTTAGATGCCAATGTAGCCTGCATCCATAGGCGCCGACTTTGGGGGGGCAGGGCACTTTTGCCCCCCCCCCCAATATTTAAAGGTGGGGTCCTCGCCCCCCCAATATAATCCAGTTGAGGAAGAATTACCAAAGAGGAGCAAGAATTTATGTCGTAAATTACGTCGTGCCTTTAATTCAATATTAGGAACAGCCTTCTTATTCGATAGAAAGCACCGTTTTCAAATCGGCGTTTAACCTTTTTAGGATTTCCACTTTTTGAGGCAAATTTTAGACTTTCACTCAAACAGCTACTGCTTCCTTACTATTTATCGTAGGATCGTGGTTCATACCTCGTTTTTCTCAGGATAGATCATACTTTCCAACGGTACCACTCTCTTGTCCGTATTATACACCAGAAATAAGAAAATTGAAAGAAAAACATTAGATTTTTCGAAAAAAAATTCGAAATTTTTGTGCCCCTCTGGCCCGGGCCTGGGTTCACATAGGGATCTGAATCTTTAAAAAAATCTTGTTATATACATAATACGTGCGCAAAATTTCGTTCTTGTATCTTGAAAACTGAGGTCGGGAGAAATTTTTGAAAGTCTGAAGGTGACCCATCTTTTCATATGTGTATATTAATAGAGGAAGTTCGGGTATTATGGAATAGTCGGATAATATGGAATACCTCATTAGCTCGCCTGTGATGTGTTGCTTCCAAGCGGAGAGAAAAGAAACTACTACCTCACGTCCCCATGATGCTCGACAGTCAGTCTCCATGTGATTGTGACATTCGTTTTGTTGGTAGACGTGAAAATCTGATTTCTTATTCAGGAATACTTTTACAGGTAAATGGTTTACAACTTGTATTTTCCTATTGAAATGTAATAGAACAACAATTCTTTATTTGCTATGACGTTGGATATACAGAGTGGTAGTTTGATAAGCGCCATTATCCTATACGCCTTCGAATGCGTTTAACAGCTCTTTCGTTTCCAAGCTGGAGTGGAAGACAATATGGAATACCCGCAAGAAAAGCATGATATTCCGTATTCCGTATGGTATTCCGATTACAAAAATATCTATCGGTATTGGGCAATTAAACATACATTTATGATGACAACAATGCTAAGTGTATTTTTTTATTACAGCAAATTGTCTGATGATACAAGGGGTGAGCTTGGGTCCAGCGTTCATCATGTTTAATGTGAGCACACAATGACTGTGCCGATCCTGAAGCAGAGTATAATATTTATGACTTTTGCAAGTAATCACAATCAGTTATGGCTTTGCATTCAGAATTTTCATATATTGTCACTATATTCATTGTATGTTCAAGAGAAAACTTATTTCTTTTCTATATAGCATTTGTATTCCATATTACCCGGCTATTTCATATTACCCTCCAAATTTCTTTACAAATTATAAATTTTACCTACCCCTGTAACGAAACTTCTTTATCAAGATATACATAAATAAAGCCAAATATGTAAGGCGTATACTTGTTTTCCTTTTTGTTTCAATGTGCAATTATTAACTGAGTTACAAGCGAAACAAAAATGGTATTCCATAATACCCGAACTTCCTCTATATATACCTAGGTATAAAATATTTTTTAAAAATGTACTGTGTCATTCCTATT
Source organism: Thermobia domestica (assembly GCF_964235325.1). Taxonomy (NCBI): domain Eukaryota; kingdom Metazoa; phylum Arthropoda; class Insecta; order Zygentoma; family Lepismatidae; genus Thermobia; species Thermobia domestica. The sequence continues at coordinate 175,718,347 of NC_137465.1, read as the reverse complement.
TAGCCTAGAGTCATGGCTCAAACGCCATTTTCTTCAGTATAATAAGCTCTTTTCAACGGTATTACTCACATGTCCGTATCATACACCTAAACCAGATAATTAGGGAAAAACTCGGAAGTATTTTTGCAAATCCAACCAAAACATTTTGCCCCTCTGGCCTAGGCCTGGGTTGACGTAGGGATCTGATTTTTTTCTAAAAATACATTGTTATGTACATAATACGTGTGCAAAATTCCAAACTTGTATCTTAAATACAAAGGGCAGAAAAATTGTTCAAACTCTGAATTTAGGCTCTCTCTCTTTATACACACACATACGTATATACTTATTATAAAAATTTACTGCGTCATTACTATTTAGGCTAGAGTCATGGCTTAAACGTTATGTTCTTTAGTATAACACGCCCTTTCCAACGGTGCCACACACATGTACGTATCGTATTCCTAAACCAGAAAAATCGGGAAAACTCATTTTTTTCTAAAAAAAAAAAAAAAAAGCCCCTCGGAACATTTGCGGCCCTCGTGCCCGGACTCGGCTTCACGTAGAGATCTCAGAATACTTTGAGAAATATCCAAAGGTACATACAATTCCAATCTGATATCGTGAAAACTACAGGCGTGAAAATTTTTTGAAATTTGCCTTAAGAAAAAGTAAAAAGTCACGCCCTTCCTCACCCACTTGGCGCAGCCAAGTTGACCATCTGGTTCCAAAACGCATCTGGGGTGTTCTTTGGTCCATCCTTGACTTAACTAATAAAAAAAAACGACTTAAGTACCTGTTATACAACCTAAATAAGAGGTTAAAGACCATAGTACGCCATGGTAACAAAAGTTACCAAAAATCCTAAAAGAGTTAATAGAGCACTGAAGCTTCAATCAACACTATGGTAACACTGATATGAGAAGTGAAGATCAATATGGTGCAGTGAAGTTCCCAGAATTTGAACTTGAATTTGTTTTAATGCGTTTACACAAATTTGACTTAGGACATTAATTTAGCAGCGGAGCAGATGCAGCAGACCGAGATCTGGAGGGAAGGGGGGCCTTTATCCAGCAGTTGATAGAAAACGACTGAATATCATTATATATTTATTTATTGTTTTGGCCCCCCCAATATTTTCTTCAAGTCGGCGCCTATGCCTGCATCGAGAGATACGATTTAGTTGCAAATGATTAAAAATAATAGTTTGATATTTGTTTATTATTTCCAATTTAATTTTGTTCATAAATTTGCTCTAAATTACACACAGATTGGGATTAAATAAAAAAAATAAATCTGAATATATTCCCAGCTATTGGGCAACATGGGAAACTACTGTTTTCTAAATCTTATAAAGTTTATGTCTTTGCGGCACAATTTATTGTCGTCATAACAAATTCAAATTTACACAGAAGAGATTTCTCATTAAAAGGAAATAAATTAAGGAGTGTGGTCTCAGTTATATACAACTCGAGGAATAAGAACCATCCTACGGCGAGATGTCCAGCTCAATTCCCCGAGTTAGCTCATATGGTTCGGAATCCACGTTATGCTGTACTGGTAGGACCGGTCCCGTGTTCGATTCCCGGTGGGGACACTAAATCGAAAAAGTGTAAAAGATTTTTTTCAGACCAGCCATTCTAAGTGAGGTTTTTCTGGGTTTTCCTCATTCACACCAGACAAATGTCGGAATGGTACCTAACATACCGGTCCCATGCCGCTTCCTTACTTCCCCAATCCCTTCTTCCTTCCCTTTCCTGGGATAGTGTGATCGCTGAGGGACGTTATCCTTCATACGTGACGGGCTAACATGGCCATTGCTACCGAAAGCCCAGAAAACTAATTCCTAATCCTAATCATATAGCCTCATGCTGAAAAATAAATTCCAAATAAATAAAGAACTTTTGGTAAACTATAACTTCAAAAAGTTTAATTTTAATAGCTTGCACTAAAATAATAATAATGTTCTCAGCTTAGCAATATTTCGTTTTGTTTGTCGCAGCTTCCCATGTTTTTCTATTCTGCCGCCAGACCTTTCATTTCCATTTACTTTTCCTTTCCTACACATTAGATTATTTGCTTCGTATATTTTAATCGCGCCCTTCCTCTCGGTACTTTTTCTTCTGCCATTCTCCACCCCCATAGCTAATAGCATTACTCCTTCATGTCTCACAATGTGTCCAATTATTCTATCTCTTGTTTTCCAAATATTCTACAGTATTTTCCTCTTTTTTCCCCAACTATTTCTAATACTGTTTTGTTTCATACCTTAGTCACTGATCTAAGTTTTCAACATTCTTCAATAGCACCACTTTTCGAAAACTTCTATTCTTCGTTTTCTTCTTCTAGTGCGCATGCACCCTATCCACACAATGTTACAGTTAAAACATATGCTCTCATCAGTCTTTCATTAAGTTTCAAGTTGATTTTTCCACCGTCAGAACTTTTCTTTCTTCTCCAGTGCCTTCTTTGAGTAAGCTTTTCTTAATATTTCATCTTGTAAGCATCCATTATGGTTGGTTTATTTTACTCCATAATTAAAAGAATTCATGTATCTCTTCCACCAGATGATATCTTGTCGTAATCTTCATTTTTTTTTTTTTTGGTTCCATTTCTTGTGTATCTCATTGTAACTTGTTTTGCTCTTGTTGGTCTTTTTCTTAAATTTTCGGATAAACATCTTTTTGCAGTCCATTTACACCTCCCTTTAATTTCTTCTCATTTTCTGCCAGCAGAACAACATCGTCCGCAAATGTGTGTTTATGTGCGTGTGTTTTCTATCCATGGATACTTATCCTTAGGCTGTGGTGTCCTTGATTTCTTTTGTTGCTTCTTCAATGTAAAGATTAAACAAAACTGATAACAAATCATAATACTAGGTAATGAAATTCTAGAATATATTGTACAATCGTTATCAGAAGCGAATAGTCTTCTACAGTATTTTGTTTGCTAATAAATTCGAATTTAAGACAAGTATACCTGTATATATTTCTATATCATAACGATCCCACTGCACAGTGGGCCAGGAGCACCGAAAACCTGGCCAAAACCGCAAAAAGGAAAGTTCATGGAAAGATCAATCACCTAATTCATATGATTCAGGAAGGTCACAATCTCATACAGCTATCAGGTTTAGTGACATACATTCATTGTTTTGGTCAGGAGAGAAAGCCAAAATGAAACTTAGAAAATACACATGAGTACAGAACATTTACATTTTACGGGTATTAGCGTCATATCCACGAGTGGGTAACTATTGTTTATTCCATCTGTGTATATTATAATTCAATGATAAACATCGTTATGATGTAATATGCAATTTATCAATTCTATGAATGGTTATGGAGAAGTAGGTTGTAAATCACGAAGATTTTTTTTTATGGTTTTGCAGGGTTTTAATCTTGGAAAAGCGGATACAAGACGAAGTTTTTTGCTAATGTGGTACTTGAATTATTTATGTTTCTGGAACAGTGAGCCAATTTTGCCCGTTTAGATTGTAAGTGCATATTTACTGTGGATAATGTGTGTGAAATTTTCTAACCAAAATACATCATATTAATAGCACGTTTGTTCTTTTTCAAGGCAATGCCACATAAAATAAGTATAAGAAAGCTATTTGACTTTCTAAAGAGTGCAGAAGGGAACAGAGAAGCCAACAAACAGCAGCTCCTGCGCTTTATGGAAGATGAAATATCAGGTGGAGAGACGTTATATAGTGCTGACAAAAAAAAAAAGCCTAGTAATCGGCTTTTGCTATCAGATGTTCCAGAAGCTCGACAAATGCAATCGTGAGTACAGTAAAGTAGAGGAAAAATATGCGGACTGGCTGGATACTGATATTAATCTGAGCGATAGTGAAATATAGCTATCGAGCTCGGCGAAAGTCGGACGCCCAAGAGCAGATTTTGCAGAAAGCAGTGAAAGATCAAAGAAGAGAAAGACTGAGGCAATTCAGTCAGCCGAAAGTAGAACCACTTTTGCTTACGCAGCCGTGGTGAAGTACAGAGAGCAAAGAGAACTTAACGAGTCTAAATGATTTCAAGAAATCGAGTCAAGTCCAACTAGAGCGACCTATATTAGGAAGTCTTGTACACAATTCGAAAGACATACTGCAACGTTGTAGGATTCATATAAGGTTCTGGCATTGTTTTTGGAAACGAATCTAGCTAAACATCAGTACTAGCTTCTTAGAAGTGAAGCGAAGAAACTGGGCCATGATATTTATCCCGCTTATAATCACGTACGGGACGCAAAAAAGAACTGCTACCAAGAATATATACAAGTAAGTGAGTCGTTGTCGGTTGTACCACTTCAGAATCTACTAGATCACAGTGTGAAAAGGCTTTTGCATGTTTAAAAGCATGCTACGTAAATACTGTATGTGTCTACGTTGATCAGCAAGTGAAGCTGTGATGGATCTAGTGGTCAGTTCCAATGCAAGCAGTCAGCTTGCGAGGTTGAGTGTTAGCTGCAGTGGCATACATGAAATGAAGAAAATGTCTGAATCCTGTTCTTCGAGAAAAAAAGTGTAAGAGTTGTGGTGTGGTACAATTCACTATCATCACCAAGATTCTGCAGCCCAGATCGGCTCCAATTCAAGAAAGAAACCGAGGACCTGGCATGAGAAGAGGCGCAGCGAGTACAAGAACAAACATTAGCCTTAACTTCCACGTAAGGTATTCGTTGAAGATATGGCGTTTCAAGCTCAACACAGCCTCCATTTGACGATGGTAGATGGCAAAGTCTGCAACGCTATCACGCAAAGTTTGCACTAACTTGTTATATATTCGACACAAAACCTAAAGATATGAACGGTTACAGGAAGACCTCCATCAGCAAGCCTGAAAATCCCGAGTCCTTCAGATTTGGTCTTTCTACATTACGTGTATAGATTAGGTTCATGGAGTGGCTGCTTCATGTAGCCTACAGACTAAACATAAAGAATGGCAAATCTGGAAAGAAGATCAGTCAGCCGTGAACAAAAGAAATGGAAGACATGCAAAACAAATTGAAAGCCGAGTTATTCTCCATTGTTGATGAACCAAGGCCGGGTGGCAGCGGAACATCAAATGAAGTCAACACAGCTAGATTTTTTTTAGAAGGCGGAAACTGTAGCCACGATAACGGACTTCCACACGAAACTTATCGAGAAGTACTCTGTGTTATTACAGGCACTATCATCAGGGCTGACATCGACGCAGACAGGTTTGAAGAGTGGGTAAATATACAAGAACTGTATATTGCAAATTACCTGTGGTCCTACATGCCGGAATCAGTTCATACGAGTCTTGCTCATGGTCAGTGCATCATCGCTCATGGCTACTGCGATAGTTTGCGATCTTTCGAGACATAATAATGTATGACAAATAAGATTTCATTTGTTGCTGTTTTTACATCCGATTGTTCCGTAATATCCATACCCATATTACATATATATACATATTTTTGCAATTTGTATCCGCCATTTTGAATTTTCCCGGTTTTTGGTACCAAATTCGTACTGAGTGACCTTCTAAACCTATGTGTACCAAGTTTCATAAAAAATAAAACACGACTTCCTATTTTGGTCAGGTTTCCGGGGTTCCTGGCCCACTGTGCACTGGTGTCTGCGGGTTTTCTCGGTGTACTCCCATTTTTTCCCCCAGATTGCATTCCATCTTTTATTCCATCATCGTTCACTTGCCTTAATCATCCGTCTTCCTTAGCTCAGGGGCGGATTCAGGAAGGACTTCTGGGGGAGGGGAGGTGGGTTGTAATACAGCTTCTTAGAGCTACTTTTAAGAGCTCCAAACTCTGGGATAGGTTTTATTTATATATAAAATAGGAAAGTTTCCTCTTCTGGGGGGCGATTGCCCCCTGATCCGCCCCTACCTTAGCTTAACGGGCATAATCGTTAAACCCAAAGATTTCATTTCATTTCATTTAAAGATTACACCATCTTTTTCACGTTACACTTAACTATATTCAAAATTGTTAAATAATCCAAGCTGTTAAAGAGTACTGGTATAGGTGATTAAGGTGAACATCCATTTTTAGATGAATCCATGGTAAAATTCGATTACATGTTTTAAGCACGTTAATACATATCAGTGTTCCGACTATGATTCGCGTTGACTTTATCACAATTGGATGAGTATAGCGAGACTATCGTTTGTCTTCACTATATGTTCTTTCAACAGCCTTTTTGCTACCTTCTATTGTGGTATTGAGGAACTAGAAGAAATTAATTAAGAGTTGTTACTGTTATGAAATCTTTCGGTCCGTGTACCATTCTCAGATTTCCCGTTTTGATTTCTGTTTAGAACTCAGGGAGGCAAGTATGAACCAATGGATTAAAACAGAATAGGATAGGTACTCAATACCGTTAAACTGAAGAAATGAACAGAAAAAAATAAATAACATACCTTGAATTCACTACGGCGCTCATACCATAATTTTTTTTCTTTTGGGGTGGCAGATTATGGTTGTTGAAACAATACTATAGGGAAAAAACATCCTCGTTTGCGGTGGAGATAGAAGCTTCGAATTTTCTCAAAGAACCTACAACAGCGGGTACGAGAGTTTGTAATTCCTGTCATAGGTGGTATTAGAATTTACAGGTCCTAGGACAAGAGATACCACGAAGCCCTTCACCGAATACTTGACATAATATCAAAAAATGTCGATTAAAAGAATATCGCCTGTCAAAATATCGCTAAGCAAGGGTACGTCGACATATTGAGTTGGTGTGATTGAAATTTCCGTATTTATGTCTGGTGGGGAAACAACAACTCTCTGTAACGCAACTAATAAATGTATCAAGAACACACACTCTGTACATGTTTAAAAAACAGATATGGATGCCCAGTCATCAGAAAGAAATGAGTTCTTGAACAAAGTCATGACGCCCCTGTTTCACACCCTACTAATTATTTAACAGTTTTCGGAGATTTTAGGATAATTTTAATTGCATTTATATTAAATAAAAACAGAAGTAATAATAATAATAATAATACTTCTGTTCACAACGTGCCTTCTGTATAAATTAGTTTAAATGTAGTTATGTGTATTATATTATAAATAAGTTTTTTTTTTTTTGCATAAGCTGAAACAGGATATAGCACTATATTCTCATGTCCTCCGCAATAAGCTACGAAAACAGAACTTAGATCAGTGGCAGATCTAGCCTGGGGCCGGGGACCTAGGCCCCCCAGTTTTTGAGTGTCAAATTAATATATTTTTGAAAGTTTATGGTAAACTAGGATATATCATAGTCTGGGTTCTGTCTGCCCCTTCCCCAGTTTTTAACCTCTACCTGCAACATGAGCATGTAAGTTTGTGAAACGATGAAGTATTTTTTTTTCCAAAACAAGTGTGCAAGGAAACACGCCGAGGTTTCTCCTGGCGTGATTCGTGCCACTTAAACGTTATGTTGATTCCCTGGGCTGTTAGGCGTAGTCTCACAATAAACTTAATTTGTACAGTTCGCAGGTTTTTTGTTGCGGACTGTACAAATTACGCTTTTCGTTCTATGCATCTCCGTTCACTTTTTAAAAGCATTTCGAAATTTTCCTTTAATATGTCCCTATCTTTCTTATATTCTTTTTTTCTGGTATTTTATAAATATTTCTCGTTAATTGCTACTATCAAACTTTTAGTCATTATTAGCTGTTATTTTCGATATATATATATATATATAGTGAGAAGAAAGGGGGCCGCGGCGGCTCAGTGGTAGAGCGTTCACCTCTGGTGCATTGGGTCCTTGGTTCGATCCCAGCTCGCGCTATGTGAACTTTGTGGTGGCCAAACACCGTGTGCGTGGGTTTCCTCGGGGTTCTTCCTATTTCCTCCCACTTTCTTCATTCCATTATTTCATTCATTTCTCATCATCACCGTCTCCTTTAGCCTAGCCGGCATAACGGTGGGACGTAAAACTCAAAGATTTCGTTTCATTTTTTGAGGAGGAGAAGAAGAAAAGATCTATATTGTGGCAAGTAGACTGTTAGACAATATTGTTCTTAATCTATCTTCTATCTATATATATAAAAGAGAACGTACAAATCCTTTGTTAGCTCATCACGCTAATACGGCTGAACCAATTTCTTTCATTTTTGGGGGGTTATTAAGATTTGGACCCTAGATGGTTTTTATCATATCACTTTAATTTTCAATTACCAGTGTCTTGAGATAATTGACCATTCAAGTGTCCATAACGTACAAATCCTTTGTTAGCTCATCATAGCTAAATCTAACCGTATTTATATGCAACCCACATGACCGTGTCACTCGGCGGGTTAACATAAATGACAGGCGATATAATGTTAACATTTACTCCAATCTTCTATGGTTTTTATCATATCACTTGAAAGCGAAAAAGTAAAAAATATCTAAGTAACAAAGTTTATTGCGTTCCAGGGTGACCGCAGCGAAGCGGGGTGAACGCTGCTAGTAACTTAGTAAACAAAATTGTCCATTTTATGGTCAGAAGATGCTACCGTAAAAAATTCAAGGGCACTGGGACTCGCTAATATGTTCAATATTTAGATGGAAGGAATTATGGTTATATTTTGTTTTCATGGTGCACATCGTGTTCTCCTCGACTACTTATAGAACTGTAGTCGTTTGTATCTATTCTTGAATTTTGTGAACTTGAGAACTTTATCGAATTTCATAAATGTTTTCAACAATCAAATCTAGAACTCTGACGCACTGGGACCCGGGCAATTGCCCGGTTTGCCCTGCATAAAGGCCGCCACTGATTTCTTTAGTAACATAATAGTTCGTTCTTTAGGGGAACTTATTTCCATTTTCTTCCACTGCGAGACGCGAAGGATCATTATTGCTTCTACCCATCCTTACACTCAGAAAATAGTTCTTTATGTGTAGCAAATCTCAAATATACTTTGCTGATCTTGAGACTAATTTCAACATTATTGTCAAAATGATTGTAAAAGGCAACAAGATAATTTATTCTTAAAGAACGTAACACTACTCGTATAAACATGAATGTATTAGCCATTGGACCATTGAGGACACAGTTTAACTTGTGCGAGATAGACTTGGGTGAAATGGACTATTTGTAAAGAATAAACTTTCTGCATTTTATGCTCATAATTGCTTATTTGTTCCAAAGTTCTTGCAGAATGGGACTGGAGTTAATACATACGTTTTGTTTTGACGGCAAATTGGCGTAAAGAATTTATTAAGGTTCATAAGAGAATAAGTAGTTCTAATTCTTTAACAAATCTTACACATCATCCCTCTGGTCACTTTAATAATTTCCTCTTGGAATGCGTTTGATTTTTCCTTGTTTTCTTCCTCCCAATCTAACATAAAGAGTTCTTTAACATAGTCACGCAGCCAGAGTTACACTAAATTAATTTCCCTCCTGGGAAGGAGAAACGTGTACTATATTATCCATGCTCAAAGATTTCCCGCCGTGTCGTATGGAAGTGCGTGCGTGTTGCGAGATTTTTTTTTCTAAGTATGAAAAACCAGAAGTTCTGTGGATGAGAATTAGCAACTTAAGTGACATCTGTAATAGGCGGAAATACCCATAATAAATACCCATTAGATCTCGCCTCTTCCCATTTTTCATTTCTTGCAAAGTTTTGTGATAATAATCGTGGAAAATGCAGCTACTGCTGAGTGCAATCCTTTCCAGAGGAAACCAAGCATGACAAATGAAATTCACAATCATTATTATCAGATAATACATGATTTATTCTATTACTAAGACAGCATCATAACTGGAGGCGCTTGTTCATTGGCGAATCCTGGGGGAGATGAGGGGAACATGTTCCCTTCAATGTTGGAACTGGGGGACTGTTTTCCCAATAATCCGATTCAAAATATGATTTTTTGGGGAAAATGTGGTGATTTGTGTCCGATTGTCACAAAGGAAAGTGAGATGAAATTGATGTTCCCCGTTCAAATCTGCCAGCCTCCTAATGTTGAGGACAATTCTAACTCTATTCCCCTGATCCTCCACAGCATTGTTTTTCAACGTCAGAAATATTTTGAACGTCGCTAAAAAAAAAAAAAAAAAAAAAAAAAAAGTCTTACCCGCCCTCTTCCCCTCTACCAATGTCAAAGACATATTTGTGCCGCTGCGGTTGTTAAAGACAAATATAGGCCTATGGGAATCCTTTATTGGGTAATCAATTTTCTACAAACTTCGCCATTATTATTTATTTATTATTATTATTAATTATTATTATAAGTTACTTAAATCATATTTGTCCTATATGCTTTGCCAGCTTATGATGATATCCTGTCGATCTGAAGACGAACATTCGACTAGGTCAATTCCTAACCTCTTACCAACCCCTATTTCTTCTTTCTTGGTCACATCCAGCCAGTGACGCAACCACAAATTTGGAGAAGATAGCTGTTGCTCCTTGTTGGTATGCAATCAGCGAATGGAAGAGCACGCCAATTGAGTTGCATATGTAGATGGATTCTTCAGTATAATATGCCATTTACTTATTTCTAATTCCTCTAAACACTACTCTTCTATAAAAATAAATAATAATTAGAAATATTTGAGATAGTATCGATTAATTAAATTGAACTACATTCTGAGTATTTACTGTCGCCAGATCACTATGATTTGATCCTCTTGTGTCTTTCTTCTTTCGTGTTTGCTCCCCCTCTTCCAAATTGACCTGTCTCCGTGGTTGAAGGGATCAATGCACCCCGTGCCCGCTGTGGTTGCGCCATTGGATCCAAGGGCATCATTTAGGGGAGATACGGCGTCAATTGCCTCTTGAGCATGAAATGTGTATATACAGGGTGTTTCAAAACAACACCGAAAACGTTTGGGAGTGATTCCTGACACCATGATAAGACAAAAAGTGTAGACCACCCTGGGTGCACAAATGCTTCCTTTCGGAGTTATAGGCTGCCGAAAATATGAAAAAATGAACTTAAAAGATCCATAGCTCCAAAACTATGGGACCTACCGTGGTCGGGTCAAGACTTTACTTAGGAACTAATATGTGTCTTATCCAAATACCCAAGTTTCAGAATCCTGTAGTACTTCTGCAATAGTTTTTATAGAGATAGTTGGAGAGTACTTCAGATTATGTGCCCGCAGTCTAACTCTCTCTATAAAAATCATTGCATGAGTACATTAGGTTTCTGAAGTATGTATTTTTGGATAGTGCACACATTAGTTCTTAAGTGAAGTCTTGACCCGACTACGATAGGTTCCATAGTTTTGGAGCTATGGACTTTTGAAGTTCATTTTTTTATGTTTTCGGCAGCCTATAACTCCGAAAGGAAGCATTTGTGCACCCAGGTTGGTCTATACTTTTTGTCTTATCTTGGTGTCAGGAACCAACTCCTAAACGTTGTCGGTGTTGTTTTGAAACACCCTGTATATTTTAGTCAATAGTATGGTTATATTCTAATGAAAACATGAAAATACTTATCTTGCCGTCCCTCATGATGTAGCTAAAACCAAAAATAACAATACTGGTCGTACCCTACTACGACTTAATTTAAGTTGTTCCCTAGTTATACTATTATAGATCAAGACAGATGCCGGACTCCATCAAGTAGGTTATTTTTGCTTAATTGTGAGTGGTTTCGAGTATCAATTCAAATTCAAGTTTGAGAGAGTAAACCAGGGATTGGAAATTTTAACGTCTCATTAACCGCACCAAATGAAAATTACTGTATTTCAGGTAGAATTACAGTATACCTCATAACTATTAGTAATATATTAATAATAAAACGGCACACGCATTAATTGTGTAATATAAAGCTAATATGTATAATACTGAGTAATATATGTAATATAAAGGTTGTCGATATAGGAGTTATTAGACTGAAACAACTAAACAAATAAAAGTAAGTGTTGAACATAAATACAAAAACAAATGTTGGCGTGTGTGTAATGGCGGGCTAGCAACATAAAATAAACTATAATCAAATTCGCGAACTTCTATATTAATGTTATTTACAACGGCTCATAGCGGAACCGTTGTTAAGGAAGTTTAAAAAAAATAATTATTACTCAATTACTTTTGAAGACAGAAGAGTGTTAAATAAGAACTTTCCTCACCTTTCCTTTTCACCCAGATTTCGAATCTATATGCAAAGGTATTATCGAGCAGTGGCATAGCTAGAAGGAAGCTTATGTGGTTCCATCCCTTATGACTAAAAACTTATATTGTACTTCGCATCTTGTGCTATTTTAAAATTAAATGTTGGTAGGTACAAAGCCAAACTTCTCACATCCCCTCTTTTGTTTCCTCATCCCCCAAATGTACGTTCTATGTTAGACGTTTTGCAGTAGAAAGGGCAGCACAATGCTCCATCAAGTTCGTTTTCTCATCTCTCTACGTTCAAACAGTAATTTCGGTAGCTTTTAATCACATAATTAAATCTAGGATACTGAAAATCTATTTATTTAGAATCATTTTTTAACTACTACTTTTAATGACATCTATATTATTTTTGTAGCAAGTGGAGGAGTTATTTTGATGTGATGAGAAATCATTATTAGGATAATAATAGTTTATTAAAATAATAATAATACCACTCTTCATGGCAAAAGTAAGGTTGATACAAAACTTTACTTCAAATACTGTAGTTTCTTCGATTCTAATATAAACGTGGAGACAGAGGCGGCGGAACAGCTTGAGTTTCTCGGGCTATAGCCCGGTCAATATTTAGGGAAGTATCAATTTAAAAAAATTCACGATGTACTAAAAATGATAATAGAAATCAAGTAATGAATAACCATTCTGTTTTTCCGTGGAATCAATTATTGACAACGATATAATAATAAAAATAACCTTCTACTTCCAAAGACTGTGTGTGCTTCTTTTGTTTTCCATCCATCCATCCATCATCCCTACATCCCAATAGTTTCCTTTTCCTTTTTTCTTCCGCTTTCAACTATCAGGCAAACACTATAGAGATAACATTCTGTCAAATAAACTAGAGTAAAATAACAGGAACATAGACGGTATTAATTCGTTTTCGCTTTGTTGCTTCTCTGCTCCTCACCCAACCCTGGTGAACTCGGGGTGGCGTGTTATTTGCCACGGTGTTGTTTGCCACGATTTTGCCACATTATTTGCATTCCGATCTTATCATATCTCATTAACGTGAAAATTCACACACACCTGGAGTAGAAGGAAAAGTTGCCAGGCACCTTTGTTTTTGATCCTCTGGAACAAATGGTAAATGTTCTCGCCTTTGGGGCGAAAGAGGTCTTATGTCGCTGCTGAAAAAGAACATTAACCTCCAAACAAATGAATACAAAACATCATTAATATCACAATAGTTTAATAAATTGATATAATTGCATTTTCTCTTTTAACGGGGTTTTAATATCCTGTTCTGTTACATAATATTCTGTTTTCCGTTATGCTACGCGACTAAAGAACTGGGTTTTATATACATAAGAAAAATGAAATGAAATACTTCAATTTTACGTCCCACGATTATGCCGTGTAAGCTAAAGGATATGGTGATGATGAGAATGAATGAAAAATAGTGTAAAGAAAGTAGGAGGAAACAGAAGAACCCCGAGAAAACTCACGCACATGGTGTTTGTCCACCACAAAAACCACTTCGCGCGAGGAAATTCTGAGTGTCTTGTAAAGTTCAGGAAACACAAATATAACTTCAATATATAAATTTCATTGTGAAGATCCGAGAAAGTAGCTGCACACAGACCGACTTATACATGTGTTTCTCTTTGACAAAATTATAACTAAAGTTATTAGAATAGATTGTAATTAATTTTTTGATTGCCTCACTGTCATACAAAATATTTACTCTGAGAATTGCTTGAAAAGTTAAACAAATATTTCTCATTTTTTGCACACTGAGAATCCACCTGAAATACGTTCTTGTGTACGATTACATCAAAGAGCCAATATTTTAAGTTGTTTTTCTTTGGTTTCTTCTGGGAGTGGTTTAGTATCAAATGAGTTATCTTTCGAGTTGTGGGATTCAACATCTTACATTTATGTCGTATAAATGTTACCTTCAAACTTCCGAGAGAATTAATGGTTTCAACTTAAGAGAAATGTAATCTGCCTGTTTACTTCTGCCATATTTTTTATTGTCTCAAATTGTGCACAGAGCTCCCTTGTGGCTATGTGGAAAGCTTGCACGCCTTTGGTTTGGGGGACCCGGGTTTGATTACCGGCGGAAACTCATGTGGATCGGAAACTATGTTCGGCTCTATGCCAATGTTTCATAGTTTGCTGCTGAATAGGATGCTTAACTCAAATTCACTCAAATTCGTGCACATTCCATCTTGTTTCAGAAAGGCTATGGAGGGATTACCGACTCTTGTATTTTAATAAACTCTGTGGGATTGATTTGATTTTCAGTTTTAGCGTCCCGTTTAGCATCGAGGCTATATGAGACGTGGGCCTACAGTTTAACGTGAAATCCGAACCTCATAAACTCCCACTGAGAATCAAAACCGGGTTCCCCACGCCAAAGGCGCATACACTAACCGCTTAGCCACTAGAGAGCTCTTTGTGTGGACTTAAAAATAGCCAAGTAACAATATAAAAGTCACTAAATGTTTGTATTACCAATATACTAAATTTCCCTCCTCTCACCAAACGTGTTTAAAAGATCGCTAAATTAATATCTATATTTTAATCTAATTTTGTTTAATTTGATCTCTAGAAAGGTTATGAAATATTTAAAAAAATATGTATATATCGCGTCACCTTTGGAACGTTCGGGTCCCCATTTGTCGGGATTGCTACCCCCTTTATGGGTAGTCCTAATGATATGCCTAGATTTAATGTTGGCTACACAGTCGAACACAAACAAATTGTAGGGTCTACGTCATATCAATTTTGAAAATGCATTTGGAGAGTTTCTAAGCAAACAAATTATTATGTCGAGTGCTTGAACTCACCTTGAATAAATTAAACTGTGGCGTTAACAGCCGATAACGCAGTAACGCAATAATGTGCTTGCGAAAGTTTGTATTGTACGTATTCTGCTTATAAATATAATAATTTGCATTTTATAATATGGTAAGCTGGCAACTCTTAGCTTATGAGTCGATTTTGTATAAATCTTCACGATTGTGATATAAGATAAGCCAGAGAGAACAATACCGTGGCAAACAACACCGAAATCGGATCGTGGCAAACAACACCATGGCAAAGAACACGTAATCGAACTCAGTGTCTATCGAGTGAGTGACAACGAACAGATACATAAATGAACAAGAAAGAAAAAGAAACTGGATTTTTCAATACCCTAGAATCAAGTATAGTATGCTCCACAAAATCTGCTCAAAAAAAAAAAAAAAAAAAAAAAAAAACGAAGAACACTAAAAAATTAGAGAACGCAGAAAATTTGAGCCCTACATTACCACGGTAGAGAACAATCTCTAAGAAAACTTGATACGTCAAAATACGACACTGGTAATGTTCAGCACCGAAAGAATATTACCGCAAAAAATATTTTGAAACCTACGACGTGGTTTTAAGCACTATAATCAGAGGATTTGAGGACTATATTTTCTCTGTGCTGTTACCCCTTTGGGGATCCTATAGTACAATTTGTACCATACGGGTGTTTCATAGAACATTGCGTTATAACTCTCCTATTTGAGCTTTTTCGTCCGGGTTTCTTTTGTTTTTCAAGTTCAGAGGCATTGTAGAAGACCTTACGTATGGCTTTACACCTTCCTACATCGAGACATAGGAGGTGATGACGTCATAATTTTAAAATATATATTTTCTTTTATTAAGCCTATGTTCATTATTTTTTGGCAGGCTTATTTTTGCAGGTAGAAGATTGAAATTTTGCACAAATATTCAGTTTACCGAGTAGTATTTACCAGATTTTTTTTTAGATTTCTACGTTAAAACAGGGAGGGATCCAGAGGGGCAAAAAGATGAAAAAAGGGATATTTTTACCAAAAAATCCCTTTCTTCGGCATTTTTCCGCCTTAGATTCATGATGGAGATACGTGAGTCGTACCGTCTGAAACGCAGTTCTATTTTGAAGAGAATGATGGGCGAAACATGACCCTAGGGTAATTAGGGATGTCTCAGGGAATTTTTATCAAAATATACTTCTGTATAGGGGAATATTGGACATTTTCGGTATTTTTTGCGGGCTTATTTTTGCACCTACAAGATTGAAATTGTGCACAAACATTTAGTCCACCGAGTAGTATTTAACAGATTTTTTTTCAGATCTCTATGTTAAAACAGGGGGGTCCAGAGGGGCTAGAGGTTGAAAAAAGGGATATTTAGACCAAAAAATCCCTTTTTCCGGGCTTTTCCCACCTTAGATACATGATGGAGACATGTGAATGGTACCGCCTGAAAGGTAGTTCTATTCTGAAGAGAATGATTGGCGGATTATAGTCCTAGGGTAAATAGAGATGTCTCAGGAAATTTTTTACCTGAGATCATGGTCTTTTGCGGTAATTTGGGGCATTGTGGGGATTCTTGATAAAATTTCTCCCGCCCTTGGTATTCAAGATAGAAACTTGAAATTTGGCACACAAATTTAGTCTACCAAGTACTATTTATCAGATTTTTTTTGAGATCTCTACGTTCACATAGGGCCGTTCCACAGGGGTCCAAAGGTGTGATAAAAATTCCCCCCGAAATTTTCCCTTTGACATCACTTTTCCCTCTTCTGGTATATGGTATCGGCATGTAAGTGATACCATTTGAAAGCCAGCTTCATTCTGAAGTGAATGATGTATGAACCGTGATTCTAGGATAAATAGTGACGATGCAGTAGCTGCTTGATTGAAAGTCTAAAAAATACCCCAAAAACCCAGGTTCCCGAAAGAGGTAATACTAATGGGAAATCTGTTCACATATCACGAGTTTTAATATAAATGTTTTCAAAGGACATACATTTTGATAACTTAAAAGCACAGTTAAATATCTACCTTCCTTGCTTCACCAAGACAAAAATGATTCTTTACACATCATTGAAGGTGTTCAAGATCTGGCTGTCTTATTGAAATCTGAAGCAAAAAATATGTTTTCGGAAGTTAATAAGCTAACAATGCTTTATCTCACTGTTCCTATGATATCAGAGATAGCATAAAGATTATTTTCGGCTCTGTAAAGAATGAAATCTTATCTTCGGAGTATCGTGACCCAGCATAGACTAAACTATTTGATGATTCTTCATTCCCACATAGATCTGCTCGAGGAAGTTATGAAATAACCCAGTACCATTGTCGACGAGCTCATGTTAGTAAAGAAGAAAGCATATTATGGAAATTTCAGTGCAGACGCAGACAACTACTAAGTACGACGACTAGTGAATGAATATTTTTCATCTTGAATATATTGTGATAATGTTCAATTCTTATTTGATAATGCCTCTTTATAAAAATAAGATCGTTTAAAGTAATTCACTAGAGTCTACAAGTTAAATCTCACACAGGATGTATTGAAGAGGGGAAGAATTACAACGTCCATCGATCCTATCCGATGAACAAAGCTTTTTTGTAAAATTCAGCCCAGGCAAAGGTTTCCATTTCCACCGCTACTATATCAAGATAACGAATAAATCAGTACTAAAAATACCTCAGCTTGTCATTTTGATAGAATTCTGTGCACATTACCTGTATATTTATTTTGAGTTCTTCTTATTGATTTATTATAGCATGTCCTATCAAGAACTACACTGATGTTACAAAAATACAATGCACCAGAAAACAAATTAACAGAGTAGATCTTTAGTAGCTTCGCAGAATGTTTGTTTTAAGGCTCCATCTTCAAGAAAAGGAAATAACCGTATCTGCAGCAAAGTGTATTAACGCATATCATTACTTCAATTTTTGGTTTACTATAAAATTCCTTTATACTCTCATATAAAATAAACAGCATTACTCGAGCAGACAGTTCTACAAATTTTGACACATTTCTTACATTTTCAGTTCAGGTTACAAGTTTGTATGTCTTTGAGCAGAGCATGCACTAAATGATGAGCTCTATTACTACTTGCAAATTGACTTCAGAAGGGCTCAGTATAAATACAATGAGGACGTATGGCATAAAAACTACAGTGAATAAACACGAACAAACTTGTGCTAGGTGGCCATTAAAAAAGCACAAATGCTTTGTAACCGAGTCAGGACAGGGGCGCTGCACGGGGACCGAACGATAGCGAGGGAGTGCGTTCGTAGGGAGCAAGCGCGTCAGCGACGGAAAGTATGCGCATAAACGAGAATAGTAGAAGAGCATTCTTATACACACAATACTTTCACTATTACTCAAAATTCAATTCAATATGTTATGCATTGACATTAATTACTTATATTCACACTCCCATACCTTCACGAAAAATGTTTCACATTGTATTTTACTCGTACCTATAAGTACGAGAAAACACACACTTATTACAAGAAAACAACAGAATAGTTTCAAGTATTTTTGATTGTACTCTGTTAATTTTGGTGATTTTTCTTCCATTCAATCCCGTATTCACGGGTTCTAGAGGCCGCCCCTTAATTTAATGCTGGACCTCTAAAATTTTCACGATAGGCTTGCAAATGAACTATAATATGGTTGGATCGAACCCCCTAACTTCTACCGGCCCCTCCTACACTTTTGCGCCAGCTACCGGCTTACTTCCATTACTCCTTGGTTTGGATCCGAGAAAACTTACAAGGGAAGAGCATGTAGAGGGAACACTTGAATCATCGATGGAACAATGAACAAAACCATAAAACAGATGATTAGTTATCGAAGTATTTTTCCAGTTAATATTTCCCTTACTTCTATCTCTTCCTCACTTGAAAAATATCATTTTAGATTTAAATATAAATCATGTATCAAACTTGTGACTTCAAAATTACCAAATTTTTCGTATCGTAGCAAAAATTCTAATACTACTACACGATATAGGAAATGAAATTAAGATATGAATGGTGAATACCGCACAATGTCCATCTCTAGTGCAACGGAACAAATACGTGTGTAATAATACGTTCTGTACTCATACACCATGGCGATTACAAAAAGGTAATTAACCAATATAGTAACACTGCAAAATTTTATAAAGACGTCAAGTGTTACACGTCTTACGACGACGCGAGATTAAGCAAAATGACAGTGTTTGCCTCCCCCAACAAACAGTAATATTCCTTTAAAGATCCCTTTCGTTATTATTTACTTGCACAATATTTTCTCCAATATTTACTATTTTTTACGTTAAACGTTTGGCTCTTTATTGTTTTCCTAAGTTTAAAAAGTGCAATAAGAGACATCTAGTAGACAGCGTGGATTTAAAGTTGAACTGATTTTAATACTTCAAAGTTTTGACCTTCGAGCGATGATAGGACAGAAGAAAGGTAAAAAAAGCCACTGAATTCGAGATTTCAATCGATTTACTCATTTCATGGCCCCTGCATGCCACAAAAGTGATGTTGGATGTCTGTTTTTCCGTCCGTTCGTCGTGATGTATATATGTAGGTTACACTCGCCTAGAGGCCATCTATACGACATAATAAGATCAAATGTTAAACTTAGATTAAAATTCTTGAGAAGGGCTTTTCGAATTTTCGTCCTACCCCCATAATGGTAGTTAACTAAAGGGTGAAAATCACATGTTGATTCTCACAAAAATGGCTCAAACCAGAGATGCCAACCTGAAACAATATGAAATCCCATGTCGAGAGGCAAAAAGTCCCATTTTTTGTGTGAATTTCCCACGTTATATTAATTAAAAGTATTCTGTAATATTAAAAATTAAATTTATTTGTGTTAGTCACTTTTTACAATATCTAAATGAACAAGCCGTAAATTTCGATCTTTTGGAAAAATCCCATAGGGCCTATATGCTGCTTATTATCCCTTTCCGAGAAAATAAGGTCAAAAACTCCCACGATATGGGATTTTTCCCACAGGTTGGCATCACTGGCTCAAACAATTTTGTTTGAATTTCTTAGGTCCATATTGCAGTAACAACCCTATAATGTGGTTTAGATCAGTAGTCGCCAAACTTATGAAGCTTCTAAGCTACCGTACCATTTTTAAGTCCTACTGTGAGCTACCAACCAAAACAACTAATCTTCCAACTTTTTTTTTTAAAAAAATCTTACATTTGTGTATTGCCTTTAAACTTACAATTCTAGTAAATATGAAATCAATCTATCCAAGTTGTCTAATGTACACACGAAAAACTAAACGTGCACAAACCCGCTTGTATTCAATCAACTGAGCGATGAGGCTGAGAATGGCAGTTGTGAAGGAGAAACAAGCGGTTGTTGTCGTCAGCGCCCCCTGTCGTTAGCGTCAGCTCAGTGGATTAATCAAGATTAGCAATTGGAGCCAACGCCATTTACCGAAAATGTCCCCACTAGCTACTAGTAGCTCGCGATCGACGGTTTGGCGATCACTGGTTTAGATCTTAGTCGTTTTCCTAGGAGAAATCTAAAATGGTAGTTTACCCTTGTTTTTATCTTTCTTGGGAGGTTTTCTCATAAACAGCTGCAGCGATTTTGTTTTTGATAAATCTTTTAGTGCTAGTGATGGTCAAGTTTTAATATTGGTACCACATTTTGGAAGATTTATATTTTAATTTCCATATTCTGAATGAGAAGATATAGATATTTGCAAGGAACAAATTTCCGCAGACGACAGAACTGTATTTTATGTTTAGAAGTGTAGAGTTATTAGTGTCAAATCATTTCAAGTGCTTTAGACAGATAAAATAACTGAGTGCATATGAAAGAAGACAGTAGTAGATGATATTTTCCACCGGCGATATATTTCAGTACAGTGTACAGAAGGTGTATTTTATGTTTACAAGTGGAGCGTTACTAGTATGAAATCATAAGTGCTATTGAAACTCGTATCATTGCCAAAAGCCACTTGTTTTCACTATCATTGCTTACGCGTATACTCACCGTTGCTGACGTTCCTGTTCCCTTCGGACGAACCTCCGTGCTATCACATGGGCTCGTCAGCTTCGCCCTGCCCTGATTCTATTAGATAGCATTCGTTCGTTTTAGTAGACACTTAGCACAGGTTGGTTTGTATTTTTGCATTGTAGTTGTTATGCCATACATCCGGACGCCGTATTTACGCAAATCGTGTAAGAATTGTAATTTTTCAAGTACTTCTGGTGGCCCTCTTATCTTGTCTTCTCTTGAATTGTATCTGTGCTAAATGGGGTAATGCGGAGGTAAAAGTGGATCTGCAAAGGTAAAGAGAATGTAGGTAGCTGCATGACGTCACGACCTTCCCCCTGCCTATCTTTGCCCATTGTAATTTTTTAGGAACTGGAGAGACGCCGTACATATTTTTTTCGAGGTGGGGGACGAGGTCCCTCCGCGTTCCTCCTCACTTTTATCCCTGGTGTAATGTCATATCGCCGAGTACAAATCTTTTAGAGAACAATTAGTAAAAGGAAAGAAGGAAATTAGTAAAAGAATTACAATTTTCCAACAATTATTTCAAGTGGTGTGCCAGAACTTGACCTTCACGTTGGCACTAATCCTATAATAAGGGGTAAGTTGCTTCTCTGGAAAAACCCGCAAGCGAAAGCTTATTCTTAAAGGGTGAGATTATTTTTGGAAAATTTTGGTCAAAACATCAGGCGATTTTGTTCATATTTCATAAACATAAATACATTTCATGTATTTTATTAATAACACTACACAAAGGGAAAGTGGTTTCTCATTTAAAAGAATCCACAAAGTGTAGTTTATTTTTTTGAGGATTACCTTTTTCCATACGATTTTTTCCAAAACAAATTACAGGTAGTTTTCTTCATATTTCTTAAATAAATATTTCATTAACTATATTAAAACAATATGTAAGTCATTTCTCATGAAAGAATTCACAAGGTATAGTTTACTTTTCGGAAAGCTTTTCTTCAAAGTTTTCCATAAACGACTATTATAATCTTTTCATATATATAGCAGTAACTGCAGCATGACTCGATTTAATTTATGACATGAGAGCGGCAAAGTTTAGTGTGGGAGCCCGTACAAGACACTGATTCTTTTGTTATTTGAACAAAGTAAATAATTGAAATACTCTATAAGATTGTACTATAAATCATCTACAATAAATTTACCATGAAATCTTTCGTATTACAATTGAAGATTTAATGTAGAAAAAATTAATCCAATGGATCCAAATCTTTCCAGGAGAAGGTACGATTTTTTTCGACCTGCCATTAGCAATTTAAATACTTTTTTTTAAAAAAAATTGCTATATATATAGCAGGTGCAAGCGGTATAAATTTGCTATATATATATATATATATATATATATATATATATAGCAAATCTTGTCCCAGGGACTTTCATTTACCGCTAATTCTTCATTTCGTCATTTCGACTCCTTATCGTTTATTTGTATTTCCCATTCTACTCCATTAGTTTAACGAGTGTTAAACGCGTCGAATGTTTACTGAATTCGCTCAACATATTTAAATCCCACAAAATCATGACATATGCGAGTAAAATTCAAAAAAAATGAAATGAAATCTTTAAGTTTTACGTCCCACGGTTATGGCGGTTAGGCTAAAGGAGACAGTGATTATGAGAAATCAATGAAAATGGTGGAATGAAGAAAGTGGGAGGAAACGGGGGAACCCCGAGAAAA
Source organism: Thermobia domestica (assembly GCF_964235325.1). Lineage (NCBI taxonomy): Eukaryota > Metazoa > Arthropoda > Insecta > Zygentoma > Lepismatidae > Thermobia > Thermobia domestica. Next base: position 175,695,791 of record NC_137465.1, on the reverse strand, counting down.
CTCAAGAGTACGGTGTTTGTCCACCAAAAAGTCCACACGGCGCGACCTGGGATCGAAGCAGGGACTTCAAGCAACGGAGATGAACGCTCTACCACTGAGCCACCGCCCCCCTTCCCGCGAGTAAAATTAAGTGTAAGAAAGTTCATTATATCTCTTGTATTAATTATAGTATTGAAGTGACACATGCCATTTTTAGAAAAAATAAAACAATTTTCATTAATCTTGCATTCCTAGGGGGTGGGTTATATCACGTGACGAAGTAAAAAATGTAAGGCTCAACCTATCTGTTTGGTCATCATTCGGAACGTCATAATCAACGGAAGTTCATAATGATGTGCCTTCACGAATGAAGATTTGATTATGAAACATCTGGAGTGTTAAAAAGAAATTACGGAAGAGGATATTAGAAGGTTTTATTAAGCGATGTATCTCAAATGTTACTACACTTATCCTTATTAAATAAAGTTACGTACCGTCATATAGAAGCACTCTGTATGTTTAATTGGTTTATGGAACTTTCGAATACGAAACACTCGGCAATAAACATCACAATGTTTAAAAAAACAGATGGCACCAACTGGGTCTCGATCCACAGTTTGCTCACAATGTAACACATATTTCTATAAGTAACTTTAACAAAACATACGTAATTACATCCTGTATTGTAATCTTACTCTGCAAATATAAGCGAATTACATTTATAAATAATTAGTTGTCACTAAAATCATGAACTTTTAAAGTTTTTTTGTTACTTTCATAATACTATTGCATTGATATCAAGTGAATGTATATGACAAACTGGTGGTTCCTTCACAGTTACATTCTTTAGAACCGTGTGCAACAATACGATGGTTTTCATGAGTACATACGTATATGCATACGCATCATTGTCAATTCTATGAATCATTGTTTTGCTGCAAGCATTATAAAACTGAGAAATCTTTTGACGTTTGTCTTTCTTTCCTGACTCCCTCTCACTTGATTGGTACGTGCGGTCCTAAGAAGAAAAGAAATATCACAAAATTACGTGGTAACTTTGATGCCAGGTTTCAGAAGCAAGTCTGCCTACGTTACCATTAAAATACATGTTTATAACAAATGTCCCCTGTCAAATATCAAGTTTAGAAAGAAAGTCTGCCTAGTGTTTAAACGTAATGCAAAACTTATTCACAAATTATTTAAAAATTTGAAATATCTTTCCATAAATATTAATTGCAATCTTATCTAACATCGTAATAAACTTTTGTAAGTGATCATGGATACGTATCTAGACGATAGGATAAGGACTTCGATTTCTCTTAGCTATAGCGCTTCATTTATTACGATGGTTTGAATCATGTTCATCTCACTGTTGATTGGTTCAATTATTCAGTTTCAAAGGGTAGAAAAATGGTCTTTCATAATTTGTTTAAATATCACATGAATGTAAATACGTAAAACAAAACTTTCTTTACATATTATTAATGAACGAGATGCAAGCTATTGAAGTATTATCGGTAAAAGAAAGTAGAAAGCTAACCGAGATGAACATAAAATACCAGACATTGTTCTACGTCTAGGAAAACAGTGGAAAACAATGTAAAGGTTAAAAATATTTCTTGGGTGCTTCTTAATACGAGAAGCAGCTATTATTTCTTCTTTTGTTTTAGTTTTCTTTTTGTCTTAGAAACGTTTTTACTATATGTGCCCTGTGGAATTCCCTTCTCTCTTGTTACTTTCCTTCTTTTTTAAGTCTTTGGCTCGAATCCAGATCAGATGGGATTTCTTGAGTAGCATTTCTACAGCATGTAGTTCTCTGCTTGTGGTGTAAAAGGGTTATCTTTTGTGTCAGGCCCTTCTTTTCAAAAAAGAACTAACTTTTTTCTTGCTTGTTATTCTACTGTACATTTAAAGAAGAAAAAGATACTTTTGGAGGGGTTACATGTTGTCTTTTTACATGTTTTGCTTCTTAACTATGTGTTTAAAAGTTAACACCATATACTATAATACATGCATATATATATAGACTTCGTGGTTTGTAATTCTTTTTATGCGATACTAGGTTTTGCCTTTACTACCGTGTGTATTCTGTTTTATTGCACAAGACTTTTAACTGAATTACATCGCATCCTTGTTCATCCTCATCTGCACACACTCCGAGTTGCTTTTGTTTATCAATATTATGGCTTATTTTTATTTATTTTATTTATTTTAAAATAAACCTTATATGTATTCATACTCATACATACTTAAGTTCTCAGCCTCTCTCGCCTTTTTGGTTCTGTTTTCTCACTTGAGTCAAGTGAGAAACTTCTTCCACTTGTAATATCTTAAAAAGACAGTGAAGCAAGAGTCAGATACAGTTCTCCCTTTTTCGCTTTCATTTCTGTGTTGACTTTCTTATTTTATTTTCTCCTCGAAAATATATATATATTCCTGTCTGCAGCGGTAATCGTTTGTCAACTGTCTACTTTTCTTCTTCTTCTTCTTCTTCTTTGGGCATGGGGAAGTGCTGGTTTGTTGTTTCTCTTTTAAAGCCCTCTGCTGCATGAAGGCAAGGTTTTATTTAAAAAAAAAAAACTTGACGAAAGGGAGTTTGAAAAATGCTCGCAAAGTTGTTTTTTATATTAAGGCAAGAACGCATGCCATTTTGCATATTAATACACAAATCTTATATACTTGTATGTGTTATCCAATGAAGCAAGTGAGAAGGGTAAACAATATGTGAAGCTCATATGGAAACTGTGCTTGCATAATTTTACTTGATATGAGATAGGACCTAAAAAAAGTACATTTCGGAAAAATCTGTTCTTTTGAATACTGGCAAACATACCGAGTGTATACAAGAATGCTAATCATGCAGATACTATACGGTAGCAAACACAAAAACAAGTCCCAACGAATATGGAGCCTTTAGTTTTTGATTAGGAAACTAGGATCACCGAAGGATTGGTTTTTCCAGATCGATATTATTAGAATACTGTACATAGTTTTGGAATTATTACATGTTTGAAAACTAATGGTTTGGCATTGAAGAAAGTATCTCCAGACTAGAGGTAAGCACTCGATCACTGAGCCAACGTACCACCTATTACTTGTAACTAAAACAATTACCTGCTCCACCTAACATAGGCTACACTTATTCTGTCCCGAACAACCAAAAGAAGTCTTCAGTGCAAGATTGAAGTTCTGCGTATAACACCATACAGTTATTATTATTATTACAGAAGTAAATCGAAAATCAAGAAAATTTTCATCTGTGCAACACCTAAACGAAGCTTAAACGGACCTATGTTAAAAGAGGCTTTCACCCGTTACTTTTGAATGTACTCTCACGTGGTATACTTTCGTGTGCGCCATCTTAAGCCCACCCAGTGTGCTTCAGCCAGTGTGTTTACTTTTAAACAGACACACAGTTACCAGAAATCATGTCAACTCAAGGAAATATATTATAGTTAAGTAACCCATAGATGAGCTTATATATATATATGTTAAAAAGAAGGCAAGTCACCATCTGCGTATGGCTCTTTTCAATTTTCGAAAATAGAAATTTCTCCTTTATATATTTATGTACCGTGAAAATATTCATTAACAGTTCATCAATTCGTGTAGCTATTTGCTTATGTAAACATCACTTCTTCTCATAAACTTAGAGATATTTTTGACGCATCAGGTTGGATATTTCGATGCCTGAACACTCATAGCTTCATTTATCGCTCTGCGCACCTATAAAACCACGTTTTAAGAGCGTCTCCTTTGAAAGAAAGCCGCGTAAGATATTACTGCTACGATTAAACATAACCATCACCAATATGTCGCTAGATTATTTTTTTCGTCTTCTGGTTTTCTTCCGCGTCGTCAAAGAAAATGTCTTGTGACATCTCAGCCTCTTCTGCTATTCTTCCTTTTTTCCTATCGTGTTGTTAAAAATACAACCTTTTATACAAGACATTTACAGGCGTCTGTTTTTTTTTTGGCCTCAAATGCACCTAGTCTTTGATGTTTTATTACACAAACACATTGACATATCTACATTCTGATGCTTGTAACCTTTACATCAACAATTTTCATGCTTTGTCTTACTTTGTCGTAATTGTATCATAAAACTCTTGTCCTCAATTCCATTTCATAGTTTCTATTTTACGTTTTATAATCTTTCTGGCTTCGTCGCTGAGTCTTCCATATTTCTGAGTGTTTTACTAGATTGTAGACCGTAGTCCATGTGTTTTAGAGTAGGTAGATTAAGTTAGTAGAGAAAAATCGCCAAATTTTTCCTTTTACTGTTCAAAAGAGTATAAGGAAAATATATGGAGTTAGAATTTGGTTGCTTAGATTAGTTTAAAGTTCCGTTCAGTATCGAGCCACTGTATATGAGGCGTGGATTTACAGCTTAATATATTATTTGAACCACTTGAACTCATACTAGAAATTGAACTCAACTACAGAACTCACGGAAGAACAAAGTGACATATTCTTGTATTCAAAGTGTCGCAATTAACTAAGTTCTCGTCATAAGTTCGTAAGCTTGCTATTTAATGTACGAGGATTAAAATATACTTCATAGTTCATATACGTCTATTACTACCACTTGGCGTAACATCCCTTTTTGTGGGCCTGAGCCGCTCCAATGACATCTGTTAGCGAGTGGCTCAACTATGTTCAACCTAGTGACGAACACGCAGTCAGGGCGCTGCGTTGCCCTGTCTCTAACAGCCGTGTCTCTAATAGCTTTTATAAATCATTTTTATTCATTAAAATTCATTACATTCAACTTCATCAACTTTACAAATAATTTAAGAAATTCCTCATTATATATATTAAGTACTTATACCTTAAATTATACATTGTTATTTCTTTAAATTTCTACAACTCTTGATTTCTGTATGGAGATGCAGGTGAAGATAGCATCTTTCTTCAAGACTCTGCATTGATTACGAAAACCCACTTTTGTCGCTTTCTTTTACTATTTTTTGTTCTATGGGGATCAACATTGAAAAGCGGATTTTTTTTCAATTTACAATACTTCTGATTTGAATAGAGAATTAACACGCATAAGGTAGAACCTATTCTAGCGACCCTTAGAATAGGTAGGGGCCCTGACTGGACTCCAAAACACCACATCTCGATGTCTCTTAGCGTTGTTGCCCTGATACCTGTCGGCGGACAGACGAACATAGCCCTTAACCCATAAGAGCTCCGATAATGCATAGTTTGGAAATCTAAAAGTAAAAGAGTGGAACTTCGTTTATGACTACTTTTAACTTTATTTATGATCGATATATTGATGATCAAAGAATTCTTGCTGTCAGTATTATTTTTCCAGATGCAGATAAAAGAGTGTCCTTTCTAAACTTCTTAAAATCAAATCTTGATTAAAATTGCTTTGCGAAAATTTACTAAGTCCACACTGCACATTTGAGGCACGTAACTAAGGAGCAGAATGACTGCACATCATAATATTTCAAATGTTTGGATAGCAGGTTAAGTTATACCATTTTACTTAGTTGGATCCAGATTGGTTAAACTCATTAGATGCTCTTGATTTTTCAGAAAGAGTCAACGAAAGACAAAAATAAAATAATTACAGTTTGAAATCTTCAAAATTTGTCTTTGTGATAGATAAACATGATATGTATCGGTATTCTCAGGATTCTTTCGTTTCCTCCCACTTTCTTCATTCTATCACTTAATCCTTTCTCATCATCATTGTCTTCTTTAGCCTGTACGTATACGTGTGGAACGAAAACTAATTAATGTTTTCTTAAGTCAGAGCTTGATGAAGAGCCCCTTTAAGGTAGACAACCTTTTCGGTGTAAAGTTATGTGTGTTGCATATCACGACGGCGTAGACAATACTGTTTTTGATCATTCGTGACGAATGATACATAGGATAAAATTATTCGTTACAAATGACGTCGCCTGACACCAGATTAATAGTCATTGTCAGCAGAGAACGTTATTTATGAGGGACAGCGACAACAATTGCCGCCCTGAATTTGAGGTATGTATGTTTTAATCAAATATGTATATCAATGAAAAACTTGAAATAATACTTGTAAAGGTATAGACTCTTGCTTACCCCCTCTCTCATGCTAAAACCTGAAACGACGTTCCTGAGCAAGGAAGGCTTGTAAACAATAGTAACTACTTCATCTTCTCCAAAACTTTGCAAATTATTTCCTTAAGTTTTATAATTTCTCTGCGCAACTATCTGTAGTCTCTTTTATACAAAATTAGAAGTATTGGCAGTCCAATAGCACTCTCATAAGGGAACATCTTATATTGATAGTAGCACTGCTCAATCGCACAATGCATAATCGTTAGAGGATTGAAGAAAAGTGAGAAATCCGAACTTTTACAGGCCAACACCCAGAAACACAGGAGATACAGAGGATAGTAGGATCTAGAATCATGTAAAGATAGCAATGCAAAAGATACACTGACACAGAAAGAACTTCAAAATGATTAAAGTAATCAAAATAACATTTACACGAGAGTATAGTAAGCAGACATTGTGCCCACAGACATGCTCAACAACATCTTATGTAATGCAGTGTTGCCAACTGAGCACAAAATGAAGTTTTGTTAAATGTCACGGAACACACATTATAACATCTAGCAATTCTAATTATGAGTAAAATCATACCTGTGAGTCTTGGTGTACAGTGTTACCAACGCTTGAGGATAGGCCTATATGAATCTTGCATGTAGAAGAGTACATACAGTACAGGATTCGAACTAGTTAAAACCAAAATATGAGACCACCACCAAGAATATAATCACTGAAGTCCGAAATAAGGAACGAAGCACAGTGTCGAAGCAGTTTTACCGAAGTGGAAAATCAGAATAGTATCAAACACAACACACACACACAACTGAAATGATGCATACGCTTGGATTGACAATTGAATAGCAGGCTCAGTTTTCTGGTGCACGTAATATTGTATCACCTTACAAATTGTTGGTAGTCAGTTTTGCAGTGTTGCTGTTGATAAAACGCTCCGCAGTATGTTGGTCCCTATGAGGAGACAGTCGCTTGAAAACTTGACTTTGTGCTCAGTTCGCAACACTACATTACATAATATATTATTGAGAATGTCTGTGGGTACAATGTTTGCTTACTATACTGTTATGTAAATGTCATTTTGATTACTTTAATTACTTTGAAGTTCTTTCTGTGTCAGTGTATTTTCTGCATTGCTATCTTGACATAATTCTAGATTCTTCTTTCCTCTGTATCTCCTGTGTTTCTGCGCGTCGGCCCTTAAAACTTAGGATTTCTCATTTTTCTTCACTCCTCTATCGATTGCGTGTTGTGTGATTGAGCAATGCTACTATCATTATAAGATGTTCCCTTGTCAGTTGTACTTCCACCTGGTTATTTAGGTCATTAGGTGTTGTTGCTCCATTTTATGTAGAACACGTTAGAATAATGTATTAACGGGAAGTGAAGAAGTATTCATCTTTAATAATAATAATAATAATAATAATAATAATATAATGGCAGACGCCTCAGTGGAATATGAACAGTATATGAAGTGACAACAGAATAACACCTGGATTCTTCAAATGTTAACTTTGTTTCTAATTTACCTTAAGGTATAGTGCTCAATATCATCAATATTCTTCTACTAGCTGGGACATATGAGTTTAGTGAATGGGATCCCGGGTTTGATTCCCAGTGGGAGAGCGTCGAGCGAATTACAATGATTTGTACTCTATCTTAAACAGTAGATTCATGTCTTATATAGCCTCAGTGGTACTGGAAAAAGACGCTAAGGGTATAGATTGTAAGATTGGTTATACGTAATACCTTCGGTTCGTACATACTCCGTATATCATCTGTACATATTTTGCTCATAAAATAACTCTACGAATGTTTTTCTCAAGTCACTGTGTATATATATCTATATAAATCTATCTATCTATAATATATGATGTCAATTCATGTCAAATAATTTGACTCAAATTACCATTTCTAGATTTTCTTCAGTACAGTGAATTATGTTGTACCGTAAATAATCTTGAAGTTCATCATTTGAACATCACATCGAGGTGAATAAAATTAGATGGCTGAAGGTAAATTTTCATGCATAGTTGTCGAGGAAATCGTGGTAAATCCAATTTTTATGAAACGATTAAATATGTGCCATAAATTAATGTCAATACTAATATTAGTTTATATTCTGTTGGAGCAGGTTGTTTATTTATTTAGTGCATATGTGAAACATATGCTGTTAATTGCTATCTACTGTTTTTGTTTTATATTGATACTCATATTCCTCACAGTGATACATAATCTACTTTTAATTAACCATATTGATCATAAGATTTATTGTAGTGCTTCATTGTCACACTAATTGTCACATTAATTTTAAGTTGTTACTGACTACTATACTTTGAGTTTTATCAAATAAATTGAAATTTGAATACGTTTTTTAAAAGTAACTTCATTTCCAAACAACAAGATCTAAATAGCATACTTCATATAGTATTTTTGAATAGCATATTTAAGATGCATTTTGCCATTACAGCGTTTACCTCTAGTGCATGCGGTCCTAGTTCGATTCCAGATCGCTTCAAGTGAGCTTTGTGATGGACAAACACTATGCGCGTGGGTTTTCACGGTTCTTCCGTTTCCTCCCACTTTTTCATTCCACCATTTCACTTAATTTCTCACCATCACAGTCTCCTTTAGCCGGCATAACCATGGGACGTAAAACTGAAAGATTGTTGAATTTCTTGTTTTTTTTTTTTTTTTCATTTTGCTATCTTTTGCAATGAGAACAATTTTTTGTAAAATTTATCCATCTCCTCCTTCTTTTGTTTTCGACGTCTATTTTGAGGTGACATAAAACATGATGGAACCTATGCCTTAACGCGGCATCTGAATTAGACAATCTCCTATGACCGACAATAATTGAAGCCAGGACCCTTGCTCAAAATCTGAAACGTTAGCTATCAAAGCATTAGGAAGTCTCATCATTAGATTCTAATATATATATATATATATATATATATATATATATATATATATATATATATATATATATATATATATATATATATATATATATATATATATATATATATAATGTAATATGAATTTCGTATTTTTGCAAAACAGCTGTGATTGATCGACTTATAAAGGTTAAAAAAAATGAAGTAATTAACCATGAATTTTCTTGTTTTCTCGAACCATTCATTCACATTCGCTATAAAAGCATCTTTCCTTAATGACAAGGTTATAATTTGACAGATGGCAATTCGACAACGAGATTTAAAAAAAAACAAAAGCTTAAAATAAAAGTGAGTGTGATTTATTCAGGTGTGCCTTGTAAATGGGATATATTTCATTTTGATTTTTTGGTAAACACTGTGTCAGAGAGGATTATATACGTTACGTCACTTCCTGTTCCGTTGTCATTTAACTTTTCAGGGCCATTTCGAAAGAGAAGCATTACGTGATGAAAGAAGAATGAACGGCCGTGAAAATGCTTTCGATATTGTTGATTAGAATGGGACGGGATAGAAGGGGGAGGGGATTATGAGTTTATTTTTAAATTGTATTGACAGAATTAAATTGTAGCGCTATCCATTTAGACGAATTTTTACCTTTTAAAAATAGGCCACTAAATGCGGAATTACGTATTCATTTGTTTGTGTATACTTATTTTGATCTGTGACGTAACTAAAGGCATCAGGACCTTCAGAACCTTCCACGAAGAATTCTGTTTTTTTTCTTTTTTTTGCCCTTAAAAGAATGTTCCAAAGATCTTAACAAAAGTATTGAACTCTTTTTTAATTGAAGCACAAATATACAAATTTGAAAAGATACCAAATATATTTCTGAAGTTTTGTAGATTTGCATTATGTGGGAAAATTTTGGCATGGCTCTGTTAAATATTCTTTAAATTTTGTAGGAAAGTTATTACCATTAACGTTAACTTTTTGGTAAATTAAAAGGTGTACCTAGGCAGGTGCGGATCTAGGGGGGGACGATCGGGGTGATCGCGCCCCCCAGAAGAGGAAACTTTCTTATTTTTTATATATATAAATAAGACCCATCCCAAAGTTTGGAGCCCTTAAAAGTGGCAGTATGACAACCTACCGCCCCCCCAGAAGTCGGTCCTGGATCCGCCCCTGCACCTAGGTATATGTTAGCTACAAACCGAGCAATAAATAGGTAAGAGTAGGGCAAGGTGGGCACGTACGGTTTGATTATTTACAAATAAACCCTTGGTTTTTTAGATAGTGTTCACTAATTTCTAGTTGAATCCAACGCAATAACCACACCTGTTGTGAGACCTATGAAGTCAGGGAATGCCGAAGTTTGTCAAGAGATGGGTGACTATTCATACTTACCAAACGGTGTTGTCATCCATTCAGAGTAGTGAAGCTAATTGGGTAGCTACATGAAAGAAAGAAGTAGCGAGTTTGAGTAAAACACAGTTTTAACGGCTAAAGGATCTGATGGGCTAACCAGACATCAGTTCAAAGGCGTCAGTTCCATAAGCTGTTTGGTAGGACTAGCCTCCCGAGGGCTTTAGCTCTAGAAGTTTAGTTTTAGTTAGTTTCTATTTTATTCGAATTCCTTTTGGCTGACAGTCTTCTTAATAATGGACGTAGTAGGAACGTAATCTTATATTCTTTTTATAAAACCAAAATCCCTCAGTCCGTTACTCATGCTCCTCATTGTTGAATTAGGTTAATAATTGTCACTCTTGTCAAAGTGTAAAACAGCTCTCCCAAGAGAGAGAAAAGTTCTAAAATTTCCATTTTGCTCACTAACCTATGGTCGAGGTGAGAAAGAAGACGACCTACACTTCTCCTAGATGATGCCGAGTAATGTGACTAACATACAGACAATTTGAGGACGATGGTTTGAGAGGAATAACTAGTTACCTTAGAAAAAATACAAACATTTTGAAAATGTTATTTCTCCCCATCTCATCATTTCTTGTCCCGTCTAAATAATAGTATTGTAAACTTTAATTCAGAGATAATAGAATCAACAAACTTTAAGTTACTTAATTAGCTCTTTTGCATTCGATATAAGAAAGAGTTGAGACGAATATATGCAAAGATAGTCATTATATTCGTGTAAAGTCGATGGATATATCATCATCCTCATCTTCAACGCATGGGAAAGTGGAACGAACCTGAATTCAATTTATACATACAATATACATTACTCAAATATGCATCCAAGTTTAACGTAAAGTTTTACGGAGAATGGAAAGGTAACTACGTCATCCTTCTCACGGATTTCTCTTTGTCAATATTTATTTTATTTTACACATAACATTTTCAGTTTTTGTGTTGTATGATAAATGTTTGAGAGAAGTTGCAGTAGAACTTCCCCAAATATTGATAGGACAAAATCCTTCACTGTCTTGGTTACAGCGTCACTAAATCTGTCATTGAGAGGCCACTGTTATTCCTTTTGCACAGAACTTTGAGAGAATTCTTTATCTTCTAAGCTAGTGGAATGTGGCTGTCGTGCTTTAAAGGTATTCTCAATCGGAAATCTTTGAAAATACTATTTGCATGATTTCATTGGGAATGTTGTCTTGAACATCTTACATTGATGTTCTGTACGCAAACAACAGAAAATTAGTGTTTGCTACGAGACGAAGTCTCATCTCGTCTCGAAAACTTGATGATAGTTAAAACAAAAAAACAACATATTTTCATATTCGAGACGAGACGGGAAATGAGAATTCTCGTCTCATGTTATGAGAAAATCAAGATGAAACTAAAAATTTTACAAATCTGGTGGAGAATACTAGTTCACACAAGCCCAAGTCCTAGATTGAAATATTGTTGTAGTTTTAGTATATAATATCTATGAATTGATAAAGCCATTGTACGAACGCAATGAAGATCGCTTATTAACGTTTAAAGATACGCACGTCATTTCACAATATACTCCAATAATAAATATGATTTAAATGCTATATCACACCTTTCGCAGACCTTCCTTGATGCGAAAAAGATTCTGATAATCTCTAGTTGAAATTAAGAGCAAATCATGTCATAAATTTTGTACGTATATTTACCAAACAAGATGGGGAAATTTCGAAATGAAACGAGAAAAGTGTTAAAGAATCAAGACGCGATTAAAGAGAATTCTTAGAAAATAGTGACTTCTATAAAATTTACGAGACTAGAAAGCCTTGCTTCTCGTCTCGTATTGTCTCGTGGCCAACTCTACAGAAAAATAGCAATAAGTAGAAATGAATAATGACACTCGATAATATAAACATAATGGCGCTAACGCGGAAGTAGTTTAAATTGTGGAATTAAAGGGGTTAAAACTCTTTTCTTCTCAGTAAAGACTAGATTGTAAGTATTAAGAATGATACATTTCTTTCCAGCACGTTTCTAGTAAAGATCCATGGTTATGTAATCAGTAAGCTGCCTATCTACTAAGGTTACGCTCAAGGTCGGGTTCGATGCCCGGTAGAGTATTTTTTTCTTCTACACTTCTTTTAGCGTGGATCACACATCATCTGTCAAATTGGGGACCCGACGAAACCAGGTAGCCGGAAAAATGAAACTAAATTATATTCATAGTTTTGCGTACCACAACTTTGCCCTTTGGGCTACAGGAAGTATATGAACAATGAAATATTTTCAAATAATTATTGGTGGTGAGAGAAAACGGAAGAATCCCAGAGACAGTCCATGAACGTGACGTTGGCCGCAACAAACTCACTTCGCCCTTTTATTGAACCAGTGATACCTTGCACCAGCGACGAGCGCTCTACCTCTGAGCCACTGTGCCTCCAACGAAGCGGCCGTAGTATGATACTGACTACGAGTACATTATTTCTTGGAAAGTCTGAAGTTTGAGTAAGAAAGTAAAGTATTACCTCTACAAATTTCGACGATCTTCAAGGTATGTCTTAAATGGCGGTCACACGTTCACCTTAAATTTGGCATTTTTAATAGAATTTATTTTAGGTCTTGACGAAAAATCTGTATTTATTGTAATGGAACAGTGTGCTTAATGAAGATTTATATCAATGCTCCACTTAGTCTCAATTATTCATATTTTTGATGATATTACAGGGATGTACTGTCAAACATGTTGTCAATGAAATTAAACTCAAATATAATACGAGGAATATGTTTGATGTTAATAGGAACAATGATGGGTATTATTCGTGATATTAGGAGCTGCGGTGGCTCAGTGGTAGAACGTTCACCTGATGTATGTGGTCTTCGGTTCAATCCCAGCTCGCTCCAAATGGACTTTGTGGTGGACAAACACCATGTGTGTGGGTTTTCTCGGGGTTCTCCCGTTTCTTCCCACATTCTTCATTTCACCATTTCATTCATTTCATATCATCACTGTCTCCTTTAGCCTACCCGGCATAATCGCGGGACGTAAAACAAAGATTTCATTGCTTTTTCAGTTATTCGTAATATTAGTCATTATTTTTAAATACAAAGATAGTCCTCGTATTGCGCTTCATTGTTATTTAACGAGGATGTTATAGTAATTTAATTTATTTTACCAGTCGTTTCTCGTAATCTGACGTGAAACTATTTGAGACATTGTCGCTTTTTACTTTGATTCCTTTAAGTTCTATTTTCGTTTATTTCGGTAGCTTACAGCTGTAAAATGGTGTTTTTTATGTCATATTTTTTCTTTAGGTCCTTTATAAGTTTTAATAAAATTATTCATTCTCCGAAGTTCGTACGTCTTCATAAAATTTTAACTACCCTGTATATTACCAGATGATGATACAGGATTGCATTTACTCCTTTCTTTATCTTCTCTCTTTTCTTGTCTTTATTTTTAATACTGAAATACGAACTGTTACCTATGTTATTCCAGGTACTTCACTTTGACAGCTAATCTTGAAACTCCATTCTCTTTTCTGATTGAAATAATCTCTGAGTAAACACTCCTATGATCGCCTTTCCTTTCTTATCAATCTTGCCTTTCTCATTAATATTCAAACCGAAATAAAAATGTTCCTTCGGTAAGATTTATCTCAGTTGAGGCCCAAAGCCACAATCATTCTACCTTGTTCTATAAAGACTTAATTTTATCTTAGAACATTCGCAAATATCACAGTCACATATGCTATTCGTAAAATGATGAATATTAATGACGTTGGGTTACATTATTTAATGTTCAGAATGACATAAGAGCTTTATTAAAGATAGGAAAGAAATATCAATAATGTAAATGACGAAATTACTCTAAGGTCATGATTGTGCATCAGCCTCTTTCCTCACGCCCCGAAATGTTCTTAAAGTATAAAAAGTATCATATGAGGATATTAATGGCGTTTATGCATATATAAAATACGTAGAAGGGTCCTTGTCATCGTAATCAATCTTTTCAAAGTGAATCAATAAAATTTGTTGTACCGTGACTATATTAATATGTATTCAAGGACCTTATAGCTCCATTCTATATGCTAGAAGATCGTTCCATATAGGCTAAAGGAATTCAGGATTACATACGTGAACGAAATGTTTTATGATAGCCCTACTAGCCTCAATTCAAGGCACTATGCCATTACTGTTATGTTATGCGTACATATCCTAAGTGGCACAAGTAATGTTCTCACAATTATTTTGTTCTTGAATAATAATTAATTTACTTGATGATATCAAAAAATTGTGACACGGTGGTTATAAACAATAAATTGAAAATAGTTCTCTTGTTCAACTATGGACAGCCAGAGCGTTGGTGTTACTTGGGAACACTCAGCAGAAGTACTGATTCCTAAAAGTATATTAAGCAGCTTCTGTAATCTTAGCGTTTTCATAAGTAATTCTTCATTTCAGCTGGTAATTAAGTCATTCATGGTGTACAGGGTCATCTACACAAGTAACAATGTCAGTTTCAACGTCCAGCTACGTCACTTCATTGGAAAGAGTAATTGATATCAGTTGCTGTGCGTTATGCTTGCTTATTGCATGACAATTCTCTAGTCCAGAGCAGAGATGGAGTGGGTCGTGGGTCAATAGGACGTGACACACTGCGATGCATCATCAATAGTGACCCACTGACCCACCCACTCACTCTGAAAAACCGACCACCTCTGCTCAGTGCATTGTAGACAGCATCTTTTAAATACTGCTGAATTTGTCTACGTTTTGTAAATGCTTTCAAGAACTCCATTTTTCTTCCCTTCTCGTTTGTTTCTGTTTATTACCTGAGATATCTAAGCGAAGAAAGAACTTCAGACACATGATATAAAAGAATATTTATATAAGCACATATCTTTATTAACTACATGCAAATCTTTCAGTTTAATGTTCCAAAATTATGCCCTTAGGCTAAGGGAGATGATGATCAAGGAAGTTGAATGATAATGGAAGAATTAGTGAAATGAGAAAATAGGAGTACCCCGAAAAATCCCACGGACAGGATGTAGTTCTCCACAACTTACTTGACCAGGGATCGAACTAAGGACCTCACGTACCAAGGTAAGAGCTCTAGCACTGAGCCTCTGTGCTCGTCTAACTGCTTTAATGTATTAATTACTGTAGTATGTGAGAGCAGGCTTGTATGTTTTGGTACATATTTACAAGAACTGAACTCACTTGAAAGTCCAGCGGGGAGGGACAACTGCACCTGCTTGCCCCAAGATGGGAGATGACCGAAGGTGCGACTGCCTCCAGCGAACTGACGCAACAAGACATTTGAAACTGATTATTCATTATATTACATTATGTGCCATGAATGACTTAGTACAGCTGACGCTATATTTCAGTGTAAGGCTAAAAAGTTTTCGGAATACCCTCGTACTTTTTTTTTTTGGTAACTGCAGTCATTTTTAACTGAATGCTACATGATGTTCACTTTGTTGTTCTCATTCTCTTTATATTAAATGGATAGCAAACCTGGCGTTGATGAAAACAAAGACATTGCTGACAAACAAACAAGAAACTTCGATAGCGCAGTCGATAGTTTTGCAGATACGTCACTCGTGGATCCATAAGTACACGTAGACAGCCAACACTTACTCCATTTCGCTTCTCTCATTTGTAGTCAATTCCTTCTTAGCTTCTAAAAGCACGTTCTTACGCCATACATGAGCCAGTTTGAAATAATAGCTATTATACATTCTAAATCAAAGTTTAAAAGAAAGTGATAAAATAAAGCAAACAAGCTAGTTTTGTTTCAAAACTATGCGAATTCAATATTCAAACCAGAAATACTACTTTTTATAACTTCTGGTTATAATAGATTAATAAGATCAGATAAACCCTGTCTCTCAGTCGCTGAGTTCGTATCACAATGTCATTACTCACTATTTCTTGTAATTTTTGATCTTTGGAAATCAACATTGAAACTAGAAGTAGAAGTAAATTTCTACCGCTTGGGTCTAGTAGAGAGATAACGGAGATGATACCTTCTCCTCAAATGCTAAATCGATTCCGAAACCACTTTGATTGTCATCGAACAAAAACGATAATAGATATCAACAAACTTTCAAACTGGAAATTGCTAACCCCTTACCGCATGCGGTGCCATATATGGCACATACAGTTTTTTTTTTACTTTAGCTTTTTTTGTGATTTATCACCACCAAAAAGGCACCAAATGACTGTTTTGTCTGCTGTATGAGATATTGACGTGTATGAATAAGAGATTTTGGTGTCATCTGGCATGTTCTTTGTGAGTTGTAAGTGTGCCATATATGGCACTTATTTATTTCTCGTCGGAACTAAGTGAAAAATATAAAATTTTAAGTTTTAAATCATTTTTCAAGTTTCCATATGAGGATTTCCAATACTGATTACTTTTTTTCGCTAAAAGAAAAAAAAATCATGCAGAAAGGAATTAATTTCTGTTACTTTCGCTTTGCAGGATTAGCAAAGAAAATGGAACCTATTTTTGGGACCCTGATCCAACTTCAAAATTCCGCTTCTCAATATCTCTGGTCGTTTTCTTCTCTGATACCTGCTAAGACATTTCTCTCATAAGTTCATGAGAAAAAAAAAAAGAAAAAAATCAAGAACTTGAAAACTCTCGATCAGCTGATTAGTTAAATAAACTTGTATATGGAAACATTGGCTCTGTAGATCAATGTCAGGGTTCTGATATTCGTTTGTTCGAAGTGATTAAAACGCCATCTATCTTTTGTAATCTACTCGTAACTACCGCGTTTCCATTAGATTGAAACGTGAGGTAAGCAGAGATAGGAGCTTAGAAATTGTGTCCGTTAAATTGATAAGTAGTAAAATGTGATTTCGGTATAGTTTTTTGGATATAACATGCTCCTACACGGAAGGTAGCCGGAATCTATATATATAAAAGAGAACGTACAATTCTTTGTCCGCTCATCACGCTAATACGGCTGAACCAATTTCTTTCATTTTTGGGGGGTTATTAGGATTTGGACCCTAGATGGTTTTTATCATATCACTTTAATTTTTAATTACCAGTGTCTTGAGATAATTGACCATTCAAGTGTCCATAACGTACAAATCCTTTGTTATTAGTTCATCATAGGTAAAAATAAACGTATTTATATGCAACCCGCATGACCGTGTCACTCGGCGGGTTAACATAAATGACAGGCGATATACAGCGGAAAATAGCTTGAATCTTCTGTTTAAAATTTTTAAATTGATTTGCTTATTTTTACAGACACTTTTACAATATGCCAGCACCGGGATGACCGCAGCGAAGCGGGGCGGGTTAACATAAATGACAGGCGATATAATGTTAAGATTTACTGCAATCTTCTATGGTTTTTATCATATCACTTGAAAGCGAAAAAGTAAAAATTATCTAAGTAACAAAGTTTATTGCGTTCCGGGGTGACCGCAGCGAAGCGGGGTGAACGCTGCTAGTAATGTTATAAATGGATATAGTATACATGAAGCTGCATCAGTTCCCGAAGGAGCAGGACGCTCATACTTTTAGGGATTATTCATTGAGTATGTACGAACTTACAAAGGGGGTAACAAAGCGACTTTTATTTACTTATCGACTCATACGAAAATAAAAAAGAACGTACCTGTACTTTATATCTGTATGTGTACTGCCCTTGTACTTTATCTATGACTATGTGTGTGGGGGGGAGGGGGAATTTAACGCATATCGCATATCTTGTGCACATGGATACTTCTTACTATTGCACTACGTAGAAAATTTATGGTATTTCATGTAGAAGTGGTAATAGAACACAGAAGAAACGCAGATCAGGGGGTTCTCATGTATACTATTACCTTATAAATTTATGTAAGTGTCATTGATATATGACTCGTCAGGAAATTGTAAGTATTAAATTTTAATCTATTTTTTTCCTTCCATTTCGGCCCAACTGTTACAACTTTTTGGTGAGTGGTATGTCTTTTTTCACTAGATTAATATATATAGTGTTATATTTGGGATTAAATTCAATTTGTGTAAATATTTGATATATGAAACCTTTCAAAAGTATAACCAGTAAATTTAATTTGGATTATAAAATTAATGGAATGCGAATGTGTGAACATTTTCGGACTACCATTCAAAATGGGAAAGGGTTGAAGTTAATGTTGAAAATGTTGTTTGTGTCAGCACAGTTATATTGTTTATTGTTGAATTTACATATATGTTGAAGAAATTATATAATAAATTGTTCAAGTTGAAGTAGATTTATAATTTCTAAGAAAAAGTATTACTTGCCCAAATTATTCCGCATTAAGGGGAAGCCTAAAATACCCTTTTATTGGTAGTGGATTACTTGGTAACAAGATTGCCGCTACACTGCCAACAAATGGAAGGACGGTCGGAGAAACACACACATATCAGTTCTGTAATACTTACGATACTTAGGCATAGCATAGTTTGGAAAACTAAAAGCAAATAAAATGAGAAAGAAAACGTCTTAAACCAGAGAAAGATTATCTTAAACGAGTTCAGTGTGTGATAACGAATAATGATAACTAATGGATAAATACTATGGTGGTTAACCCATTATATGCTCTGCTGTATGCAGAGAAATCAAATTTGAATATCCTAAACGAAATCTCCATTGCATGAATATTTTTATAAATTTATTTTAAGAACTATGTACTCACATTTAGAGGCAAAATACTTGTTAGCTTAATTCTGGGGCTATAAACTTATGTATCTAATGTACTTTTTGTGTTTTAAATCTCGCGCGATAAACTCTCTTGTGGTTAAGAGGTTACCGTACACGCCTTCGGCGTCAGAGACTCGGGATCAATTCCCGACTGGAACATGTGCTTCGGGTCTCGCATTAAGCTGAAGAACCACGTCTTATATAGCCTCGCTGCTGAAAGGGTGCTCAACTCGATAACAGATCAAATCAAAACTTGCGCGATCACAGTTCGTCGTATGATTCTAATGGATTAAACATGTTTGCAGACTATATCGTCTCATGAGAACAAGAGGAACGTAATTCCAAAAATGCGGTTTTCGTTTTCTTCATGTTTAGTCATAATTTTGAAAGCCCCACTTGGTGTAAATACAACGTAACGCCATCTGTTCTCCTTGTCGATCATCTGTTGTAATGTAGCTCAATTACCATCTTATTAAAAACACATCTTTTTAAGAAAATAATATTTTTGTCCTCTCGCCTGTAAACTTACGAAAATGGAGTTACGTTCCTCTGGTTCTCATGCTACGATATGTATTCTGCGGTTATTTTATGACTAAAAAGAAAAAATTGAAGTTTTGTATGTTGGACCTAAATTGTATTTAAATTTTACTATTGAAGTTTGCATAAAATTAAACGATACTATCACCATTTAAAGAAGGAAAAGTGTCCAAAGTTGAAACTTATTCCGATTAATAGATAAAATTGGTGTGAGATCACTATAATTGAGAGTAAATCCTCATGCGTAGTTTTAGAGAAAATCGAGAAGAAATGTTATTCTTCTAAATCTAAAAATTAGTAATGTAAGATATTCTCGTTACCTATTAAGACGAAACATTGTTTAATAAGATGATACGAAAATGTATTCTTAATTACCAAACTTTTCATTATGCCACAAGCAGGATGACACTCAGGTATGTAATGCTAGAATTTTTTATCGGTATACGCTACGTCGTTCTATAAAAATATAGCGTATACCCACCTCGGTATAAGATCGTTCTTTTGTCAATTAAAAGTGAATATACGCCAAACTATAGGGCACAATATAGTCTAGTGGTGAGAACGTTGGACTCACGTAAACGTGGTCCCGGGTTCGATTCCCGGCCAGTGATTTCCAATTTTCGGCGTTCACTCAGCTTTGTGAGGCAAACTGGGGAGTCACGTGAAAGAAAGACGTGAAGGCTCGCTTTTTCACGTACCTTTGCACCCTTCAAAAACAAACCGCGTAACTCAATTTGTATCACTCCGCGCACGAGAATTCAGTGATTGGTGCAGGAGAAAATGCTTCGTCTGTTTCCCGCAATATTTCTACTTCTACACGTGCATGTAATCCTTCACTGGTAACCTTCCTGCCTGCATGACCATCATCAACTATAGCGCGCGCTCTGCGTATTTGTCAGTGGTTGTGGCTGTTTTCTTGTTAAATTTAATATTTTTGTGTAAGATATCAATCCACATGTAGAGATGTGCTTTTAATTGAAACTAAAATGTTCTTAGTGTGATTTAAAAATACAATAATTGCTACCTAGGTTGAACAAGTGGAATTTCTTGGGGACTATTTTCTTATGGAAGAATAATGGTCATTTGACTCTGTCAGTGTTGCTCACTTCTGGTTATATTTCTTTTCTTTTTTTTTTTAAATCGTAGTCAGACTGTTTAGTCAGTTTCAGAGAACTGGGCTGCAAATGTCCATTATGTTACCCAAAAGAAAAACTGAGCCCTTGTACTAAATTTCTATTTAATATATTAAATGCATTATACTTCGGATAATTGGATATAAAAAGTTGTAGGCCTATTATTTTAAAGATAAGTAAGAAAGAAAGATAAAAGGGTAAATCTATTTAAAGTGGTCCAGAAAAGGAATAAATCGTTGCTCGACAATTTTTAAAAATTCTGATTTTTTATGTACAGGTAGCTTATCATGTCGTTAGTTCAAAATAAGCATTATTTTAATTTTATTGGCTTTTGGTTTCGAGTGGCAGCCATATGTTTTCGAAGATGTGCCATTTTGTGGTGTTGTAAAGGGTTACAGAATCTGAAATATCTCAGCCCCTAATTACCCTATCGATGTGAAACCAAAACCAAAATGTTCAGTAAGTTCTACACTTTAAGAGTGTATATTAGTTATTGTCATTCATAAATTATGAATGGGTAAAATTAAAATTTGAAAAAGTAGGTGATTGACGTTAAAAATCCCAAATTTGGCTCCTATTATTTTTAAGAAGGAAAGGGGTCAGGAAGTTGAGCTTTACTGAATAAAGAGGTCTGATATGGTTCTTATCACTCACCAAGTTTTAACCCTTAGACGTGTCCCCCTTTGTTTCTAGAAATTATCAAAAATTCAGAAAAATGGAAAAAGTGTATATTTCACAGGTATATATCTCTGGTGGGGGACCTGATAAAAATATGCAATTCCTCCCCATAACAGGTCTACATAATATTATTCTATACCCAAAATTAGGAGTTTCAGATTAGACTATAAGTACCTTTATTATGAACACAAAGTTATACCTATAAATAAGCATAGGCAAAAGTACGGATAAACGAAAGTTTACTGTATATCCATCATAAATCGGTTGGCAATGGATGAATAATGCATAGAGTGGTTAAGCACAACATACAAGAACAATACTGGCTCTTACGTACCACTTAAACAGTCTGTTCCACAAAAAGTTTGGATATTTGATCACACAACTGCGGAGTGATAGCATGACACCGATCCACTGCTGTTGTAAGCTTATTGGGTGTAAACTTTCGTAATATGTTCTTGAAAGGTACCCATGTCTTGTCGTTTCTTGAAATTTTGAATGAAGTTCATGGTCCTGGGGGTTCGTAAAAATGCACTTTCACGTCGTCATGTTCGATACTCACATCTTTAACAATTCCAATGTACCACTTTTCTTTAAAGATACATGCAACTGTGTCACCTGTTTTTAGGCAGTGCAAGGACGCTTTTCTCACATTTACTTCCTGAAAGTCAGTCAGTAGAAACTGAAGGCCTGATTCAACATTATTTTTTTCGATTTTGCTTTTTTCTTGTACAACAAAGATTTTTGTGTAGCATGTAGCACATAATGATTTTCCAGGAATCAGATCTACTGCATAATTCTTGTCCTTTAGTAAATGTGCACTCGAAATTTCTGAAAGTCCTTTTGTTATAGTTTTTTTTCTTTTTTTTAATGGATTTTTAGAGGGTCGCAACACGAATTATCAAAAAGATGATGGTACTTTCGAGAAAACTTCACTTCATGGTAGTTGCATATGTTTGCAATGCCACTGCTTGTTCGCATTAGCAGAAGATTCCTCTTCTCTTCACTGAAGTCACTAAGGGCTGTAATGCATCTTGCTATCGGCTCATACACACATTTATGACATTCTTCACCAATATATTTGTCTACATCACATTCCATTTTCTTCACTAATTTGATGCAGTATTGATACACAGATCTGCAGAAACACAACCGTCTTCTTGCGTTGTAAGCATCTGAGTGAAGCACTATTAGTGAATTCCTATCTGGTGATGTCATAACACGATTGTGCATGTTGGAACTAGGGCTATTCCGATAATCGAGTAATCGATAACAATTTGATAAAATTTCAAAACCGTTTCATCGATAAAGAATTTTAATTTTATCGAACTTTTGAGACTCCCGAAATGTTTGAGACTCTCGAAATAATCGAGACTCCCGAAATGTTCGAGACTCCCGAAAAGTTCGAGACTCTCGAACGGATCGAGACTCCCGAAATGTTCGGGACTCTCGAAGTGTTCGAGGCACTCGAAATGTAAGAAACATAGACAACTTCGAGACACTCGAACTGTTCGAGAATCTCGAATCGTTTGAAAGCAGCAAATACAGAAATATATTAATATGATCGCATTTGTCGAGTCAATTCAGAAAAGTTCGGGATTATCGGAGTTTTCGAAAGAAACGGTGTATTCGTGGTTATCATAGTTGTATATAATATGTATTACATACTGTATATGCAGAGTGTTCATTTTAAAACTTCTTTTCTTAGCAATGTAGTGAAGGAAAAGTTTTTTCCCCACAGATCTATACAAGGTTTAAGCAGTCTGTCAGAAGAGAGAAAGAGAAAGAGAAAACATGCATCACCCGAAAGGAATTGGAATCCAAGACAACATTAGTCTACTAATAGTCACTTTGCCGATTGCGCCAATAACGGGGCAGTCAGAAAAATAATTTTACATATGATTTCGACAAATACAACTTTGCAATAACTTATTAGATGAAAAAAGTTGTTTGACTAATTTGGCTGCAAGAAGAAATCATTGGAGAGGTGAAGGAACCTAACTGTTCATCACTACTTTTGATAATACCCGAAACTTCGATAATACTCGAAATGTCGATAATACCCGAAACTTCGATAATACTCGAAATGTTGATAATACCCGAAACTTCGATAACACTCGAAATGTCGATAATACCCGAAACTTCGGTAATACTCGAAACATCGATAATTTCAATTACTCGAACGGTTTCGAGTAACCGATGACAAATCGAAAAATTTTCACTCCCGAAGTTCGATAGGTTTTCAGCCTTATCGAACATCCCTAGTTGGAACAAGAACTCTGCTGAATTGTGTTTTCAGTACATTTGTTCTGTTTGCTTATTAACATGATAACACTTGTTCTCGTATGTTGTGCTTAACCACTCTATGCATTATTCATCCATTGCCAACCGATTTATGATGGATATACAGTAAACTTTCGTTTATCCGTACTTTTGCCTATGCTTATTTATAGGTATAACTTTGTGTTCATAATAAAGGTACTTATGGTCTAATCTGAAACTCCTAATTTTGGGTATAGAATAATATCATGTAGACCTGTTACGGGGAGGAATTGCATATTTTTATCAGGTCCCCCACCAGAGATATATACCTGTGAAATATACACTTTTTCCATTTTTCTGAATTTTTGATAATTTCTAGAAACAAAGGGGGACACGTCTAAGGGTTAAAACTTGGTGAGTGATAAGAACCATATCAGACCTCTTTATTCAGTAAAGCTCAACTTCCTGACCTCTTTCCTTCTTAAAAATAATAGGAGCCAAATTTGGGATTTTTAACGTCAATCACCTACTTTTTCAAATTTTAATTTTACCCATTCATAATTTATGAATGACAATAACTAATATACACTCTTAAAGTGTAGAACTTACTGAACATTTTGGTTTTGGTTTCACACCGATAGGGTAATTAGGGGCTGAGATATTTCAGATTCTGTAATCCCTTACAATATCACAAAATGGCACATCTTCGAAAACAAATATGGCTGCCACTCGAAACCAAAAGCCAATAAAATTAAAATCATGCTAATTTTGAACTAATGACATATTAAGGTAACAGCACACAAAAAATCAGAATTTTTAAAAATTGTCGAGCAACATGCATTGGACCACTTGATATGGATTTACCCAAAAGCTATTTCACCGATTCGAAGTAGCGTAACGTCTGATGTTAATTCTGTGTTATAATCAGGGGTAAAAGTGGATCTGAAAAGATAGGGGACGGTAGCAAGCGTCATGACGTCACGCCGTCCCTCCGCCTATCCTTGCCCATTTTAATTTTTTAGGAACTGGGGGACGCCGTACATATTTTTTCGAGGTCGGGGGTGGCGTTCTCCCGCGTTCCCCCACACTTTTACCCCTGGTTATAATTCGCATATCGATTAAAAGAAACGATCGGGTTTAACCCTTTACATACCCTCTATAGGGACCCCAGAGAGTGGTATTTGGTGATACTGCTGCAACTATAAGAATCAATTTATTCTCGATTTTTATGTGTCCTGCATCCATTTGGGATATACTATCTATTACATAATTAGATCAACGACGCGTTTGTTAAAAAAAAAATACAAAAAATAAAAACATACTTGAAAATGTAAAAGCTCCATTGTTAAACTTGTATTTCGGATTTACGAACACAAAAGTATAAAATTGTACGAAAAACTGAATATTGTTAAAGTAAACATAATGTTTGATGTCAGCAATGCTCATTTAACTTAGGTAAGCTTTTAGACATCAATAATAATAATAATAATAATAATAATAATAATAATAATAATTTGAGTTGCAATACTATGTTGAGAAAATAAAATAATACTTGGGGTCGCCAGAAGACCCCAGCTTGGTAAACAACGTTGACGAGTTAGGCTTGGTACGTTAAGGGTTAAATGAACATTTAAGAGTCGCAAGAATGATTGTCCGTTCTCAGGAGTAACAAAATATCTGAAAAAATCTTCAAGGGATACTAAAATTGTAATATATTCAATAAATAAACTCTTTCGGTTTTTTAAAATGAACAATTATTTGATCCACATGTTCTCTTGCCTCTACTTGAGAGTTACGTAGTTATCCGAAACAATCTTGAAATGGACAGGAGTAAAGAGCATATGTTTTAGTAGATCTGCTAGTCAAGCTAATGAACATAGTAAGACAACAGAGACTAGAGAACGTAGTAAGATCCAATAGCTCTGATTCTAATTTTCCATGTTATACCTTGACGCTATGGGCAGGCTAAATATAATTTAGTAGTGATAGATTGAATATTTTGAACCATTAATGCGAACTCCCTGATATCAAAGGACGAGGATTTATGATCAAGCACGGTTAGCCATGATTTGCAGTTACCGGGAAAATTTAAGAGATTGTTCAGCCCGGCTTCCAGGCATGGACATCCGCAGGACTTTTTCAAGGGGGTAAAATACCGATTCCAGGGGAGGACAAAAGACCGACACACAAACTCAGTCGCGAATACACAATATTTTGATACACAAGGGCACATAATACATCAAGTAAAACAAGTTATTTACGCGCGTATGCTTTTTAACTACAGTAAATAATCTATAATACCAGATACTATAGTATTTAATATGAACATATTAAGTGTTACAACATTTAGGTAAGCAAATCAGTAGAAAAATATGTCTTGACATGCACTTCCAAAAACCTTTTAAAACAAAGGGAGGCAACATCCCATTTCCCCCTTCCCCACTGCGGGTAGCCATGCTTCCTAGTGTTCTGTGTCTATATTTATATGCTACTTCAAAGATTCAGGAGAAAGAAAATGCATCTTGGTAATCTATCAGAAGTCCATGCCATTTCATTTTCAATCTCCCGCTCTTCGGTTTGTTTCTTAACTTGTTAGCTCGAGGTTTTCTATAAACTTTTTAGTCTGTTAGTTGGCAACATTTACACACTGTCGTCTGCATTGTTTACAAGGGCTGCAAAGCTTCGTGAAAAAGCGAAAAAAAATAGGTCTACAAAGCTTGTGATACGCCTGTTGGTCACCACGCGTTCGTCTTTAGGCTTGACGTAGTTCAACCGGTTGTTAACAGATGGCACTAGAGCGGCTTAGGTTCACAAAGGACTGTTACACCAAGTGCTTTTATTTTATACGCTGGACTATACTAAAGACATTATTATGGGTATACGCCATATGTACTCCATATACGCTCCATTGCATCCCTGGTAACAGCACACACTAGATATGGCTAATGATATATATATATATATATATATATATATATATATATATATATATATATATATATATATACCAAAAATATGATAAACCCTTTAACTTTTGTTCATAATCTTTGAATAATATGATTATGTATATAATATCAGGGCCAGGTCCGAGGTCTTAAGCGCTTAAATGATGTTGGTTCCCCATATGTATGTAATTCGAAATATAAGCAATAATTCCACTTAATTTATATTCCAAAAATTTTCCCCTGATTTTTAAAATTGGAATATCTTTGACGAGATCTTCAATCATTCCTCTATCATGATCAGAACTATTATTATTATTATTTTACTTCAGCCAAGCTGGTCGTGTTTTTCTGGTGAAATATATGTTTTATTTTCCACAGAAGTTGAACAGAAAATATACAAATTTCAGAGGCTGTATACAAAGTTTCCAGGGCTTTTACTTACCTAGGTAAGCAATGTGAAGACATTTTTCCCTTCGATTTCATGATCCTTGGCGAAGATCTCTGTGCTTGTGTTATTACAATTGAGCCCCTAAAATTCGGCACTCGATAATACGTCAGTGCGGATAACTCTCCCATATCCTGACAGGTCGAAGAAAACCCGCGCGCAGGCCTGATCAAAGTCATATAGCTCGCGTGCGTGCAAAAATAGTAGCTAGTTTTTGTAAAGTTGGCTAGTTAATTTTCATTATAGACAGCTTTATTCCTTCATAAGTATCTTTAAGAGGTCTGAGTTATCAGATAAATTACTGTACAGTGTGTATTCATTAATTTTCAGTTTCATTAATAGTAAAAGCTCTATGCCTTCATAAAGCACGTGCTTTTCCTTTGTTTAAGGATAGTTGGGCAGTTTATTCTCTATTTTATTCTCAACGAACCAATACATACAAGTACAGTATTCTATTTTCTGAGGAAACACCCGTACTTATTCCTTTTTAACCCCATTCCGGATAACCCGGCATTTTCACAAACTCGGCCACCCTTCAGTCCACATCAGGCCGAGTATTCACTGTATTACATATACAGTATATATATATATATATATATATATATATATATATATATATATATATATATATATATATATATATATATATATAATACTTTAATTTAGTATTTGGGTCCCTTTTCTGGATCCTGGTTGAAAATGAAAATAGTATGAAGTCTTTCAGTTTAACGACCCATGATTATGCTAGTTAGACTTAAAAGGGTAAGGTTGAATTTGGGAGAATATGGAGCTTCACTGTATGTTTTGCGACATTACTCGAAACTAAGCGAAATGGTTGTGGCGGATTTTGATACTAGGCGCTTCATTTGTCGACGCAAGTCTTCGGCTCGCTGACGCAAATATTAATGCTTAAATCTAAATACGTTTACGACGCTTGTACTATTTTGAAATAACTAAATTAAAAGAATGAAGTTATAAATTGCAATTAAATCCATCACACTAGTTTTAAGTCGGCAAATCGCCTTTATGATGCGACATCTTTAGTCCCCAGGCAGGCAGGCAGCGCAGCTAGTGACAACTATTATCATAACTAAAACTACTAAAACTTAATGGTGACGCACTGACATTTTGTCCTTTCCAATTAGGATATGTCTCTTATATAAATTTCAGATAAATATTGTTTACTAAAAACAAAGTATCTTCTTTATGGTTGAATAAAATTGTCAAAAAGTCGAATGTATTAATATTTTTATGTCACTTAATAACAGTTATATTATACGAGCAGATAATACTACGTGAGAAATAATATGTAAGAATTGCTAAAAGAAGAAGAAATGATGGTAAAAGAAAGATAAACATCAGAATCAAATTGGGATAGTAAACGTGAAAATGAAAATGTATCTTTCGATGACAATGACAGTTAGGATGAGCTAAATTCTGAAGTGCATATTGTTTAAAATATCATTGCGTAGTTGGTACTCAGAAACCAATTCCTTACTTTCTTCCTTATATGATAAAGATCTCTTCTAATTATTTACCGGTGGGTAACGTACCTAAAATGGCTGACACGTTCCCACGTTGAACTGCGATACTGATCCGTTGAATAAGGATATTGAATAAGGATTTGATCGTTTACTTCCCGATATAAGTGAAATACATGGCCGATTTCCTTGATAAAATTAGCTCTTTCTTGACCCCAAATACCAGTTGTCTCGATGACAATTGGAACAAACCAATATTTATCAACGAGATTAATATATTTATTTCCTTTGTTGGTCTCCTTACGAGCAGCTATGAGTCTTGTATAAATATGTCGAATGATATATATTGCATACATATAAATTATGTATATTGTACCTAGGTACAATACATAAAAGTTTTCGAAACCTTACTTATTCACTATTTTATTTAAACTAAAATTATAACTGTAAATACAATTTAAGTCCAACATACAAAAGATCCCATTTTTAGCATTACTCCTTCCCATAAAATTTTTCAGCGCAAGCTAAAAATGCTTCAACTGAAATTAGTTTTCACCTGCGCTATCTATGAAACACGTGCGTTCCAACAAGACTGCAGATAATAGAAAAAAGGCACCTGGTTTTTTAATAAAGGAAGGAAAACAAAGATCTCCCTTTATTCTAATCAAAATTTATCACACCTACATCTTTAAGAGTATAGAGGTGTGCCTTTATGATAAGTTAAAGATGTTTTGACAGCATAATAATGTTATTATTTGCCATTTACTTTCTCTTTTCCTTTCTACTGTACGATTCCAAACACCTGGAGATGAATGTGTTTGGGATTTGCTTGTTTTGGTAGGGAGGGGAAGTTATCCTCTTTTTCTTACATTCCAGGAATATAACATTTAATTTAAGCCAGGGGTTTGTTGATTTAACCTGCACTCGTCAACGTGTAGAGAAAGCAATATAAGCTTGAATGTAGAGAAGACTCACTACATCAGAACTAGGATATATTTCTTCTGACCTATCATCATAGGTATTATGCCATTATTGGCAGGTCACTTTCTGCAACTGAGAAGCTTCCATGCTCCACGCTCTTCATGTACGATTTCTCTGTTTTGATATCGTCCATTAATTGTAGTCTCCTTTGTCCTCTCCCTCTCTTCCCTGCCACCATATCGTCTAGCACATCCCTCATGATACAGCTCCTTCTTAGCAATTGTCACAACCAGTTTCTTCCTCTTCTTAATAATATCTAAAATTGTTCTTTTCCCTCCCACCATTTCTAAGACCCTATCATCCGTTTTCCGCTGGACGCAGCTAATTCTCTCCATTCTTCTCCACACCCACATTTCGAAAACTTCCAGTCAGTTTTCATCATTTTTGCGTAATGTCTATGTTTTTGACCCATACAGCATAATACTCCACACGAAGCACTTTATGAGACATTTTCTCAGCTCATTATTGAAGGTATCACAAAATAGCATTTTTTTTCTTTCTCCTAAAGGCTTCTTTTGCAATTCCTATCCTTGCTTTTATTTCAGGTTCATACTTCACAGTATTATTAATAATACTACCCAGGTATCGAAAACTAGTCATCTGTTCTATTTTCTCCCCCCTCACCCCTACTTCTATATTTGACGCCAACCCTTTGGCACCATAATAATACGAATCTAATTTGATGCAAGAATTCAAATTACTATTATAAAAAGTACAAGCTTAGCTCAGTCTACATTTTATCTGTCAAAGATAATAGCAATAGAAGATAATATAAGTGAAATTTTATAAAGCAGCAGCGTGTCTCTTGTATCCATGTAAATGTCTAGTAGTTGGAACACTGAAATATAATTATTCACTTTTATATAGATGGATCAAAGTCCTCTAATAACAGGTCCTTTATGTTGAAACTTCGAACTTTATAAAGTATTTATTATTATTTCTTTTTAATTCATACAAGCACATAGAAATCAGAACTACTGGAAGGTAAAAATTGGGAATAGCAACGTTTAAGAAAAAAGCTAGGCGCCAGATTCGTGTTTTCAGTCATCATGTCGATTTGTTGATCGGGACTTTTCGAGTTCTTTCGGGCAACAAATGTCGAAGGGCCGACCGTGAAAGAGAATTTTGATAATACAAGATTACCGTTAATACACTGACAATACAGAACTTTAGTGACTTCTCAATAGTTACTTGGCAACACTGCTAACGACCGTTGACTACGCTTGACTTTGTGAACGTGTTTCAATATGGCGTGAATCTGAGATTGAGATGCTGTAAATTGAGATTATGTGGAGTCCATAAAATCTGTGAACGGTTCTGTTACTATTACAATACATGGCGAAAACTCGAAATCTGAAGCGACGAAAAGCGCTGATGATAAAATACATAATTTAATATATTAACAATATGGACTGAGAGGAAACTGCAAAGTGACTGAAATTTAATGACATAATAAATCACAATGTGTCGTCAATAGTTAAAAAAAAAAAAAAAAAAATCATGCTCTGAATTCGTCATTAGAGTCGTAACATCTGTACTCTTATAAATTACATTTTAATGTGAATATTAAGACTAGCCATCACTATAGTAGCTAATTTTCTTTATTAAAAGAAAAGACAAAAATAAGTCGAGCTTTTGTGTAGACTCTCGTTATGACTTTTCCCTTTTAAATCTAATGTTTGTGCATTGTAATTCCTCTCCAAGACTAATAATCAATAATATTAGAAGTTATAAAGATGATACTAGAAAAAAGAATATCAGAGATAGTCCATGGATGTATTTTCTCTATAGGCTTCCTTATTTCATAATACGCATAAAAGAAAAATGATATTTAGTGCACGACAGAGAAAGACAAGAAGAAAAACATCCATTTTAGAAAGTAAAAACTTGCATTGATTAGAGATGCGCACGAGACAAAATTTGTGTCTGTCTCGTCTCGAAAACGTGCGGTAAAAGTGATGTCTCCACTCGAAAAATGTATATTTCTCTATTGGAAGAGCCGTGTCTCGACTCGAATTGTGTCAGGAAAATTCTGTCTCTACTCGTCTCGTGTGTGCATCTCTAGCATTGATGCATAAATTCGTAGCGTTTTTGGTACCTGTACAGTTCTATGCATCGAAAATGTTACAAAAAGTTTGTCGAACTTAGGAACAAACTCTTGCGCCGTGTGCTTATTAGGGTATATCGAAGAA
Organism: Thermobia domestica; assembly: GCF_964235325.1. Lineage (NCBI taxonomy): Eukaryota > Metazoa > Arthropoda > Insecta > Zygentoma > Lepismatidae > Thermobia > Thermobia domestica. Next base: position 175,664,107 of record NC_137465.1, on the reverse strand, counting down.
ATAAACGTTTTTTCAAAATCTTGTTGCCCTTAGTTTTTGTGGACAATGCGGTTCACAAAACATACAAAAAATTTGAAATCGATTCCTCAGTTTTTTGAGGTGCCCCCATCTGCTTGAATTTTTTTTTAAAAAATCAACGATTTCATCTAAGGTAATAAATGAAATAGTTATAACCTTTATACTATGTTCCACTTACGTAGTAGTAATTGTTCTTCAGACAGTCCCAATATAATGTAAAAAAGATTTCAAGACCCTACCTCAATTTTTTGAGTTGCCGCCATCCCTCTGATTCTGAAAATCCACAAAAGATATTTAAATATGTGAGTGATTTTTTTTTCTCAGATATCACAGACAATGGAGTCAAAAATCAACAAAATGAAATGTATTCAAGTTTCTATACATTAAAAAAAAGTATAACATTTTAAAAGTTGCAGAAAACTCGCTGAGATACAAAATTATAGTTCCTGCAGCTGTTAGTTTATTTCCAAGTAAATTTAATACGTTGGAAATAACCCAGAACTCATCACAATGATGTGGCTGCTTCGAGTTCCGCCGTACCTCCCACTTTTGGACTTACCCTTAATTTTGTATTTGCAGATTACTGATTCTCAAGTGTTTACTAATATTTACGTTCAGTTACTCATTTTAATTTGTATTCTGACTTCTTTGTGAACTGTGGTATCCGCTCCCGAGATTTTAAAGTTGCCAAAATAAGCCAATGGCGAGCATTCTGCACCTTACAGAACTAGTCGCTTCTGTCACTAATTTTATCATGCACTATACTGCTTGAACATAAGCTCGGATCGAATATTTTTTATTAGTGTGTTACTATACATGTGATCAAACAATATGTACTTATCAATCTTAAGGAAGGGGACAATTAAACCCTTCTGTCCTGCCCAAATGACACCAACTGGAACATTTGCTTTCAATTACTGAAAAGAAATGAATAACACTCATTACTGTCAGCAGCTTTTATAGCTCTGCGCCCGCATTACAGACTTCGGAAAGCACAAAACCTACTGCAATGATTAAGAATTTCCATAGATTTCACAAGGAGCAGCTTCCTAGGTTGATGTCATATGCAGCCTTTGAAGAAGGAAAAGAATTGCAAATAAGGGCGTTTATGAAGCTATGGAAACATTTTGTTTTATTCAGGCTCTAGTAAGGCATTTCAAAACAAACGAATGAAAGACACAGTTTTAGACCTATAAACATTATAAACTGGTTCTTGTTTTTCTCTCGTCTGAATGGAAAGAGTACATTACGTCACACACTGCTTTCGACAAGAAGAGGTGGATCAGAAGGGTGAGTTGGGTTGAATACCAGGAGTAATTAGTCGATGAGAAGTGTATTTCTGAATGCATAAGCACACGGGAGAGGAGTTTGTTCTTAAGTTGGACCATTTTATCGATTGTGATTTTCGTTTAGAAGTCCAGTTGTTGTGGTTTATTTTATATACCGGTATTTTTCATTTTTGCAGATGGTGAATGGAGCTATAAACGGTATAAAATGGTGTGAGTGTCAAGTAGAGAAAGGGGGGCATTTCCGACATATTCTTCTCTCTCAGTTTAATTGAGAGTCGAAAGCAGCGGAGGAGACCCAAAACATTTACGCCATGTACGCGGACATTGCTATCGGAGAGAGGATGGCAAAAAAATGGTTTTCTCGTTTTACGGAGAGTAGTTTTGACATTAGTGATACTCCACGTTCAGGAGGACCTTCAGGGTTTGATGAAAACAATTTAAATACATTAATCCACAATAATCCACGTCAGTGTACCTGAGAACTGGGAAATATGATGAACTGTGACGATTCCACTGTTATGTGACATTTGTATTCATTGTGCAAGGTTTGGAAATCAGATACATGGGTATCGCATGCTCTGAGCCAAAAACACAAAAAAATCAATAGGTGCTGATATGTGCATCTTTGCTTGCTCATCATCGATTGCAAGTCTATCGTTCTGCCTGGCGGCAGCAGTTTGTAATACACAATGACCTTCCAATTCAACCAAACACATAGCATAACCTTCCTGGATGTCAGTCTGGGCGCAAATGTTTCGTGTCGCCTCCGTTGCTTTCATTTCGCTATTGAAGTTAAAGAAAAGAATATGTTAGAAATGTTCCAATTTCTTCACTTGGCACTCCATTTTCTAGATACACTTTCTTTCTGCAAAAATGAAAAATTCAGTATGTAAAATCAGGCACAACAATTAAATTTCAATTAAAAATAATAACTGATAAACACACCCATAACAGCCGGAGTGCAAACACATTAAATTTACTTTATAGATTCTGTGATAATCAAAATAAAAAGTAATAGTCTGCGTTTTCTATCTTAATTACAATTGTTGGAGCTTCACATCACTTTCAGCACTGAAACTGAATCACACTTCCTTTAATTACAGGAGAAGAATAGTTTTCTCTTACATTAAGGCAAAAAAAAAAAAAAAATAATAATAATAAAAAAAATAAATAAATAAATAAATAAAAATAAAAATAAAAATAAATAAATAAATAAAAATAAAGAAGTTGCGTCATTTCAGATTTCGTTTAGGGGTGGCAAAATTCTCCACGGACGTAAAAGTCGCATGTTTTTTTTAATTAGTATATCAGTATATAATTGATTAAAATATTGTATTCCTTAAACTCAGGAGAGGAAATTTACCATGCTGTCTCCAAATGACGCCACTGAATTAAAGCGTCAGACATAATCGATACCGTGTGAGCTATGCAAATGGAACGAAGGCTGAAATGTAATATTGCCGTGTGATAAATGGGTGTAGCAAAACAGACGCACTACAGCCCAGTACCGACTCAGCAAATAGATATACAATATTTCGTTTATTGTTTTAAGGACAACGTCGTGGCAACACCGCAGGTCTGTCATTTGCTAATCGTGTTTTAAGAAAACTCGAAGCACTGCCTTAAATCGCCATAAACACAGTCCCTTAACATAGAAATTCATAAATCTTGCTGGTTGATTGATTTTATTATATTTTTGATTTAAACCAAATACCGTTCCTTCCAATAGTGAGGCTATGTGAGACGTGGACTTACAGCTAGACGTGGAATCTGAACCATATAAGCTCTCGCCGAGAAGCGAACCCGAGTCTCATATAATGTTGTTGGAAAGAATGTTCGCTCCAAGGGAATTAAACCCAAACTATACACACTAAATCATTTAATCAGTACCTTAATAATTTATTGAAAAAAGTCGGACTTCAGTTGACAATGGTCAATAATAAATGAAGTGTAACTCAAATTTCTAAAGTTTCGCAATTTCGAACTTTTGACGTTTTTAAATCTAAGAGCAAACCTCGGCTTCCATAAGTGTAGAAATCCTCTGGTGTACAAGTTTAAATATAACAACTCTACTACAGAGAAGTTCAGATCTTAAATCCAGAATCATAAGAAAGAAACTGGTGGACCTACTCAAATTCAAGGACTGAGCTAATCGAAATCTTGGACTCAGCATTAGAAAGTTAAATTCACAAGCAATACTTGTGCAAAGCATAGTGTTATCATATGAACTATCCTATACTCTAAAACCATGTTTACCTATGGTTCATCACGTTACACACTAGGTAATTCATATACAGCCATCATATACCTAACATTAAATCCATATTCAAACACATTGAGATAATATAAAGAACCAGAGATGCTCTTATGCGAGATCTTTGTTGGTATCGAACTCGCGTATATCGAATCGATCCGCCATATTGAAATACGATAAAGAGGTGTTTTTCACGTAAGACTCCATACTAATTTTTATATGTTTTATTGTTGATTGTCTGTGCTCCCAGGAAAAATTGTACGACAAAAAAATGAACGTTCTTCGGAATTTCATATGTCAAAGGTAAGGCATTTTCTATCTTTTACCTTGTAACAGTCAATAACGCAATATTGTTGTGTACCTGTAATAACATTGGATCAATAGGCGTATGCACTGTATTTACGCAGTCAAAAGGCTCTAAAGACTACTACCCAGAGAATTGCCAAACTATTATTAAGTTTGCTTGTTTATTGAACTACATGTTTGAGTTGTTGGAAATTTTGCCAAAATTATGTAACGTACAAGTGTTCTGTAACACCTTGGCAAGGCGATTATTTAGTTATGAAGGAAGTAGGCCTACTTTGTCTACGTTAAAAGTTGCTAATGATGGCAATTACTGCATAAAATAATTCTCACTCACTGTTAAAAGGAACAATAGGCCTATCTCTAATACAACTTGCTCGTTATTTATCGATATTTTGTACAAAAAAAAAATTGTAAATCGGTTCACGTTCACTTTAGCAGATGGTTCTACCAAATTGAAAATTTATATTTCGTATATGGTACATAATTATTTTTGTTTTGGTGGAATTTGTTAGGTAAAAATCACCGGCACTACGATTTATTTTTAAAAATAATAATTTCAGACTTTGTGTCGTAAAGTGTAGAGCGGATAACGTAAAGAGTTGTTGTTGGTATTGTTCAAAATGTACGGTAATTTTTAGGCACTTGTTTCAAGTTTGCCTTCCACATATTTTCTCAACTTCCACTTCGCTTGCATCTGCACCATTGGAAGGATTAAGCTTAGTTAAATACCAAAAGAGCAAAGCTCTGAAAAACACGATAAGTAATACAATATATGGCAGAGCTGTAGATAACTAGCCCACCATATGTGTACCATTAGTAAGTGTAGTATTTTCTAAAAGGTTTCACAGTTTATTGTGAAGTTTACGCACTTCTCAATACAGCATTGCCTATGGTTTCGTATTACAAATTGGAGGGCTCCTAACTGGGGCGTCTTCACAATTATTTATACGCATGGTCCCTACTATAACATAACACTCCTGATCCTTAAAGATATTATTGAGTCAATATGAATAAACCAAAATAATTAACTCTCTGTCGCACATAGGCCTATGTCGTTTATTATAAAGTTCAGATATTTAACGTGGGACAACTTAAAACATTATAACTTACGTTTCTGTATATTCCGATAAGAACTGCAGACGGTCACAGTATACGAGGGTATTTGAAAAAATTTCTGGTGTGAAACTGAAACTGTGATGACAATCTGAAACATTATAAAGTACCATCTCGGAGGGCAAAAGAAGGGTTATGTGCTGTATCGCCGGACCAATTTTAGGAAATTTACCGGGTCAATTGCAGAATTTATTTAAGTTTGTGAGAAAGAATGAGTGGAAGTCAGGTAAGAGTAATAGTAAAAGTTAAGGAAGTAGTTGTATTTGTAAGCGGCACTGTATGTGGAGGCATATGGACTATTTCGCGGAAAGGTACACTTGTTTTACTATACGGATCCATAGATTGTAAAATGTACAGAAAAAATTTGGAAAAGTCTTTAATTTGCCCATTTCATGTCGATAACAGAACCCAAACAACTCCTGCGGAGCTTCTAACCCGTTCCTACTACTACTCCTACTTCCACTACTACTTATAGGCTACTATGGATCCGTATAGTAAAGTTGCACACCTAATAACGTAATCTAACGTAACTTAATGTAATCCAACCAAATATAACCGAATGCAGTATATTTTGGTACTTTTTTCGATTTTCAAATTGGTCCGGTGATACAGCAGTAATGCCCAAAAGAATACCACTTTGCCTCTGAATTTCCTCAGTTATACTAATTACAAAATACGATATAATATGAAACATTAAACCTTTGTCTGTTATTCACTTTTTCCTTACAATATCTCAATGTTCCAGTTTTATTTGTAAATTTCGATCTTTCATTTTTCAAAACAGTTTGAGTAATTCTTTTTTTTCTCAATCGAAACAAGTATATTTCATTGTCAGAAATGCAAGATCTATAACACGACTTTGTATTATCAAACTTCTGCTGAACGTAATGATACTGGACAAAGCTTAGTTCTCTACATATTTTGTGAAGAATGTCTCTAAAGTTGATTGTTTCTTGTTTGGTTATTTACTTCTTTTTCATTCAATTGATCATTTCTTTTCTTTTTCATTTCTGGGCCGCAGTGGCTCAGTGGTAGAGCGTTCACCTGTGGTGCTAGGGGTCTCGGGTTCACACCCTGCTCCCGCCAAGTGAACTTTGTGGTGGACAAACACCGTGTGCATTGGTTTTCTCGGGGTTCTCCCGTTTCCTCCCACTTTCTTCATTACACCATTTCATTCATTACTCATCATCACCGTCTCCTTTAGCCTAACCGGCATAAGCGTGGGACGTAAAACTCAAAGATTTCATTTCATTTTTTTCTTTTTCATTTCTTAAATACCTGACCACAAATTGTGTTTTGCTGCGTAATTTTTGAGCATCGTATATGATTAATTCACTTCACAAAACCACTTTCGCACTAGCATGCAGTTTCCCGACAGCACAGGGAATGTGATGATCAGCATTAATTTTGTGCTTATTGGTTACTCATTTTGTGTACTTTCCGTCCGTAGAGAGTTTTGTTGACGTGAGTTTGTATGGTGTTAATATTTTACTGTACCACATGCTTGTGTTTATAAACACCCAATATGTGATTATGTTTACAAATATTTTACATGTACTTCATTTTATAAAAACAACCACGCGCACTTTACGTTGGGGCACTACGCTTTACGTTCGTGCACTACAAGTAGCAAACGACAGAGACAACAGTGACACCTATAATTGCATGACAACGAGTGGACAGCAGCGCCGCCGTCTCTGGGAGCACCAATATAACGAAGATCCCATGGTCGATCACCACTCTGCAATTGGTCACCCCTCTTTTAGCTTGCCTGGAGCTCTAGGAGATACCCAACCCAAAGACTCTTAAGTTTTCGTAGGAACTCTAGGCTCCTTTCCTCCCATTAAGCTTACTTCGGAGCTCTATCGGAATTCCTAACCTCAGCCACTTGCCCGGAATTCTGTAACTTTCAAACCCCCCTCTGTGCTTGTTTCGGAGCATTAGGAATTCCTAATGCACGCCACGTAGCTTGCTACGGAGTTCTGTGGAGATTCTGCCTCTGGCTGCTCCAACCTTGGGTCACCCTTTACTACGTTGTATTTAGAGAAGATACATTATTATACTATTCTTGTAAAATACTGTTTATAGTGGATATTTATAATAAACCGGCACTGGAAAAAATTCCGAACATATGTTTTCTCTACCAAGCTCTACCTACCCCTTCATAGGGTGGATTTTAAATATATAAGAAATCCCATGTATGTTGCCCTTTTATCCTTTTCTGGGAAATCAAATTTTAAAAAATCCCACGAAATGGAATTTTTCCCACAGGCTGGCATCACTGCACATGGGGAAAAATCTCATTTTGTAGCATTTTTGACATTAATTTATCGAAAAGGGATAAAGGGAATTTTCGTCGCCATTGCCAACATATATGAGATTTTTCTTACTTGATCATCAGCAACAGAATTCTCTATGGAGGGGAAGTGGACTAATGACTCCACAATAAGCGTGAATTCAGTGCTAATTATGAAATTTTGTTACCGGAAAATGCATACACACTGTATTGCAGAAGTAACTTGTAATTCTCAAAAAAACAGGATCCAAGACAGGCAAAGTGTGCTCTGATATTTAATAATTAAAGAAAAAGCAGTTATCGGAAGAGGTAAAATACGAAATGAGAAATAACCAACTTTAAAAAAATGCTCCACATAAAATTCTTCCAATATCGTTACGGTCACTTCATGATGATCTCGCAAAGGCATGGTGTGAATGGGAAATGCTGGTAATTCGTGAATATTTTCAGTATTCTCTCTCAATTAAGGAAAATGCTTATTCATAAACTATTTGATCGAAATTTATGAGATTGAAGAAAGTGAGTGATATTAAATATATTGTAGCTAGTTTAACGTGGGAAATTCAAGAGCAAAATGGGAGTTCCTGCCTCTCGAGATGGGATTTTGTAATATTTCAGGATGGTATCACTGATTTCGGTGTTGTCCCGGAAACTTTCGGAAGTACTTCGTATATAAGGTGCACGTTCGAATCAAGTAAGGCAAGTTTATAGAAATACAGTGCACTAAAAACACTAATTTCCCTGGATTACATCCTCATGCTTAAGAGCCGTGACAGATTGTCTTTAGTCGGATGATGTGTTGGCAACGTACCTGTTTCCATCGTTCTTATTTCTACCTTTGGCAAGCAGAGGTTTCTACATTTTAATTAACTTAGCTTTACAATTGCACCATAATGATGGATCAACGTCTTCAAGCGCTCTAGTTTCTACAGAAATCAAACCCAGGATTACGCGCTTCAAAGTCAACGTGTTAGCCATCCAGATAAACAGTTGCTCTACAATAAAAGGATTTCTTTTATTTAACTTTAATCTATCGTAATAAATTATGGCCATAATCTACGAATGTTGCAATCTTACTCAGACAAGATGGATATGCGTAATGCGTGTGTATTATTAATGTTACTGCGGACAAAAAGCTGCGATTTGTTTCATTGAAGAAGATTTTTCACTTAAAAAAAGGAGAGAGAATGAGGAACAAAATATTGTTTTCCTGTCATTTTCTTCTTTCTCCTTGATTTCACGCTGGTTGGACAATTTGTTCAGAAACAAAGCTGTTTCTATTTTGCCGAAACCACCATTTCGTTCTCGTAACGCACAATTTATTTTCCACAAATGAGCTTCATTTACGGTTGACTTAGATATTGTTTTTGCTTTTATTTTACTCCACATATGACTGTTTTTGTCTTCACTAACCCTTTCAGAACAACAAAAAAGTAAGAGTTAACGAACAAGTAAAGAGACTGACTGTTCAAAAATAATTTGTGAACTTGTAGAAAAGGCTTGAAGAACAGAAAAAAAGATTATTTATTTACTACCTTACTTCCATGAAAATACATTTCTTTATTATTGTGTGTGTATTTTTCCTTTTCTTCCGCAAATCGTTATTACTGTATGAATGAAGCTTAATTTACGGAGGAATCATAATTACAATTATAGCTATTCTGACATCACTCGCCAGCTACTTACCGCATTTTGAGAATTGTACCATAACCCTGAGCTAACTATTTCGTTTTAGCAAAAAAACTATCCGCATTACAATTGCTCCATCTATTAATGTATCCTGACCTCTGGAATGAAGCTGACCTTACTAGCCAAACTTTCATACCCACTCGCTACTTTATGAACGAAGTCGATGGATTCGCGTAAGAGGCATGGCGTACAGTAGAACCACTCACCAGATGGGGACCGGGATCCCACTAATCAGTCAGTGTGTAGAGTGGAGAAGTGCGGCGATATATGAGAGTTTGATTGGGATTAGATTGTGATGGATGTTCGTGAGTTCCCGTAGTTGATGTCTTTCAAAAGTAGAAAAAAAGATGGTGAAACCAGCTACATCTCATTAAAGATGTTAGAAGTCGTTAACTGTCGAAATGGGTACAACTGCATAGGATGAAAACTGTGGTACAACCTACAGCAGATTTTAACAGTGAACAAAGTATGACCGCGTGTGTGTTTGAGAACACAGTTCACAGTTCTGCCCCTTTCTGCGGAATTTACAGAAATTAAGTGGCTTGTGTATGAAGATATAGTGTGCCATGTCCTCAGGTATCTATCAAGTCCTCTCCCCATCAGGATCCTGCCGCCTACAGTCGGACAATTTGTCCATGCCGACCAGATGCCGCGGTCGGATTGCCGACGCCGAAAACCGGCGTCTTTCCGCGCGATTTTCGACCGCGACAAATAATAGCCTTGCCGAGCAGTCGGCAAACAGCCGGAAATAAGCATTAAATGCGTCGGCGCCGCCGTCGAAAAGAGGCTGATATAAGGAGTCGGCAGAGGGTCAGGAAGAGGCCTTTCCGACTGGTTTGTCGACTCTGACAGTCGGCAACAGTCGGCAAAGAGTCGGCAAAAGGCATTTTATTTTACGATTTTCGACCGCTTGCCGCCTCGGCAAAAGGTCGGCAGCTTTGAGTAAGTAGATCGTCGTGCCACCGCGGATTGGTGCCGGCTGCCTCCGGCGGCCTGCCACCGTCGTCAATGGCACTCCCTCTTTCCAACCGCGACTTCCTGATGGGGCAATGCTTCCATGCCAAACCACCTTGCTCCTACCATGCGAGTCAAAGCTGAACATACAGATATTTGGTAGGTGATCATAATGTTATGGTTGCTCTATATCCTCTATCTCTAGCTTTTCTTCCAATACACCTTTTACCCTTAAAATACAATTTCTTGTCAGTATCTTAACCAGTTTCTTTTCTTCTTTTTGATTTATCCTAACATACGGTAATTAGTTTTTCGATCTACCTATCTATCATTATTTCCTTTCGTATACTCCTATTTATTGAACAAAGTAAGGAAAGGGAATTTAAGTATCAAACCTATACGTTATGAAACCCAAATAAAAGTTGGTTGCATAACAAGATAGGCAAATTTCAAATATGTAATATACCTTGCAAATATTGTTTCTATTTAAAGCTGGCTGGCTTAAGTATAGTCGAGGGGTAAAAAGAATTAAAAAGTGAAAATAATATAAACAAGAAATAAAATGAATATAATAAAAATAATAAAGAATATCTGAGGTATTAGGCTGACGATTGGAACTTTGTCGTTTCGAATCCCTCTCAAGGACATGAGTTTTATATCTTTCTCTTTCTGTCCTCTAGACTGAACTCAACATTCAAATAAAATAAGTAAATTTCTGTGTGAAGAAAAGCGATTGTAAAGTAATTGCTAAAAAATACCGAAACCCATCTTCACTGGCTCTCACCGCTGGTCTAGTGGTTAGCGCGTGTGCCTTTGGTGCACATAGTCCCGTGTTTGACTCCCGAAGGGACAACATAAAAATGTAATTTCAAAATTATTCACTTTCATTCGTTTACTTTAACCTAAAGGGCAAAATAGTGGGACGTTGATTTTTTAAAAAAGAAATCATGTTTTCTTTCTTCTTTGTGGAAGCATTAATAAGTAAAGAGATCTTCAAACATCTATCGTACATATGTATTACGGATGATCACACTCCTTGAATTTTGTGATGTAAATTTTAATGTGGGTATTAAATGTTATGGGTTCTTCAGGTTATCGGTCCCGGTACATGTAAACGAAAGTTGCGTATGCTGTCACTTGGCTTACTTGTGGGACATGAAAGTGATACTGACATTAGGGCAAACATTAAATTTTTACAGAATTATATACAAAGGTTGTTCAAGGTTGATCGGGATTTTCGTACGTAAATAATCGATAAATAGTCAGATCACGATGAAACTTGCGGGCAACGTAATGCATTCCTTCTCGAGTAACTAGCGCTCGGCATGACGTATTTGGCGCATGCGCAGCAGTTGCAGCGAACATGGCGGCAAGCAGTGTATCTGTGGTTGTGGAGCAGCGGTGTGTAATCAAATTTCTTGTGAAAGAGAAACTTAAAGCAGCTGAGATTTTCAGAAGATTGCAAGCACATTATGGTGAACAAAGGATGTCACGAACAAGAGTGTACGAATGGTGTGAACAGTTTCGCGAAGAACGGGAGCTGGTGACAAATGAAGCGCATGGACACATTCGCCCAATGGTGTTATTCATGTGGATTTTCCGGACAAAGGGAGCACAATTAATGCCCAGTATTACTCCACATAGTTGAGTGGTGCTTTACGAAAATCCATTCGCAAGAAAAGACCTGGGATGTTGTCTGGAAATGTCATTCTTCTCCATGACAATGCCCACCCTCACAGGTCAATGTGACAACAACAACTCTAGCCAAAATGCGCTTTGGAAGTTCTGCCCTATCCCCCTACAGTCCAGATTTAGCCCCAGTGATTATCATTTGTTTACACCCCTTAAAGACCATCTGGGAGGGAAGAAATTCACGACAGATGAAGCACTGCGGAACGATGTCCTCTAGTGGCTACAACAACAACCAAGTTCTATTTACGCCAAAGGAATCAATCAGGTAGCTGCCACAACGATGGCAACGGTTCCTCAAAGCGCACGGAGAATACTTTGAAAAGCTGACATAGGTTGGTGCTTCTTGTGCCATCTGTTTCCTCTGAAGATATAAAAGTTCCGGTCAACCTTGAACAACCCTTTAAATCTGCGCATAGTTATAACTACGAGCACCCTAAAAAGTGAAAACAAGTTGCATCGTCACGTGCAGCAGTAAAGGAGTTTGAATTGCATGATGATAAATTTTCTCAATTAGAATTGAAACCGGAAGTGGAGAAAATTTGTATCACTTCTGACTTTAGTAGAGAGATTAAAATGTAGATGGAATACACTCTCGGGGCGCTTAACCAATTGCAGGAAACCGTCTCTTGCTATCTATTATAGTAAATAACGTTAAAATCGTAAATGGTTTATTTCTATCCCTTCCAGTGGATGGATCACCTCTATCAAGGAAATTGTTTCTAAGTTTTGATCTTCTACTGTGCATCCTCTCCAAAATTGAGGCTAATCTATCAAGTAATTCTTGAAATTTGTTTTTGTCTTCCTGGAGAACACACACACATACATTTTTACCTCTCACATGAACGGACGGACAAACAGACAAGGTAAAATATATGAGAAGAGTTGACCAAGTTCATTAAAAACTACTGATAACAATAATAATTACGTTTATACATATATATTTTATTACGTTCATACATATTTTTTTTATGCGACTGTACAATTATTCGTATTATTAAGTACATTGAATACTTAGAACAAATGCTGAAAATGAAATGTCTCTCCCTAAATTAAATGTTTATTCAAATTTTAAATGTATCGTATGGATATCTTCAAACAAATTAAATTATTATTATTATTATTATTATTATTATTATTATTATTATTATTATTATTATTATTATTATTATTGATTCCCTAGTCGCAAAATGTTTGCCATTCCCAATTTTACCCATTCATGGTGGTAAAATTGAGATATTAACATCTACACCAGGGATGCAAATAATAACTCGCCCAGTCGCCCGGGCGAGAGGTTCATCGGTGCAGGTGAGTATTTAATATCCGAAGGTAAGTAAATGATTTCTATTGTGGGATGTGAGCTAGTAGCTGTTTTCTTGGGCGAGTAAAATTTTGTTGGTTCGATCCCAGCCCCCGCCAAGTGGACTTTGTGGTGGACAAACACCGTGCTCTTGGGTTTTCTCGGGGTTCTCCCGTTTCCTCCCACTTTCTTCATTCCACCATTTCACTCATCTCTCATCATCACCGTCTCCTTTAGCCTAACCGGCATAATCGTGGGACGTAAAACTTAAAGATTTCATTTCATTTCATTTCATTTTAAAATTTTGTTACTTATTTGCATCCCTGATCTACACTAAATAACCAGTTTAATAGTAATAAAAATAATAATATGCACAAATAAAGAAAGCTTATCCAATGAGGGAAAACCCTTTCCACTGTTGATAATACCATTATAGGGACCACAGCAGCTCAGTGCTTGAGCGCTCACCTCTAATGTTAGACGTCTATTGTTCAATCCCAGACATATCTAGTGGACATCATATTCATGTTTTTTTTTTCAACTTATTCCGTTTCCTTCAACATTATCATTCTGCCAATTCTTTAGAAGCATTCACTTTCATTAATCATAGTATACAGGACGTAAAACTACAAATTTCATTTCATTTCAATAATACTTTACTCGTGCGTGAGGGAGTTCTATATGTTTCAGTGACTGGCCGTTCACACCTACTGGAAAGGATCATTGAGTGGATCCCTCAATGTCCTTCCTTGCTGGAATAGTGGGGTGCGCCCGTAACCTCTGATGAAAGAGATATCAGGTTCGATTCTTATGAAAAAGCATTGAACACAGCTCAAATCCAACTTTATACTGTAGTTATCGTACTACATATCGTCATTACTGATATATGGCGTGAATATTAATCACTTAGTTAGAAAGAGAGAACCTACATAATGCGAAAAATTCCTTACCATTCATAATGACATTATGCACCTTAATTTCCTTTTGTGCGTAAGAGAGCCCGCTGACTAAATGGCATAACATTTACATTGTTAAAAACAAACTTAAATACGTTACATTCCAGTTTAGAATAACTGAGCGCAAAATATTGCAGCAGTTAGACGGAATTAAGATGTATGTATCTGTGTTTTAAGCGATTAAATTATTTTTAAATGGAATTCAATGAGTAATATATGTTAAAAATTATAATGGTTTCAACGATGTACGAACGGATCAGTCGAAAGTAACACTAATTTGTAAAACAGCACTTAATGGAAATAATTCTATATAAACAAAGAACTGATAAAAATTAAACAAGAGTTATGAGGAATAATAAGGTATATAGTTCACGATTCATTGTAGCAGAGTGTTGTAGCTTCTGCACATGGTTTCAATTGTCCAGTTTTGTCCTAAAAGTATATTCCTGTGTCAGACTGAAATCATCGTCCTCTTTACTGCATTGTAAGGATTGGGATTTTGAAGTCCATCTAACATATGCCTAATGCAAAAGGTCCTTTGTTATCGATGCTGCCTTTTATTTGTTTGTTGTCGATAACATTATTTTCATTGTTCTTTTTATTTTTCGGTGTTTGACCATGTTCTCATACAAATACTTGCACTTATCATCAGTTTCTTATACTCTAAAACAGGGAAGAGGCCGCGGAGGCTCAGTGGTAGAGCATTCATCTCTGGTGCTTCGGGTCCCGGGTTCGATCCCAGTCCCCGCCAAGTGAATCATGTGGTGGACAAACTCCGTGTGTGGGGGTTTCCTTGAGGTTCTCCCGTTTCCTCCCACTTTCTTGATTCCATCATTTTCATTCATTCTTCATCATCATCGTCTCCTTTAGCCTAACCGGCATATTCGTGGGAAGTAAAACTTAAAGATTTCATTTCATTTTCCAAAGCAGGGATGCAGATAAGCAACAAAATTTTACTATCCCAAGAAGAAAACTACTAGCCCACATCCCACAATAGAAATCATTTACTTACCTTCGGTATGATATTAAATACTTGCCCGCACGGATGAACCACTTGCCCTGGGCATTTACATTCCCTCTCCCTTAATCTACTTTCTAGAGCGCACGTTTTTGGTGTTTCTGGGTTGTATTACCGGTCGAAAAGTATTGAAATTTGAATGCATTGTGGTGGTTCGGATTACATGTTAACGCGGGTGGGTGCACGTCTCATATAGCCTCAGTGTTAAAAAGTGGCGCTAAACTCCAGTCAACCCAATCCAACCTAAAGGATATAATTGCTGAACGTTAATCTACAGATTTAACTTGATTTATAAGTAATATCTTACACCTGTGATATTCGCACTTAAAGTTAGTAAACTTGTAAGTATTTTAACGTAACCTTGGCCTTTTTGTGTGAACCTTTAACAAAAATTATTGATTAATAGTTTATGTAGAAAAGTATGTTGTGGGAAGTTTATACAGGATAGTCCACAGTCAACGTGATTTAACGACAATTGTTTACTTCAACAGCTGTCTGTATGTTTAGATAGATGGAAGTGTGAACACACATTTTCTGTTTATTTTTCCTTCTCATCGTCAGAGTTGTTAACTTTTGTCCATAACATGTGCTCTACACATTCAAATTGTTATGCTGCAGCTTTCTTTCCTCGAATTCTTACATTAGCACATTTAAGTCCGTTTAGTAAATAACTTTTCTTTGTCTTCTAAGTCAGTCGTTATAGCGTAGTTAAGTAGGAAATAAAAATATATTGACCTGGAGTGAGGCATATCCAGCGATTGCACGATGCAACTTGTGTATCAAGCAACTTGTCTTGATGAAAGAAAGCGATCACCATCAGCATTTAAAATTTCCAATCACCCACTCCTGCTACACAGTACCTAATAAGCTTTCTAGGAGTATAGTGTATTGAGCAGTTACGAAACTTCGAACTTGAAGTGGATGAGCGAAAGTGTTCAATTCCAGTAACTTACAGATAGTTTTCTGTAGGTTCCCATCTCGTATAGTCTCTGTGCTGGAAGGAATGCTAGGCTATATCAATCTTATAAAACGGCTATGACCATTTTTTCGTTTGTTCATGGTATAAAATAGCGAGACACAAATCAAAATATGAATTCCAAAACATACACGGTTTCCACTTTTAATAATCTACTCAAGCAGAAATTAGAAATATTTCTATACTACATCTTAGTGTTTCAGTATTAATCCCATACAGCAAAAAACGGTAATATATGGCGATACTTTGCTATGTATTTAGTGATTCAAGAATTGGTTCAATTTCGAATTTAATCCCTCCATTGAAACCTAAAAGCATAAAAAATCTGTAGCTTCCGGTTTTAATTTTAGATTTTCATTCAATAGAAACGTTAAGAGATGGCAAGAAATTGATATTTGACACAGATTTATCATCCCAAGAGTACGTTTAATCTCCCGACTAGAGTTCTAAAAAATGTATCTTTTTTATCGCTAGTGTGACACTGTACGAATACTAATAATGAGCATACACGCTATTTGTAGTGTAGCGGTCATATGACGTCTTCAGCAGAGCCGTGATTACGTTGGTAGAACAATGTCGTTTTCCTAAGAGCAAAACTTTTGTTGAACATTATTTCGCCAGTCGTTCTTTTGCACGATTTGTAGACGAATTTAGGCAAAAGTATCTAGATGCGACGGTACCTAAAATTCGATTATAACAATATTAATCGTACGTTTTTGAGAATATAGTTCAGTTGCAGACAAAATTATTTGCTAGGCTGGCCATTCTAACCGAAGCTAAACTGCCAGAAGTTAACGCAATGATGCAGCATTACTTGCAAGTAGCCTCAGAAAGATCAGAAATATCGTGCGAAAGTGCTCACAGAGTTATGCCTTCGTGCAAATCAGAAATATAGTGTTCTTGTGTCTAGGAACTAAATGATCTGGAAGAAGAAGAAAGTTTAGCGTAACGTACTTGGTGCCGGTCACTTGTTGAGAATCACGGAATTGCAACGATCAGGTTTTCTTTACTAATGGACTGTGATTCTACTTTATTAGTTACGTAAACAGCCAAAACACTAGAATTTTGTTGCCTGAAAATCCTCATGTATTACGTGAAATCTTGCATTGTCAGAAAATTGAAGTATTGTGTTCAGGGCCGGATTTCCCAATAGGCCCGGTAGGCCCGGGCCTATGGGCGCAAGCTCCCAGGGGGCGCACGGCCGAGAGAGAAAAAAATAAAAAAATATTTAGAAATAAAAATAAATAGCCATAACTTAACATATTTTTTGAATTGATTAAAAAAATACAGGCTATAAAGCATTCTGATTTTGAAGTTCATTGGAACAAATAATTGTTGGTAAAGTTAACCAATCTTTTGTTAATACATTAACGGTATTTTGTTAAGCCCAGAACCAAGTAAATTCCTCAAAAAAACTTGCAATGATAAAATTGCATCGTGGAGTGGTGTTTAAGCAATTAACATATAGGCCTGATATAATGTTTTTTAAATAAATGTTTTTAGGAAAGTAACTTTAACCAGACTAGGGGGCGGAAAAAATTATTGGGCCTAGGGGCGCCAAAATGCTAAATCCGGCCCTGATTGTGTTCCATTGTAGAACAGAATAGTGAGTCCCAATTTTCTTTGAGGATCTAGGAAGATGGATAGGTTATCATTACACAGTTTCTTTCGCTTCTTGAAGTTAATGAACGTGATTGTTGGCTTCAACAAGACGTTGCAATATGTTACACATCTAATGAACCCACGAAGTTATTGCGCAAGTTTTTCCGTAACCTTATCATTACGAAAGGATTATGGCCTTCACGTTCACATGATTGATCGCCCATAGATCTTTTTAGAGGACTTTGAAACAAATGAGTATAGGGTAATTTTGGGTAATATGGGCAGAAAACTACAAAATTTAATATTACTTATATTCATCAATAGATAATATGACAGGAAATGTTACAGAAACATAGAATGATACCTTACTTACCCTTTCATGGATTTTATGTTCACCAATATATAAGGGCATTGCGAGGAAATATTAAATACTAACCTACTTCAAATGCCCATATTAACCGAAGTATATGTGTAATATGGGCAGGTAATTTGGATAATATGGGCAGGCGTACTGTTTGGTTATAATAATAATTGTTTTAACAAACTTGTTTTTAATCCATTATTCACGAAAAAATGCAAAAAATATGAAAAACTAAGAAAACTAAATTACGAAACATGAAAATAATGAGAGATCAAAGCCACGATCTCAAACTACGCTCATATTTGGATACATTAGACACCACGTACAGTTGTTCTCTAATGAGCATTGTTTCACTGCAACGTCTGTATTATATCTTACATTTAACGCAGATAAAATCACCTCTAGACCTGATACCAACGCACAACTCGTGATACCACACCGTACACATCTGACACTCAACCCGCCTTTCTCCAGGTGTTTCAGAATAAAAAATCAACGGCACAAATAGGAAATTTCGATTAAACACTTTTGCTCGTTGTTACTTTCTTCCCTCGTTTAGATGGCTGAAAACTTGCCTTCTCTTCCCGTTTTTTTTCTCTTTCTAACAACTGATTCATTTATTTCCGCGTCGCTAGTCAGTTCTCTGGTGCATCGACGTCGAGAGTTCACTCTCCTGGCTGGGAGGTTTATCTTCGGAACAGGAGAAATAGAACGAAGAATGTCTGGTAGACTTTGCTGTTGGTCCTTCACCAAACTTACCGACGAATCTGAAGAACGTGATGAAAAAAGTGTTGTGGGAGGGAGCTGTTGTTGCTGTTGCCTCTGTAAGCCTTTGCTACATCGTTGTATGCCGGAAGGACCAGCAGTTTCATCAGGTTGTTGTGAAGGTTTCTTGCGATGAATTGCTGTCGTACTCGCTGCGTTGGCTGTAGCAGATGGTTTTGATAAAGGCAGCCTTGTTCTAGGAAGGTGTTGCTGTTGACTCTGTAAGCCTGTGCGACATCGTTGCATGCCGGAGGGACCAGGAATTCTATCAGGTTGTTGTGAAGTTTCTGCATTGGAGCTTGTAGATCGTCTGGCCGAAAAGTCTGCTTGAATAGCACATTCCACATCTTCTCCGAGGAAAGCCTTGTCTGGAATTGCATGTGGATTAAACGGCCAAATTCCTGTTGCACGGAATTTATTGGTGGCATGCTGCGAAGAAAATAAATTAGTAAATTTAATTATATTTTTTCAGAAATATAAATTTTCAAATATGCCTGTATTCTTTCATGATGAAGAACTTCTTAACTATGCGATTCCTTTCATTTGATTTTCTCCAAAATGTACTTATTCTATGTTCAATGCACTTGCCCGTTTTATACAAAAACGTATATGCTCATTTTGCCCATAGTGATATTATTTAGTAAGTTGCAACACTGCAGCAAGAAGCCATCATGCGAGTTCCCTCCAATTTCGGATAACTGTGATGCAATGTTCACAGATTACACTCACCAAGGTGATTTTTCTAACCAAACGTTTATTTCGCGTGAATCTCTTATTTGAAATGCCTTAATTTTACAAACAATAAAATATACAATAGAAAATATGCAGATTGCCTCCCTTCTTTCCTTCAAAATACCACGAACTTGAAGCCGAACACCACGACGCTGTCTCTTCGTTGTGCCAATACTCCACACAGTGTTCCCAACTACAAGGTTTCGTTTCTACCTAATTCCTCTTCCAGTGGTACTATGAAAAGCTTAGCTCTGCCCATATTATCGGACTGCCCATATTCCACAAAATAACCCTACACACAATTCATGTTCACTAGAGCATCTAATGACGAACATTATGACGGAGGTTAACGACATCAGTGTACAGGTGCCCCACAAAATAGCTTCAAACATGATAAAAGCAGCTCTCATATATTACTGAACACGGTAGTCATTTCGATCACTCGTTATAAGACTTAATTTGATTTTGCATTTCTACATACTAGTAAGGTACTAAACATTACCAAGATTTAATGTGTGTATTGTGCTTTAAGGCAGTGTAAGTAGGTGGATAAAGATCGACCTTTTTTCTCATATGATAGTCATTTAAAAAGTGTCTATAAAAGCCAGTATATCGTATGAATATTAAATTCAATCATTAAATGTAACATCTCCCTAAGATGTCTATGCAAAATATTATTTTTTGTCACATAAAGAACTTCACAAACATAGCAGGTTGTTGGTAATCTGCCACTTCCGACTTTTTCGAACATACAGCCCTAACTTAATATGAAGCGTTTAACTAACTACAATGGAAGAATGTTTGTTCATAAGCTTCTTAATTCTAACCTTCACGAAAACGAGAAGTATAATAGTTTATGAAACAACTCATACTAAAATTGTTGCAGCACGTTCGAAAAAACTTCGAAACTGGCAGAATGTCGATAACTATGTTGTGTTTGCTGGGATCTTTTTTGTGCCTTGCTACAATGTGTCATATGTTCACCTGTATCACCTGTATGTGTCATATGTTCACCTGTATCACCTGTATGTGTCATATGTTCACCTGTATCATATGTATGTTTGTGCATAGTTGTAACATTTAATGCCCTGAACTTCATATCCATATGATATACTGACTTTTATGAACACTTTCACTTTTTACGGACGCAAAAAGGCCCACCTTCGTAAGTTGCTTGCTTTGATATACGCGAGTTTTCTGTCACTGAATTGCAATTAGTTATCCAATAAAACGATTCCAATAAAAGTTTCAAATATAATACAATTTCGTACTAAGGTACTCTTACATTAAATACCTTCATGAAATTCCAACTTCCATGATTCTGTTCTCCCAGATTTCTGGCTTATACGAAAATGGTTAACAGATATTACAATAATTCATATAATACCATTTATAGGTATACATTGTAGCATAATGCACGGAAGTAGAGAAAATTTAAGGTTAGTAATACCCAGGATATTATCCTTGCTTCTACCTGACAGACGAATATTTCTTCTCTTTAGTGTTCTGCTGCATTCATCATTGATGCAGTGTAGTATGAAACGATACCAAACTCTTTGTTATTTTAATTACCCGGAAGAAGGGATTACCCCTCGTGACTCAATGTAAAACAGAATTGATTATAGTTTTATTATGTATGCTCCAATTTGCGAAAATGGATTTGTTAAAAATTGTACTGTTGTATTCCCAATATGAATTAATAGAGTGTACATATAGCATCGCACACCAACTGTAAAGCTCCGCATTCGATAATTTATTACCTTCTATTAGCAACGTCATCTGCAAATTGAGCTGCTATAGCTGGCTAAAAAAATAAAAATAAAAATAAAAGCGTAACCGATATACTATTGATCTAGCTCTTTTTTGTCTGATTGGTGGGATTTAGGTGCAGGAAGAGTTAGATAAGTAGTTAGAATTTTGTTTCTCCTTGGATAGGAAAAAAATAAATAAATTTTTCCGTAGTATCGATTGCAACACAAACAGCATAGGAAAGTAACAGGAAAACGTATCCCCGCTTATCAAGTTACATTTTCCCCTTAGGACAAGTGGCGAACGTGTTGTGGTTCGCGAATAACACTCTGCGCACTCAAGTGGCGTTACCTTTGCCACTAGTACAAGGTTTTGCTCGTATAGTACGGATGCTTTCTTTTTCTTTTTTTTTTACTGTTGTATTCCATTACATTCTTCATCGCAGCAAGAATAGGCTTAGGCGTTTGACGTTATTACAACGTAAATTCGAGGCCGTTTTCGCTTTCTACCTCCAAGGCAAGAATTACATTTAAACTAAAGATGCATAGCCTAAGTAGGTGTACGTACTGAACGATAGCATGATAGTTTTAGTGCTAAGGCTACTCCGACTTAGCCAGTGTCTTACTTTGCGAATAATCCAAATTACGAGTAAAAATGAAATGAAATCTTTGAGTTTTACGTTCCACAGTTATGCCGGTTAGGCTAAAGGAGACGGTGATGATGAGTAATGGATGTAATGGTGGAATGAAGAAAGTGGGAGGAAACGGGAGAACCCCGAGAAAACCCACGCACACGGTGTTTTCCAAATTACGAGTAAAATACAGGATGCCTCTAAAATCTTGTCCAATTTGAAAGTGTTTATAGTTCCGATAGTCCCCCACACGTATTATATAATACTTTGTACGAGTACAACATGCCATTACTAGTAACTGCATGCTATTTACCGTTGCTGATATATTATTAGTTACTCAGCAGTGATGTCCTGAAAATTATTATTTCGATCTATGTAGTCGTTTGTGTAAGCTTAGTTTTTAGCCAGAACTTGGATGCACGCGCTGCCGCGCACGCTTATATAATGTATTAATATTTTTCTACTTTCAAGGGGAAAGTTTAACTTCGAAACTCCCTTGCTTACGCAGGTTCCTTATTGGGCACTGATTGTGGTACCTTCAACTTCATTGGATTTTGCCTCGTTAAAAATCTATCAGAAAACACTTGCTTGTGATACCTCATTCTCATTTACACGCACGGTTCTTACATTCTTTTTCTTCACGTGCGTGGGTGTACGCTATGTCGTACGTCTCCTCCACTCACTGCTGTCATAAGGTATTTAACCTTCTACCAGAGTGGCACGTTACAGACGCTAATTGATGTTCTTTAATGAGTACCCTTATTCCTGTAAACCATACCACGAAGTACAATCCCTACGATGGCTAATGAACGAAGGTCAATACAACAGCTACAGCGAGGAACTGTTTTATTACGCATCGGTAACGCAATGTCCGGTTCTTGAATGAACCGAGATCATAAGGAAGACGTTAATTGTGACATCACACGGAGTTTTAACATATACCGTGACAAAGTTAGTAATAACTAAGAGAGCAAAGAGATTGTGAAAACCATGAAATAATTTGATGATCAAATTTATAATACTGTCCAATCTTATATTCTCAAGGTTTGATTAAGTGCCGTATCTATTACATATACAAATTCAAATAACATTTATAAATTCTACTGAAGTAACTGAAGACTGATAACATAATTTTATTATGACGTAACCATCTCTTCATGTGTATGGATGCTTCAACCACAAGGTAAATATCTAAGAACTTGGACATTATAGACGTATCATGTAGAATAGATGATAAGCTAGTTTCTTGGCCTTTTCCTACCAGATATTTGTCGAGCTATGTGAATATACGGATTTTTCTTCAGGGTATCAGGTAAGTATCTATGTTTGACTAAATTTCTCTTCTTTCATTCATTATTTCTTTTATAGCTTAAATACTTACATAATTCGTAATCATTTACTTTTTTCGCTTCCTAGTTGAAACATTTAATTTTACTAATATACAAGATGCCTGTAATATCTGCACCCGATTTCGAAGTGCTATAGCTCGAAAACAGCTAATTGTATTTAACTCCTGCAGTTCGAAAGAGGAAATATGTTTCTTCATCCCAATTGCCTCCTTTTTGTTTCAACGTCCCCTTTGAAAATAAAAACACCCGTTTTGGGACATTAACGCCTCACATTAAGAACCACTGACTCAATGTATCTCCTTTGATGAGCATTATTGCATGATATAGTAATATGTTTGAGTACATAGGTCAATTCTCTTACATAAGATACAGATACCTTGGCGTCCTCCTCTTAAATTTTGGGAGAAGGTGCTGACCAAACTTAAATTTGGGAATAATTTAGAAAGTAAAAATTGGTATATGATCTCTACACATGTTGAAACTTCAAATTTGAAAAACGAAAATTTGCATTTTTGGCTTTAACTCTTTAATTGGCAAGCATTTGATAGCATTACTATTAAAATATTTAGTTTGCTTTTATAGTTGAACCATGTTTTTCTGATTATAATTTCGTAGTTTTTAAAGTGTTTTTGTACTTTGCTTACAAAATACAGGATGTTTATTTCAAAGCAACATTGCCATAAAATAGGTCCTCTGTGTAGCTACTGAGGAGCATTGCATTATTATGTTAAAATATCATAACAATAGTCTCAGTAATTACCAACAGTTTCGTGGAAATATTTTCCTGCAGAGCAAGAAACCACAAAATAAAAAAAATAAAAAAAAAAAATAGAAAGAGAACTTTCATGGAACGTAGGAGATAAAACTTCTACAATACTAAATTTAACTGTCCCCTGTTGACGAAGATTAGAAGTATCTAAAGAAGCGACCCGCAAATCATGTATATGAAAATTGTATGAAAGCAATAATGCTAATTAAATGATCACTGAAGTTACAATTCGTGCGGATAACGCAATAGAATGCGGTGTTGCTTGAAAGCAACACTGCCAAATAAAGGGTTAAAACTTTTAAAGAAAAAATCTCATCGTTAGCTTTCTTTTAAAGATAACGCTTCCTAACCCTTTCGGCCCTGACGGTAACATATGCGTACATCATATTTTAAGCTTAATATAATTACTTTGGAGGATTCAAAATGGCTGGTACCAGAGAAATTACGGAAAGTGGTTTAGACAAGTTCAAAGAATACTGACATGAAAACTCAGCCATTTTGAATCCTCCAGAGTAATTATATTAATCTTAAAATATATGTACACTCATATCCAAAATGATTGTCGCATATCTATAACTGTCTTCTTGTAAGAATATAATTTGATAATGATTTTGCAGGGTACTTTTAATACTGATAGTGTGTATATAATCGGGAAATGTATATTTGTTGTAAATTTCATAGGAAAATAATTGTAAATACGAAAATTAGAATGAGTAAAACAAAATGTTGCTAAATGGACAAGAAAGTTTTATTTTCGTTTGATTGTTCTTATTTACTGCTCTTTTGATATGAAATTTGCTACATACATGTCTTTGCCGATTATACACATACTAACATTATGAGAGATACTGGGTGAAATCATTATCAAATTATATTCCTACAACAAACATTTATAGACATGCGACAATAATTTTGGACATGAGTGTACATATATGTTAGGGTCAGGGATGAAAGGGCTAAAACTGTTTGATACCTAAGAGCTTCATCCTTTCTTTGTTATTATGAGTCATCAAACACTGTGATTTGTTGGTTACATACAATCTGAAATATCCAAAAAAAGGGACACATTGGTGAAATCTCAGCTCTCCAGAAAACAATCATTATTTGTGTAGTAGTAAGTTTGACTTCAAACACTTAATTAGCTTTTGAGTTGAGTATGCGATGAACTTTAAAAATATGTGCTGAGTATACGAAGTATACTCCCATATACACCCAATTATATCTTTGGTTAGTAGTAAATTATTATCTTATTATGCAACTATTGATTATCATGAGTAATTTTTGGATAAACCTTTTGTTTCTTTTCTGGTAGAGTTGGTGTTCCCTCTGTCGGATGGAACTTGACAGATGTGGTGATTTTTGGTTGAAGGATTTTGATCGATTCTTAAGTTTATATAGGTAATATTGTTCCTCTTTAAAAATGCGGATATCATTCTCCTCTCGAAGATTCAAGGCTACTCTGCACCCATGCGCTTCTCATTGCTCCACGTATACTACTGACATGGTTGCCAGTCCCGTTTTTATTATTTTAACCAAGCCTCGTATGAAAGCGTCTTTCACTTATCTTCGGAAGCCATCAGTTATTTAAAAGAAAAAAACGCTAACGGGAGTTAATTGTATTTTAAATAATTATATTTTTAAAAAGCTTGGTTTACCAAAGCCAGGGGCGGATCCAGGACCGACTTCTGGGGGGGGGGCGGTGGGTTGTCATACTGCTACTTTTAAGAGCTTCAAACTCTGGGATGGGTTATATATATATATATATATATATATATATATATATATATATATATATATATATATAACAAAGTTTCCACTTCTGGGGGGGTTAGCCCGTTCGCCCCCTGGATTTGCCACTGACCAAAACTGGACCCCATTCGTTCTTGCGGGAGATGAAAATTTTCAATGACAACTTCATAGGTCACCACGGTGTTGAGATTAAAAGTTAGGAATAGAATTCGTTGAGGGACCGGATGTGATTTCCATCCACCGGAAATGGTTGAAATAAACTATTTCCGGTTTAACTTTGATCACTATAGAGCAAAGACGGGTACAGATAGTGAGAAGTGGTTTTCTGCAGCCGATATTTTAAAATTGTCTTAAGAATACATTTCATATCTATCATTAACTCTCTACTAAAGCCGGAAGTGATAGAAATCCACTTCAACTTCCGGTGTCAATATTGATCTACATAGAGTAGAAATCAGATAACGAGAAACGGTGTTTTTGGAATTGATTTGCTTCCACGAATAGGTACCACCTTCTTTCCTAAATCTATTCAATCCGGAGGTGGTAGAAATGAATCATTTCCGGTTTCAACGTTGATCTGTATCGAGTAAGAAAGGTAGAAGATATCAATGAATTATTTCCAGTAATCAATTAGCCGTCCCAAGAATATATTCTATCTCCACTAGAAGCACTCTACTAAAGCCGGAAGTAGTAGAAATATATTACGTATTACTTCCGATTTTAATATTAAGAAAATGTCACGCCAGACAGACCATCCTTTATGTTGTGCACACGTGACACTGCTACTTGCTTATAAAGTATCCTGGCATTAATATATATGCTCAAAATATATATAAATTTCCTAAAGGGGAACTCTAGAGGTGGTTCGCAAAACATTCTGATTAATAGAAGTGGTCTATACTTAAAACGTTTAAGTAACTAAGGAACCATGATGTTCATTGTCGAAGAATCAATAGATGTATGAGATTGTAATATACTAGCAGAATACCCATTCTTCGCACGAGAGGAATACGTTTCATTTTGGACATAAAGAGGTGACTTTGAATTTAAACAGCATAGGAAGTGTCACTGTTCGTTTCAGCGACCCAGAAAACTTTGGGTTCGGCAATAATATCGGTCATTTTAGACCATTTTAAAATATCTCCTCCCCCTCTCCTAAGTTGCATCGTCAAAGTGAACCGATAAAAAACATCCCAGGCCCCAACTGTATCTAACTGGCAAATTTAATCGAGATCGGTCTCGTGTTCAACAGTTATATATAGCCCTATATATATATATATATATATATATATATAATATTATACAATATTATATACAGGGCCGGATCCACGATTTTCTGACGGGGGTGCATCAATAACTACCAGTATATTTGAATTAAATTTAATATTTTAAAATGCCTTTGGACGTCTGTGGTGTGAATGAGGAATTCCCCTGGAAATGCTACCTGTCATTTCTCGGCAAATTCTTTTCCTTCAACCTTCAGAAAATTGACTTAAACTATTGCTTTTCCCAAACTCCGCTTTCTTTTAAACTCGAAACAGAAACATAACATAAAATTTTGGGAAAGTATTGCTACCTAAGTATTTTCACTGCTAGCTTCTCACTTTAGATAGTGTATATTCACAACGAGGGGAGTACACGTGCTCCTGTTCACCCCCTATATCCGTCCATATATACAATTCCCCTCCCCCTCCCCTACGTTGTACCGTCAAAGTGTAATCATAAAAAATGCCAGATTCGAACCTCATCTAGGTTGAAAATTTGATTGAGATTGGTTGGGTGGTTTAAGACGTATGAAGTTACAAACATAGTCACTTTAATTTTTGTACTTATATAGATTTCTGAACAATCTCCAAAATTAAGAATTACAGAACGTGTTAAAAGGAATACATTACACGCTTATTCTTACAAAAATGTCATCCCATATATTGAGATATTTTGCAGGATAATGTGTATCTTTCACTAATGGCATTCAATCCAATGAAAAAACTCATTTCCAGAAGAGAAGACTTACCAGCTTCAACGGGGAAACTTCCTAGTGAAGCATTAATATTATACCCAGTAATGAGCTGCTCTGTACGCTACGTCATTAAAGTTTTTATCTTCAAGCTTATAGAGTAAAAAAAAATCCATTACAGGAGATTATAAGATCATCGTTATGCACAGTAATAACAACCAGACGCTAATTCTTACGAAGCTAGGATTAAGCACTATATGCGTTGTTACTTAAATTTTAAAGGGAGAGTTCGAATCCAGTGAGAAAATGTAACAAAATTAGTATATCATGTTACCAAATAAAAATATTATTTTCGCCCTTAAAATATAGAAGTTTGGAGAAATAATTTGCACAATTGACCAAAAATATATATATGTGTATTTAACAGTCAGGATGTTCCCCCAAATATTGGCGAAGATTTTTTTTAGTAATAAGATCAGTTTTCCTGCCTTTCAGGAAAGATAAGAACGAACTCTTGTTCAATACAAAGCAGATTTCACAACAAATCATAAAAAAAATGTAAATGGAGCTAAATATATAGTTTTACATCCCGCGCTTATACCCTGTAGGCGCGAATGATTTCTTTAGATTCTTCTGTTCCCTCTCACTTTCTCAATACACCAGTTCTTTTATTCTTTTGAAATATTAAACCCACGGAGAATATCTCCACTACAATATTGCATGTCTCGGGATTGAACCTCATACCTCTCGCACCAGATTTGAGCTCTCCATTATTGAAGCGCCATGCTCTTATTATAAAAAGTGTGATGTGTGAATAACTTGTAGTTTTTGATTACAAATCTATTAGTTGTTTATCAATTCTTGTAACGAAAGATGAAATATGGTTGGTTTCTTATATAAATGGCTTTTAACACAAGTGGGTATAATACACACATTAACAATCTTTAGATATTTTCGTTGCTTTCTCGAGTCTCATATGAATTGCTAATACGTTACGAATCAGTGGTTACCTTTTGTATATACTAGAAAACTATTTTATTTTTTATTTATTTTTTTTTTGTTTATAACGCGTATAAGAAAACCCTTATGCTAAGTAGACATAAGGAACTTCGTTAATTAAAACATATTGGATAATTATCCACTTGTAATTGGAAATGTTTTGCGTTAAGAATGTATTTGAAATAAGTTGTGTTAGTAACTACTAGAAATCCCTTTCGTTAGCTTTGGAAACTTGTTGCGTCAAGCACGTAGCCAAGGTGGGTGGCGGTGGTAAGGACCCCTCTTTCGAAACCAGAAATGAAAAAAAAAATAAGGATGAAACAGAAAGAAACGAGAAAAAGAATCAGCATTAAAAATAAAAAGCTACAGCAAGCTTTTGTTTACTCTTTCTTATGAGGAGATTTGTGTTACGAGCGGGATATCCTGGAAAAGTCAGGGAATTTGAAATTTCTAGAAAAGTTTCGGAATTGTCAGAACTTCTGCTACTAGTCAGGGAAATTTCAACCCTTCGAAAGCATAGTGCCATTCTGTAATAGTGTGAATATATTTATCATATTTTTTCGTCATCGCTTCTTTGCAGTATCAAACACATTATTTCAGAGACAGTTTTCTACTGCCCCTTTACCTTGTCATTTGGAACAGACAGTAGTTGACGGAATAATTAAAAACAAAATTTATGTAAAAAAGAAAGTTCTGTTAACATTTGATTCGAGAAACGAAAATATTTTACAAGACATTATTGAATATGTACTTTTTATAATAGTTGAGGTCATAATAAAAGGCAAATTGTTGTATTTGAATGAACAAACGAAAGAACGTAAATATTGTAAAATCTTTTTCAATATATTTTTTATTCCTTTACTCGAGATTTCTTCATACTTTGTTATTAAAATACTTACTAACATATTCTCATTTTATTGTCCTAAAAACCAATATACGTTGCCAGTAAAATAATTTAGATTGATCGAGCTCCTGGTGTGATAATGACAGTATTTCATATCACGTCCCCCTTCCATTATGAAATCCTGGCTAAACTAACCATTGCTAGACTTATCATTGTGTCCTGGCCTAACTCCAATCATTCGAAACCCTGAACATGTTCAATTTTACAGAAACTTACCACATTAGCCATCCTTCTCAAGTGCAATATCAAAGCATGCAATTTGCAAATTACTTTGCAAGATTTTATATTCTGGTAATGACAACTTGATAGCATTATTTTATGTTATGGTTAGTATGCTCTTAATATTGTGTTTCTTGTGTGTTCTCAGGAATTTCGTTTTACCCTCACGAATCTCAGGAAGCATTTGTTAAATTATTTTGTGTAATAAACACGAAGTTTTTCAATAAAAGTGCAATATATTCCGATTGTTCATCTATTAATGTAGTTCTCAGTATAAAAAAATATGCGTCGTATCTTTCATACAAGAGAGGATTACCATCGTCACAAACTGTCGTATCTTTTTCCCGCTAAATTTTCCACAAGCTTTTACAGGCAAATTCCATAAAACTTTCTACATTGATTTCTTATGATTTAAGTTATAACTTGGTAAATTTTCTCTCCTTTCGGTAAAATAGATTTTGAGTTATGGCTGTTCAAAGTTGTGTGAAAACCTAAAAATCGCTCTCCTGAAAAGTTTAGAAAACTGAGATAACGACAGTTTGTGACGCTGTTGACGATATATCTTGCCTGTAAAATAGTTTAAAATGAACGAGCCTCTTATGTGATGAGCAGAGTTTTCATGTCACGGAACTCCCCTTTACGAAATTCTGTGTCTCCGTTGCGTTATCAACTTTAAGAAAAACTTTACACATGCTAGAAATTATTAGGATGGTGTGAATGAAATGTCCAAAATTAATGTTTGATTTCTAAAGGACAATAAATGAAATCTATAATACTTGGTTACTTAAAACAATCGCTGTCTGCAACAACACAGTTTTATATTGCTCAGCCAACTATTAGATTCCGTGGGGAAGAAAGTCTAGAGTCTGCGTTACAAACAAATTTTCAGCCGCACGTTGCACTGTCCTATGATCATTGAAGGTTTTCCCTCCCAAAGAGTGGTCGAGATACCGATAGAGATTCAGAGAAATACGGTGGGCGAGAAAGGGTTTCATACGGCAACTCGTGGAGAGCCTGCACCCTCCTTGTCATGCAACGTGAGTAGTATATATTGCAGCCAAATTTGCGATGCATTTCATGAAGTTTAGCGCTCTAACTTTCTGCATTAATAGGTCATCTTAACTGAGAAAGACATTATGAATCATTCCCATCATTCAAACCTCCCTTCTATGGGTAGAGAGTCAGTTTCGAATGGATCGTGATCCAACTATTGTCCTGACAGTTTATGATTGTCATAGTAGATTAGTTTTTTATTTGAAGTAATACTTCGATTCCACGATATTCCTTACACTCAGAGAACTGCGCATCTCCAGACAGTGATTCTTGTTGACCGGTGTTAACACATTAAGCACTTATGACTTTTTTTTTTTACCATACCGATTGTACGGAACCAGAGAACGACAGTAGTATGCTTTACTTCCTTCCAAAGGCTCGAAAGATTTTCCGAGAGTTCACTCCCACGGTGTTCTAAAGAAGCTTATCTGAACATGATGTTGGGCGGTGACTACAGGGTTTAGTTCTACAATCCTGTCTCACCGGAATGAAGTGTGGCAACTTAATGACAAACAATGTGTTCATTCGCCATTCTCCCTTCAAATGCACTGTTAATGTTTTTTTTTTCGGTTTCTTGAGCAAAATGACACTGTTCGAATTCATAAAGAAAAATTACTCTAAACTATGTATTCTGTATTGAGTACTTTTATAAGATCCTATTAAATGAACTGTTTTTTTAGTAATACTTGTAGCAGGCAGTTAAATTTGAACTTAAAAATTAATTTCGAACGCAGAGCAATAAGAAGATAGCAGTTGTTTAGATAGATAAATTTTGTTTTATATCATGGAACTACGATTAACTTTTAGACAATAGGAATTTAATGCTGAAACTGGATGTAAATGAACATACAGTAAATGAAGCCGGTTACAACAGAGGGATAAGATCAGAGGTAGAATCTGTTCTTTGGTCGGTCGCTGGCTTTAAAACCAAAAACAGTTTTTACTAAATTTTTACAATTGGAGATCCCTCTACAGCAATAAGGTAAGTGAAAAATGGAGGTTTTGAGTTACAAAGCTCATAAATATAAAGTACCGGTACAGCGTGGTAATTAACAGTAGTAAATCTGTGTATATATGCCTATCGAGAAAAGCAGTGTAGCACCTAGTCTGCTTTGCAGCATAAAATGGTGAATACCGAAAAGGCGGAATAATACACAACGAAGGTAGAAAAGTGAGCATTTACCTTGTTATTGCATAACCTAAACTAATGGTCAAAAGAAAAAGGACAGTAGGAACGTATAACGACGTATGTGACAACGTTTATGTATTGCAACACACGAGGATACAAAATATCAATAGTCTTGAGTGTTGAAGGCAACGAAATCCGGAAACTGCATTGTCTTGAGCCTTGTTTAAAACTCCAAATCTGATACGTTCATTTCAGATTCAGTATCCAGGAGCGCACATAAAAAACAGCAAGGTTTAGCACGTTCTTGTAAAACTGCTGCTTGGCAAGAGTAACAAGTCGTATCAGAGCTTCCACATCCTTATTACTTGTATCCTTGATTCCCGGTTTGGCTGGTTTCTTGAAGAAGAACAGAATGATGTCCAGTGGTGGTGCCTGCACCGAATAGACTTTTTCTCCTACACCTCTATACATTTTCTAAAATGATACATGTCCATGGGGGGGGATGGTTTCACTCCATCCCTCTTGCCCGATTTACTATTAAATCCCGAAAACTGGATTCGGATTAGATATCCGAATTACAAATCAGGACTTCGGATTTTCAAATCCGACATCTGAAATCCGGATTTAAATCAGAATTCGGATACCAGGAATTCGAATTTTTCAAAATCCGAATATTCTCATATCCAGAGTTTTGATAGCATTGTTTCAATTTCCATATTAACATCGAGGGAAGAAACAAAAAACTGCATTTCGCCCTGATTTTGCTATATTTCTTTGTTAGCGTTCACGAATTTTCTTTTACTTTCATCCATTCCGCTTCTGTTCTTCTTATTCGGCTGCTTCGGTTTTGTCCATTTCGAAACAAAATCGTCAAGTATGTCTCCGTACCAGTGCTTTCACTTCAACCAACTCTTCAAAACACATGTTGCGTCGCCTCCTCGTAACTAACCAGTGATTTCTTCACTAGCTACAGATAGTGGCACCCTCTGTTATCCGTATCAGAAAACGGCGACTTAATGCAGATGAGTTGTATTTTTCTCACAACAGACGCTTCAAATACGCATTAGAGGCAACAAAAAAGGAAAATAAGTTTCCACGCCGCCTTTATCTATGTTTTACCAGGAATCGAGGTAACTCGACTTACCTTGTTATTGCAGAGAGCCCTTCCACTTTACCATATTGAACTAATTTTAAAACGGGAAGTTTTACTGTATTAATTTTTTTTTACTATTTCCGGTATTATTAAAATAATAAGAACTGAGATAAAATATTTCTTGGAAGCAGAATCTACACAAAAAATCCAATTCTTATCATCTCTAACCGTTCTCTATCTATGGAGATGAAAATTGAAACCAAAAAATGGTAGCAAATTTCCACCCATTCCGTTTCCTAAAGGATAATAAAGTCGAAGATGAAAGATGCCCATGCAACACTAAATCCGATTTAAGAAAATTATTTTCGCTATCTTGTACTTTATCATTTCATCACTCTGATGATTAGTGTTAGGACCGGATATCGTAGATCTCAATCATTTCTAGTTTCAATAGAGAAATAAGAGTCTAGATCAGTGACTGCCAAACTGTCGGTAGCGAGCTACTAGTAGCTTGCGGGGACATTTTCGGTAGATCGCGTTAACGCTCCGATTGGCTAACCTTTATTCTTTCACTGATTCCTCCAAAAACAAATGTAAGATTTAAAAAAAAAAGAAGTTGGCAGTTCTTTTGATTGGTAAATTAGCTCACAGTAGGATTTGAAAACGGCACGGTAGCTAACAAGCTTCATAAGTTGAGCGACCACTGGTCTAGATTAAACATTCTTGATACGGATTACAACTGTAAAAAAAAAAAAAAAAAAAAAATATTTTTGGCATCTGTTACTATTTCTTGCTCTATCGAGATCAATATTGAAACCGAAAGTTGAAATAGCTATATGCCATTTCCGGTTTTAATAAAGAGATACGTGTAGGGATCGAATATAGTCTTGGAATGCTGAAAGATTGCAGAAAACTGTCCCTGTTTTCGCTATTTGTTCCTGTTTTTGCTCTAAAGGCAATCGACGCTAAAAGAGGAAATAGATTGTTTCTACTGCTTCTTCTTTTAATAAAGGATTAAGATAAGCTTTGGAACCTATTCTTGAAACACTAAATCGATTCCAAGTAACCGCTTCTCGCTGCGTCTCACTGTTTTTTTTTTCTTCTAAAAACTGTTGATAGACAGATAGACGAACAGACATTGCCCGTCTATAAGACTCCTCATGTTTATGCATATCTTAGTTTGGAAGTCTAAAAGAAAGTTAATGTTTTAATTATCCTTACAAAATATAATCAAATAACAATATCATATCCAGTTTCATTATATGTGCAAGATATAATATATACTAGCGTCAACTACAAGTTTCGTAGGATTAAAATAAGAAAAATTGATATGTTCCGTTAGTCCGTCTATCAGAGAGCACTAGGGCTACTATAAAAGTGACTATGTTTTCTGTCTTAAAAATTAAATATTACTATTGTGGTCTGAATTCGGATTTAAACGGCATCAGAAGTGTCACTGTTCATCTCAGCGATCCCGAAAACTATGGATTCGGGTCTAATATCTGTAATTTTTATCATTTTCATATATACACACACCTCTCTGCGTTCCCCTGCTCTAAGTTGCACTGTCAAAGTGAAATGATAAAAACCATCACAGGCTCGAACCTCATCTATGTTAAAAATTTCATCGAGATCGTTCACGTAGTTTAATAGTTAAGGCACAAAGATAGCCACTTTCACTTTTAGTTATATACTGTAAAAGATTACTATTTTCTTTTGCGTAGAGTCAAATTGTTAGTATTACCATTTCGCAGAACTTAAAAGCGATTTGTGCTGCACCAGTAACGATTTTGTTTCGTCAAATATGACAATATACAATGTTATTTGCATTCACTACACAAGTCTTTAATTTAAAGTTGAACATTTGCATTTTTCGTTGTCTGCTTCCTTTAATTTAATATTATCCCTTTTTCGCTTAACAATTAAATGACCTTCCTATTTGCCCAGTCTTATTATCTTTCGCCTGCTATGGTTATACTGAATACCGACCTTCTAATCTCTTCTAATGGAATATTTTCCCCGTAAGTTAAAGCTTTAATGTATGAAACAACGTTGTACGTACAAGGTTTAATGTTAATGCCACGTATTAGAGAACTTTCCTTGTTAATAGTGGAAACTAGTCTCTTCGGGGTTATGAATTTGAATCCTCTCTTGGTGCGACAGTTTGCTGTAGTACATGTTCCTCTGCATGTTTCATACTTTTATACTGGATATTATCAAAATGAAAATATTACTGAAATTAATTATATAAATACGACTATACATTTTATTACATAAAGTTTCACTTTTCTATGCACTAACATTCATAAGTATTTTCTTTCTGATACAAAGACTAGTCACGTGACGATATGACAAACTCTGTGACAAGTGGTAGAGCGTTCACCTCTGGTGCTTGGGGTCTCGGGTTCAAACCCTGCTCCCGCCAAGTGAACTTTGTGGTGGACAAACACCGTGTACGTGGGTTTTCTCGGGGTTCTCTCGTTTCCACCCACTTTCTTCATTCCACCATTTCATTCATTTCTCATGATCACCGTCTCCTTTAGCCTAACCGGCATAACCGTGGGACGTAAAACTCAAAGACAAACTCTGTGACATAAAAACTTGGTAGGACAAGAACAGTGGTACAGAGTATTTTGAGGATCTAAAATCATTCCTATCCTGTTCACTTTCGTATATTTTAAGGGGCACGGTGGCTCAGTGGTAGAGCGCTTACCTTTGGTGCGTAAGTTCCTTGGTTCGATCCCCGGCCAACTAAGTTTATAGTGGACGACGCCGTGTCCGTGAGATTTCTCAGAGTACTCCCGTTTACTCCCACACGCAAAATAGATGTAACACCGGGCATATAGTCCTGCCCTTGTCTTTTCAGATTACTATCTATTTTGTTCCATGGAGTACTTTCTGAAATCACGATGCTTCGCCAACTAGCAGGAGGTGACAACAGCAATCACCGACTTCTTTGCTTCTAAGGACAAAACGACGTGGAATCGAAAAACTATCAGAAAGGGTACTGCATACTGTAATGATTTTGGTAGAGTCAATAATGGACCGAGATTTATCCGCTTCACCAATTTATTATAAAATTTGATAAATACAAAACGTCTTTGATTACAAAGAGTACAATACTGTTTTCTCGTTAATGTCCAAGTAGAGGAGTATAGGTGTTTTGCACGGTGCCCCTTCTCTCAAGGCAGTCTCCAAGGCACAATCCTGTTCTGTGAGTCTGGAAGGATAGCCCCCTCAGCTCAAGGCAGCTTCGCAAGGCTTGGCTGTAGAAAGGACCCCTAGTCCAGTGCGACATCGGGAAGGATAGGTGTATCCCTAGTCCAGTGCAACCTCAGGGAAGTGGAGGTGATTTGATCAATTGGACGACTGATGCTGGGTCCCTCGGTGGTCCTCCTTTTATTTGTCCTCTTCGGGTCCTTCCGTGAGGTCCGTCTGCATTCGGTGTTCCTCGGTGTCTTCCGTGTCAGCTTGTTGTCTGCTAGATTGATTATAAACAATAACACGTGTTGAGTTGACACGTGCGTCTGTCGTGATGTGGGGATTCTTGCAATACAGTCCAACACGAAAGGATATAGGCTATTTTAAATGTTAAACTGTCTTGATTGTACTGTAATAAATACAGGTGTTTAATGTATAGAATATTGCAAGTCTTATGACTTTCTTTTTAAACGAAGGTCGAAAGAGTAAATAGTGTGTGGTAGTGAGTTATTTCCGAGACTTTGGGATCTGAATTCTGAAATAAATAAGTAGAACTTACAAGCTTGTATTCTGAGCCATTGAATGCATTACACACAGTTCTGAGTTCCGATTTTATACTTTGTCTCAGGAATGTGCTAGTACTTCTCAATCACGTGCACCCTCAGCGGTGATTATGACAGCAAACTTCTCCCGAATCAATTCCGTTCGCCGGATTCAACGCCATTCGGTTTTTTTCTTTTGGGAATACTTTAAAGGTACTGTTTAATTGCAACTATTACTTCATTTCTCTAAGGAATTTTGTAGCCTAGTTACTCTGCACTGCAGATCATAACATCGATGTTAAGTTGCATATGGAAGAAAATTGATTATTTTGGGAATATATGCTCTGCGATCAAGTATGCATGCTTTAAGTATAGTTTCTTTCAACACATACTAGCCAATGCTCGTGCTTTCTATAAGTAGACCTATGGTCCAGGGATATATTCCCGGTGGTAGCTTCAAAATTTCAAGCTGACAGAGTTCCTTTGAGTTTATGTAATTAACATACGGATCTTTGGCACCTGTTCTCCAGTTGAGATTGTGTGTTTCGAATTCCATGTTAGTTTTGGGTTTCATATAATCTCGATGGTGATAAGGAACGTTAAACAACAATTAATCCAATCAGAATTGGAATA
This sequence comes from Thermobia domestica, assembly GCF_964235325.1. NCBI lineage: Eukaryota > Metazoa > Arthropoda > Insecta > Zygentoma > Lepismatidae > Thermobia > Thermobia domestica. Next base: position 175,626,812 of record NC_137465.1, on the reverse strand, counting down.
CTATAGTTAACACTCAAACATGGACAGTTGCTCTCATTAAGTACAGCGGTATTCAATTCATTAGACGTTAATAATGTTAATAACACTTGCGGGCCACTAAACTGTACTGTGGTATTTAGAAATGTTAAGATGCTGTCATTCATTTTGATTTTTTAAATCGGGTTTCTATGATAAATACTAAATTTTTTAAGAAAAATGCAACCCACGGCAAAGAAGTTTGCAGATTATCTCTGGGACGTTCTTTGCTCTAAGAGATACAGGCTACAATCGTGTAAGATAATAATCAATATGACTTATTTACTTAGGAAAACTCGCAGTATTTTTTTTTTCTGAATACATGTAAGAAGCATACAAGCAATTAATCATCTGAGTTGCCAGCCCTTTCTCTGTTCATGTTCATGAAATCGGCCCGCTGTCGGATTGACGCGATCATATTCACAGAGAAGCCGGTCTGTATGCAGAAATTCAATGAAAGGTGGGTGAAAAACATAATTACTATAATTAACACAAGTTTCTGGACGAAAGTTGAATTTTTAAGATCCCTTTTGCTCACAACTCCGGGAATGAAGTATCAACGATTTTATTCATCCAATAATGTCAACATTTTTCTTTTACATCCTTCTTGTCGTATAACTTGTCAAGAATAAAATTCTTTTGGGCTGTGTAATTTATTATTCTGCATTTAATTTATTACTTTTTTTATTTACGTAAAACTATCTTCTACCTTGTAGCCCGTAATCTAGATAACACAACCTTTCCCTGGAATTCAGTAAATGTATGAGTACTGTATAGTAGTAAATTTATTTATTTTTTATTTTGAAAGAAAATGGACAAAATTCATAATTCATGAACGCCCAAATATATATTTCATATCTTGAAGCGACAAAAGATGGCCTGTGATCTTCAAATGTTGCCTGGCATGCTTTTGTAATAGTATTGTGCTTTTTTTTTCGTTAGTACGACGAACGCTACGGACAAGAAAAGAAAAAGAGGACAGTAGGTTTAAAGCCGATGAGATAACATGCAGTGCTAGGCGACCAGAAGAGTATATTAGATGAATTGTGCTCACAAGATTAAGAAAAATGACCATCCTCTCTCTCTTATCGATCGAGGTTTCTCAACCCTTCCCCTACACTGAGCACACATAATAATAGAGACCAACCATAATATTAAAAGTTAAAGAAAAAATAAGAAAAAAATGGAAGTACAGACTCTTTCTAGTTAATTGGTGGCAAAGACTTTTTTCTAAAGATTAATCACAAGACCGTTCTTATGCAAACCATCGCATTAGCAGAGATTACAGTGTCCCAATTTTTTGTTCTGGTCAAATACCTCATTACGAGTGGTAGGTACCTCTGTGAAAATTTAAAAAAATCCAATATTTTCTCCCTTGGTAATGAAGTTAATTAAACACTTTTGTGTAAAACGTATAATTATGAGTTATATATACATAGATAGTTTTAAAGAGAAATTTCTTTAAAGAAATACTCTTTTCTCTCCAGATTTTGATGCAACCTTAGCCATTAAAAAAAACTGGGAATCAGGAAGTATATTCTTTCCAGTATATGTTTGTCTTGAGTTAATGATTTTTAACATACGTGAAAAAATGTTCTAAATTCAACTCATACACACGAGGGTAACTCAAAAATTATACGCAATTTTGACATAGCTTTATTATACTGTTCATGCTGGCCTCTGTCCTCGTTTATTTTATTGTTATGCTGTTGTGGTCATGCTATGGAAGTTTGATCCTAATTCCTCCATTTGTCTCTATTTTGTTGCAGATAGATCATGGCCGCTCCATTAGAAGTTTACACCAAAGAGGAACAACGAACAGTAATCCGTTTTTTTTAATTTGGCCGGAAGGTGTATCCAGGACCATAATCCATGAAAGACTTTCGGCACAATACGGGAGCAGTATCTTGCCGCAAAGGAGTGTCTGTGAATGGATTGAAACATTTGTGGCCGTAGATGGTCGTACGGCTCCTTCTTTATGCATAACATTTGTGCGACCATTTTTTGTATTTTTTCAATCTATTCGTAGACACTCCATTGCGGTAAGACACTGTTCCCGATATTGTGCCGAAAGTCTTTGATGAATTGGGACCCTGATATACCTTCCGATCAGAAAACTGGATTACTGCTCGTTATTCCTCTTTAGTGCAAACTTTTAATGGTGTTACCATGATCTATCTGCAACAAACGGAAGACAAATAGAGGAATTAAAATCAAACTTTCATAGCATGACCGTAGTGATGTAACTACAATGGAGCAAGTGGAGCAGTTGCTCCAGGGTGCACAGCAAAAGGGCGCAATAGTGAAAAGAAAAATAATACGGAAAACTGTTCCTTATGGAAAGAAAGTTTTAAAACATTTCAAAAGGTATAAAGGTATGCAGTTAATTGGCAACAGCCGATACCGGGGGTAGATCGAGGAATTTTTGACGGGAGGGCGCAGTTCTGAAAAATAAACTTGAAACATTTTTCGATATTTGGTTCGCTAACTTAAAATATGGAAGGCAGTGTTTCATAATACGTATTTATCTCCCCCCTTCTGGAGACGGCATTGAGGAAATCCATGTTGCTCAACACGAGAGAATCCAGGATTACCATGAACTGGAAACGCATACATTATCTGCAATGAGTGGAGAACGCACTCAGAATCTTTCTTTTGAGAGAAATTTTAAACCTTTTTTTTCACAGAATTTGAACAAGCGCTTCGTTAGGGACAATCCATATTAAGTATGTAGTGATAACAGGAAAAAGATAAGTAAAAACTTTAGGTTTCTTAATAAAAACAACTTTGTATATACATATATACCTCACAATAACGCAGCAATAACGTTGTATATAATAACGCAGTAGCTGAAATGCATGGGGCAGGGGGCGGGCATGAGTAAATCGATGATCGATCAATGCACAGCGCAGTTAAACTAATTACGCCACTGCATGACCAGAACAGCACAATAATAAATAAGAACTAAAGTCAGTGTGAACAATGTAAGAAAAGTTATAGTCATATTGCGGGTATTTTTTCACTTACCCTCGTATGTATATTCTGAGGTATGTTTACTCAAAATGTTGACGTAAGCGCATTGATTTTGGTTGTTCCTTTTGTTTGAAAGAGTTTATCTTCGCAGTGCTCCCATAATTATTTTTTTCAGTACCAAAGACTGTGGAACACCTCGATGGATGCTAATTACGGCAAAACACATGCTTATAGGCAACCATACATTCTTTGGCGTGATTATGGTTGCATAATCGCACAGGGATTGTGCTTACTGTAAAGTAGACACCAGAAAAACAGATTTGAGATGTTTGAGTAGTTTCTTCTGTTTGAACGCGTAAGCATTATTTTACAGGTGCCTCGAGAAAAGGCAATGAAACACGTGTAAAGTAATTCGAATCAGGTGCCAAGGAGTCCTAACTACCGAAAGAGAAATACGCTAACTCAGAATGCGTGTCTGCACAACACATGTAAAAACGTGTTTCATTGATAACTTTACTTCATAATGTTAAACTTTATTTGCTTAAATGAGTTAATTTTTTAAACTTTCTTTTTGGATTGGAAATATATGAAACTTATAAGAGATAAAGGAAATTAAATATAACCATTAAAAAAAAACAAAAAGCAAAAGGTAATTATTGAAAAGAAGCTTTTATTGAATTGCGATATACTTCAACATCAACATGTTAAATTATTACGTACAAACATAATTTCTTGTATTTTCTCTTACAAACGAAAGAATACACAATAAGTCTTAAAATTAGCAGCAAGTACACTTGTATCACCAAAGCTTTATATGGGAATACAAGAAAATTACAGTTCTGACTACTACTAATACCCCGTCTCCTTTAGCCTAACCGGCATAACCGTGGGACGTAAAACTCAAAGATTTCATTTCATTTTTACTACTAATACTACTACTACTGTTCTTATTATTATCCTTCCCTTGTGGTTCAGTGGCTAGCGTGCATACGTTTGGTGGACGTAGTCTCCGTTTCGATTCCCGCTGGGAGAGCCTTGAAAACTTTACGGTGATTAAGATTTCAGCTTAAACTGTGGATCCCAGTGTTGTGTAGCTTCGGCGCTTTAGGGGACGCTAAAGTCGAAGGGATTCAATCAACCAACGCGTAATGTCCATTCGTGTCACTTCTGGAGTTTGTATTATTCTTTCCAAGAGGAATTGTTCCAAGACGAAACATCTGTTACTAGTATTCGGTTTTATCATGAGAAATTATCTGGATGTTCGATCAGTGTTGTACAAATTTTTCGTTACTTAACTATTGTGTACTTTTCACTTGAAATGTGACAAGGGCGGATCCATACGGAATAGTTCTAATGGACCCACAGATTGTATGAAGGTGAGGGCTCACTTTCTTAATTTCGGCACATAGTATAGATTTGACGCCAAGATACTTAGAGCAAATAAATAAAAGACTGACACCGTTCTTATGCCTGACCACTATTTCGTAGTAGCCTCTCTCCCTCTTACTATATAGGGGGCACAGTATCTCAAACACTTACCTTTGATGCGTGGGATCTCTGGATCGATCTCGGCCAAGTAGGTTTGTGTTGTGAAACATCGTGTCTGTGGGTTTTCTCGGGGTACTTCCGTTTCCTTTCACATTTTCATTTCACCAATTCTTCCCTCATCGTTCAGTTGCCTTAATCATCCGTCTCTCTCAGCCAAAAGGCCATATTTGCGGTATGTTAAACTGAACGATTCCATTTCTTTTATTACTCAGTTTTTTTTTATTACTACAAGATATATGCAAAATATCAGCAATATCTGCTTCTCTCTCCTTTGGTGGTACAATCACGAACATTAATAAATGGAGGCTGAAGCCATTATTTCTTATGGCTCCAACCTCCATCTATTAATGTTCGTGACTGTATATATCTCTCAGAACTTTGTGATATTACCTGAATGATAACTTACTTCAGTCTCTGAATCCGATGCTTCTATTTTCAGTACTGATTTACAGTGACGTATTTACGATTTTGTTTCAGGGGGGCTTTGCTAACTTTCGGGGGGGCTTTGTCTGAAAATGTGAAAATTCTGCAAGATATTCCATATACTTTACTATAGTAAGATTTCGGGGGGGCTTAAGCCTGGAAGCCCCCTAAATACGCCACTGCTGATTTATAATATATTTCATAATTTTCTTTACAACAATCAGCACTGCATTCAGATTACCATCTAATCCAGAAAAAATCCGAATTGCTAGAAGTTAGGATTAGATTCACTTATAATAGCAATCATATAAAGAAGTGTTCACTAATTATATTAAAGTACAAATGCGAACAGAAGTGACCGGTCAACCCAACTCTTCAGAAACTCACTAAAGAAAAGTGATCTCAACAGAAAACAATACACATTAATATACGAAGTTGTTTCTGGAGTATAAATGAAGGCGTGAATATCTGAGAACAGAATTGCCGGTAATATACAACAAAATAATCCGAGATGGTGCTCCATGTCACTCCTGTTACCAACGGAAGGTCAATTAAAACAGTGTTACATTTGTATACAACAAACTTGGTTATGATAAAGAGAAAAAATAACCTAAGGAAAATACAGTAAAATTACAAAATGAAAAACTTTCGTTTCAAAGAAAATAGGAAGATATTTCCTACATATTCTAAACTAATGGATTGAAACGAAAATAGGAAAAAGATCCGGAGTATGTTTAGTACAAGGGGTCCAGAAGCACGTAAAACACACAAAATTTACAGGAGAAATGAATGATGCAAGTACTTCGACGTAAAATAACGTAACCAAATCTAACCTAACCTGCCATAAACTAACTTAAGCTAACCTTAACTAACCTAAAATTAGTAGAAATAAGCGAAATTCTATCGTTTTCTGGAAAATTATGCGGGACCCCTACACTAATTTAACATAAACTAACCTAACTTAAACTAAACTAAACTAACGTAAGCTAGCCTAAACTAACCTAACGTACTCTAAACTAACCGAATGTGAACAGAAATTACCAAAATTGTAACCTTTTTTTTTAGAGAAAAGAGCTGGACCCCTTCTGCTAAACATAGGTCAAAGATCCTACAGCATAAAGAGAGATAATCCGTAGATATAGATTCTACTGTGAAGATTTAGTTTAAATAGCAGTTTGAGATATCATAAGCTAAGTTGTTGAAAATGTGCCGTAAATGATGAAAAAAGTCTGTAAGTTTTCCGACATGGTTTATGTATTCATACTTCGCTGCGAAATTAAAATACCGCAAGGTCTTATCACGGCGAAATTACAGTAATTATGTGATATCTTCAAATAGATAAAAGATAAAATGTGTAACCAGATCGCCCTAGACAATATTATTTTGCGTGAACCATCGTTATCACGAGTCACGTAGTAGCTTTCCGTTTGCAGCCATTTAAGAAATGCGAAAATAAATGCCGATTTTCTAAGTGGCTGGAAATCGAAAGCAGATAAGTGAGCTGTGGTAACGATATCTCTTCTAAAATAATAGTGCCTAGGGAGCTCTTGTTCCACTTTTCGATTATCTTTTATCTAGTTGAAGATATCACATAATTACTGTAAAATTAGCGGCATTTAATTTCGCTGTGATGGGCCTCTTAAGCACGTCACGTATGAGGGATACTATCCCTCGGCAAGCATACTATTCGGAGAAGAAAAAGAAATGGGGGGAAGGGAAAGGAATCAGCCTGGGAAGTGTATGTTAGGCATCATCCTGGCATTTACCTGGTGTGAGTGAGGAGAGGCTTACTCAGCGTGGCTGACCTAAAAAACACACATCTTTTCGACCGAGTGTCCCCACATAGAATTGAACCCGGGACCGCTCGTACCAAAGGCAAGAGCGTTAGTAACTACGGTACGCAGGACTACGCAATAAATATTACATAATAAAATGTGTTGTACTGAAGATCCACAGATGGCTGCAAGACACATCAGAAGGAAATCTTAGTGTCCTACCAGAAAAAAAAGTTATTTTCTAAGCCCGAAGGGGATGGAGGGGAGTGAAGACTGATACACAAGTGAAATTGTGAACACACATTTTCATACACGTGAAATTAATGTTGGGTATAGTTTCTCGTCTCATCACGTAAATTTTGCAAAAGTCTCATCTCTGAGTCCAGAAAGATTTTCTTGCCTCTTCTGTACAATTATGTAAAAAATTGCTGCTCTATTTGTTTTTAAAGTTTTCCCTAAAAGGTTAAAGAGGCCTTCAGCGCCACGAGAAGTCCACGAACGAATGTGCAATATAACAACATTTAAACTATACATAATATTGAAAAATGTTGTTTAATAACTTGTGTATTTTTGAACATTGATAACTGATCTCAACTATGTTCGTATAATCAATTCATCAAATGTATAATTTTATACCATGAATCGTGTAATACTAAAACAGTACTTAATATCTAAGACTTCGGTGAACTAATACAGCCCAATAAACTCGTGAAATTTCTCGTCTCGCCTCGGAGACGAGACAAGAATTATCATGCTTCTCGTCTCGTCTCGAAAACAAGGATTGACATCTTTCTAGCTTCGAAGACAATAAAAAGATTATCGTGTTTCTCGTCTCGTCTCGAAGACAAAACGAGGATTGTCATGTTTGTCATGTTTCTCGTCTCGTCTCGAAAACAAGACAAGGATTGTTATGTTTCTCGTCTCGTCTCGAAGACAAGACAAGGATTGTCTGTTTCTCGTCTCGTCTCGAGGACAAGACAAGGATTGTCATGTTTCTCGTATTGTCTCGAATTTGTTGTTTTACATTGTGTTCTCCACGAAACGAGAAATTTTTCGTCTCAAAAAAAACACTTTTAATTTTTAATGTACATTGCATATACATTAGTCACAGTAAATATATTAAGTACTGTATTTAATAAATAAATTTAATATATATTATACGTTAAAAAGTAGCGTGTCTTTTGCGCACGAGATGGAGCTAGTATCCCAAATCTCAGGGTACAACTGTCGCTTCCAAAAAATTACAATGGGCAAAAATAGGTACAGGAGACGGTGTGACGTCATGCTTCCCCCTACCTGTTCAGATCCACTTTCACCCTGGTCAGAATTATTAATATAATCAGACGTAGAGTATTGCGTCTTGAAGATCAGGGGACATTTTGCAAAACAGCGCTATCTTTGGCAATTTCGTTTCGATAAAGACGGCACTGTTGTGTAGAAGAAATTTGTGCTATTTATGGGCAAGCTACGTTATTGAAAGCAACAGCCAAAAGATGGTTTAGTTGCTTTCGTTCTAGAAATCTCGGTGTCTGAGATGTTCCTCGGAGAGAATATCATCACAAAAAAAGTGGATGATATTTTGGCAAAAGTTGAGCTGGACCTGTAATGTTGACAATAATGTTAAAACGGTTCTTTTAAATTATTGAGCCATTAAAATGCCAACTCCGCTGAATAAAAATCCATTTATTTATATCTTGTCCTGACAACGACATTCCAAAATCCTATTATTTAAAACATATATAACATATGAATATTTTTTTATATCGATATTATAATTAACATATTTCTTTTTCTTTTTCTTCTTCGAATTACATAATCAGCCTAATACATATTTTAAAATATCTTACGCCCTAATAAAATAAGGATTTACAAGTAGTAAAAATATACAAATATACAACGTACTGTTTTAATGTTGACATTGATGTAGCTCTTAAAATGTAAGAGGATGATATCCTTCACTGATTAATTAGAGTTTACCATTTCTCTGAACACAGAGATTATGTGAGATAGAACGTGCTCTTTTAAAGTGGAATCCGAACTACTACTAGGGCCGCGGTGGCTCAGTGGTAGAGCATTCAGCTCTGGTGCACGGGATCCCGGGTTCAAACCATGCTCCCGCCAAGTGAACTTTGTGGTGGACAAACAACGTGTGCGTGGGTTTCCTCGGGGTTCTCCCGTTTCCTCCCAGTTTCTTCATTCCACCATTTCATTCATTCCTCATCATCGCCGTCTCCTTTAGCCTAGCCGGCATAACTGTGGGACGTAAAACTTAAAACTTTCAATTCATTTCCGAACCACTGCTGTACTTACAGTATAAATGCAAAGCAAGTTTTCCTACCAGGAAACGAACCTGGGACCATGCACAGAGCCACACGTTTGCCACTTGGCAAGGCTTCGCTGCTTTTCAAGTATCTGTTATACAGAAGTGGTTCAAATCATAATTTCATTTGTATTTTAAATATTTTCATCCCATATTAAGCCCTAGAGTAAAATTTTTACAGTGTTAAAAATTCCTTAGTAGCTGCACGCCATCTTTATTTTTACCCCTTTCATTTATTATATGGGAAATATTTTTTTCTATTTTCTTTGAAATGAACTCGAATTATTTATTTATGTATTTTTATTTATTTGCTGGTTTCTCCTTCAAGTGTAGTTAATTGCCTCTTGCGTTTTCAAAATTGATTTGAATTATTTCCCGTGTAAATATATATATAATGTGTGTGTGTGTATGTGTCTCAATCCATCAAAATTTCACTTTAGTTACAAGAAAAAAAATAAATAAACTTCATCGGCCTATATAAAATCGAACGTGAGTTTGTGTAAGATAACTGCAGCAATTAAAATGAAGCTTCGCTTGATTATAAACCTTAAGTCTCCTAAAAATATGATTTTATACTGATAATTTTCGACATTGGAGCAAATGAAATGAAATCTTCGTTTTATGTATCACGATTATTCGTGTAGGCGAAAGGAGACGATAATGACGATAAATGTATGAAATGGTGGAGTGAGGAAACGAAAGAATCCCGAAAAAACTCATACACGGCATTTGTCCACACAAACACTACCTGGCCCGGGGCCGCGGTGGCTCAGTGGTACTTGGGGTCCCGGGATCGATCCCAGCTCTCGCCAAGTGAACTTTGTAGTGGACAAACACTGTGTATGTGGCTTTCCTCGGCGTTCGCCCGTTTCCTCCCACTTTCGTCAATCCACCATTTTCATTCATTTCCCATCGTCACCGTCTCCTTTAGCCTATCTGGCATAACCTTGGGGCGTAAAACTCAAAGATTTCATTTCATTACTACCTGGCCCGAGCTATGATCGAACCAGAGACACAAGATGTGAACGCTCTACCACTGAGCCACAGCTGCCCCGGGATGGGAGTAAAGAGGTAGGCAAGGTTAACATGGAAATGTAATCGAAAATCACCAATATTAGTATCTAACTCAGTTTTCGAGGTCACTGAGATGAATAGTAACACTTTCGATACCATTTCAGTCCAAGTTCGTCCCCCGCCGGTATGGAGGTTAATGATAACTGGAAGTGGGTAGAGGGTGACATGTAAAAATAATCGAAAACAACTTAAATTTATGTATATATACTTATCCTGGTTAGCCGAAAGGAAGAGTGGGATGTGATTTACGTACAAGTTCAGCCCCATCCGTATGGGAGGTGAAACTGATGAAGGATGCGGTGGGAATACACATTTCATTGAAGTGAGTATCCTAAAGCAGTCTTCAATTGTTATTCGTAAACATATTCTTCTCGTGCGAAGAACGGCCATTTCAGCCAGTTCCCTATATAAATCAGTAAGTTCAAAATTAAAAATGGTGCAGGAATTTAACGGCGTTAATAACAACTTTTTTTAAAAAATAAAACTTTATTTTACCCCTAGGTTTATATTATAAAAGTTGGCTGACAGTTCACCCTCGATGTAGGAATGTAGAGAGATGCCGCACAGTGGTTAATACCGCATAGAAACGTACTGCAGAACTAGAAAGTATGACAATGCTGGAAACATGTGTCTCGCACTTGTAGTAGGCGTGATAAGAATCGCCATAAATATCACATCGGTGCGCGTCTTATTTGTTGCGTGAGAGCACGTTTCAAGAAAATTGGTCTGTGATCTAACTTTTTTACGGACAGTGAGAAAAGTTAAAGTGTAGGTGAAAACTTGTTAACTTTTATTGTATAATCTTGCTATAGAATTAAAACCTTATATATATCAAAGATTAGTATAACGTATTTTTGTTTCCTGTAAAATCCATAGGATCTTTTGATAAATAAAGTTATGTTCAACAAACAACAGAATGGGGAATACCAAGTAGTCATTGCGAAGTAACTCCGCGCGGTATTTATCACGAAGCCTGGCCATTTACAATGGGTACTAGGTTTTTCAGATGTAAAAAATTAAAAGTATGAAAAGAAATTGAAGATTTATCGTATCCTATAAAGCAGTGTAAGTGGCATTTTATGATAATTTCGCTTCTAATGAGGCACGTCTGTTCAAGTCCAGCTGATTCTGAGGACATACGTCAGGCACGTAGCCAGGATTTAGTGAAGTAGGAGGGGGGGGGGGTCCGCGACATGAAATACTGTTATCATCACACCAGGGGCTCGATCATTCTAAGCTATTTTACTGGAACATATATTAGTTCGTTTAGCCAGGATTTAGTAACGAGAGAGGGGGAAGCGTGATATGAAATTCTGAAGGCTCAGGAGCTTGATCAATGTAAACTACTTTACTATCAACATATATCGGTTTGATAGGATTAGAGGCGGATCCAGGACGGATTTCTGGGAGGGCGGTGTGTTGTAATACTGCTACTTAGAGCGACTTTTAAGAGCTCCGAACTCTGGGATGGGTATTATTTATATATAAAATTTAAATAACACTTTCCTCTTCTGGGGGGGGGGAGATTGCCTGATCGCCCGCTGGATCCGCCACTGGTTAGGACAATAAAATGAGGATATGTTGGTAAGTATTTTAATAACAAACTATGAAGAAATCTCAAGTAATAAAAGAATAAAAAAAGTATTGAAAAAGATTTTACAATATTTACGTTCCTTTCTTTGTTCATCCAAATTTAACAATTTTCCTTTCATTATGATCTCAACTATTATGAAAAGTACATATTCACTATTATAAAAAGTACATACTCAATAATGTCTTGTAAAATATTTTACAATATCTGCGTTCCTTTTTCTGTTGAATCAAATGCTAATAGAACTCCTTTTCCATATAAATTTTTGTTTTTATTATTACGTCAACTACTGTCGGTTCCAAATGACAGGTTAAAGGAGCAGTAGAAAATTGTTTTTGAAATAATATGTTTGATTCTGCAAGGATGCGATGACGAAAAGTTATGATAAAAAACGTCCACGCTGTTACTCAACGGCACTATGCTTTCGGAAGCTTGAAATCTCCCTGACTAGTAGTAGAAATTCTGAGAATGCTGTAACTTTTCTAGAAATTTTAAATTCCCTGACTTTTGCAGGATATCTCGCTCACCTCGCCACTACGTATTGCAAGTAATACAAATCTCTTCATAAGAAAGAGTAACCGAAAGCTTCCTGTATTTTTTTTTAAAATTTTTAACGCTGATCTTTCTTTTTCTCATTTCATTTTGTTTTATCCTTCCTTATTTCTTTCATTTCTGGTCTCGAAGGGAAGGTCCGGACCCCCCAGACCCTCCTCTTGGCTACGTGCCTGCATACGTACATGGAGAACAGTTGTATGATGATGATGACATTTATGGTGCTGACTTACCAAGTTCAGAAAATGTATGCATTATTTCTAATGATTTCGGAAGAGCTGTACAGTTGTGATATCGTAGAGTGCTTTGTTCCAACTAGTCCCACGCAACATGCAGTGTGGTTAGGACTTACCAGAAAACTATATGTACGACTTGTGCATGAAATAAACTTAATTGGATTGTAGTGAATTGTCTGATTATTACATGAAAGCTTATTTTCTTCTCGTACATTCGGACGTATACCATTTGACGGTGAAGTACCGTACCTAGTTCTTCTGCCAATTGCCGAGTACTGGTAGATGGATTTGCCTCAACTGTTTAGTGAAGAGAGTCCGAATCAGAAATTAGTCTGCCAGTGTGTGTATTATCTTCGAGATTTATTTTTTGATTTATTTCTTTGCGGTAACATTACTAACAACACCTTATTCTTTTGGGTGATAGATGTCCATTTCCATATACTCCAACTGAAATTCATAAAGCAAAAGTTCACGAATAAGACAATTTTGCTTGTCCACTTTGACTTGTCGAAAACAACAAAAAAAGTTTGGTATTAAATATTTAATATATGCTATTCTAAAGAATGTATTGGACAGTATATAAGAATATCGGTAAATATAATCATGATTGAGATGAGGGACTTCAATCTCGATATCGTCAGCAGGATTTAAAGTACGAAAACAACTCTTAAGAAACTCAGACTCTTTATGTACGAAGGAATGAAATATAGAATTAGCAAGCTGTGACCATTAAACGTTTTAAATCATGATCACCATAATGCTTTTGTAACATAGAATAGAAGGCACTCCTCATGGGACTCGTAGAAAAACTAAGTGAGGCTGCAAGGAACATTATGGTAGTAAGATGAAAGAAAAACACTAGTTCTTTTACTAGTTAAAATTGCCATCTATGGAGAAGATAAATAAAGTTCAACTAAAAGCAAAACCTTGTTGGGATTCTTAAAAGATGAAGAATTGCTACATTTTTCTCTTATATTTTTCTAGTTCCTTTTCGTTTTATGGTCGTGTTTTTATCACTTGTTGGAAAGAGAAAGAACTTAGCAATTGTAAGAGTAAGTTAAAAGGAAAATAGGTTGATATATCTAGAAAAGAAGTCGAGATTTTCCTTGCCGATATTATTTAATTAGTACAATTGGAAATCCTGTTGTTATCGAATAAGGCAGTATTCCATTATTTGGTATACTGCCGAACCCTTATCCATTATTTTCCAACCTACGATGAAATAAATAAAACATTTCCTACTATAATCGTTAAATATTGTGGTCGGATGTGGCGCTACGAGAGGAACATATTGGCCACTCGATTGCCATTTCAGAATTTTGCTTTGCCTTGGTATACGACCGTCTGTTCTTAGATAATATTGTTAAAATGACTCTCACTTTAGAATTTCTCTGAGGATCTGACTCTTCTGTCCTGTTTCTACACTGAAATTATAATGATGAATCCGCCATTGGTTTCTCCTTATCTGGAAGACTCACAGCATTTCCTGAAAAAGAGCTCCCATGTAGCTAAGCGGTTAGCGTACGAGCCTTTGGCGTGGGAGACCTGGGTTCATTCCCAGCGGGAGTTAGTGTGGTTCGGATCCCACGTTAAGCTGTAGGTCGACGTCTCATATAGCTTTGCTGCTGAAGGGACGCTAAACTGAAATCAACAATTTCCTGAAAAATTCATTCTGTATTGGCTCAATTTTTTTTGTATGAACTAGCTTTGTGTCACTCATGAACGATTCAATCATTACGATCGAATCATGGCGTGAATCAGATGTATATATTATAAATATTTATAGAAATGATTTGATTCTTATAATGAATCATTCTACAATGAATTGTTTGCCATAATCGAAATGAGTTATCTGTAATGGGTCAAATTTTTGCCCCACTCTACATTTATTTGCTGATTAATTCTTTACATTCATAAAAAAAACTTAGGTATGCTCGTAAGATTACATGCCGGTACTACGTAATGTTTATGTACTGTTTATAGAATAACAATTTCATTAACTGGTTAGCTTCCAATTCCCTTTTAGTTATTATAAATAGTATTATATTTTTTGCTTCTTGTCTATGATGGAAATAGGTGAGTAAAGCTCCTTGCATTCTTCTGTTTCACTTCTCTCCATCCTCTTCTTCCGAATGCTGATATTTACCTGAACACACAAATTCTTAACTGACAGTTTGTTTTAACAACGGAAAAAGGTTATGTCTTCTTTTCTTTAGAAACAAAAACATATAAAAATATAACTGCATTAATATAGTATGTGAATTCACCTTTAACCTCAATAATTAGAATAGAGTCAAATACAAATTTTATTTGTCGAAGAATGTGCGAGAACATCTTTATACAGGGTGTTACATAAATGTAGGGATGCGCACGAGTCGAGTCGAGACAGAATTTTCCTGAGAAAATTCGAGTCGAGACACAGCTCTTCCAATAGAAAATTATACGTTTTTCGAGTCGAGACATCACTTTTACAGCACATTTTCGAGACGAGACAGCCTCAAATCTTGTCTCGTGCGCATCCCTACATAAATGTGTCACAATATTTTGAGGACAGATTCCTTACATCAAAATCAGAAAAACAGCTCGTATGGACCTATGCTCAAAAGTTGATACTTTTGGAGTAATATAGGGTGCTGAAAACTTGAAATAAGTGAAGCACAATCATTTTTAGAGACGCTGTTTGGGAGTACTTGATCATTGTGCACCTACCTTTCTAAAAATTGGTATGCAAGCACTGGACCATTCTTAAACATGGACATGTGGATAGTTCACACACCTATTCCGCAGTAATGTCTTGACCCAACTACGATAGATCCGATAGTAGTGAAGCTATGAACATTTAAATTTCACTTATTTCACGTTTTCGGCACCCTATAACTCTGAAATTATCCACTTTTGAGCACAGGTTCATATGAACTTTGTTTTTCTTATTTTGATATAAGGAATTCGTTTCCAAAACATTGTGACACATTTATCTAACACCCTCTATAAATTAAGATTGCTCTCTACAATTTGACATTTTGCCTTTGGATATGCCATTTTGCCTTTATGAATATTTTTCTTAACTTCTAAATGCACAATGTTTCCAGGCTCTGTAGACATTAATGAGTATTTATTATTTTTGACAAGTACCAAACTCTATAATGTGTCAACCTAATTCCTGTTTTTAAAATTTTCTGTGAAGTGCAAAAGTCAACCTTTATTACCCTCTTTTCTTTCTTTCTTATCTACAATTATGAGTGTATAAAATTATCAATTAGCGGATGCAGTGTTAAAGAACTATCCAAAGTTTGATTAGCATGAATTCAAACTTTGTTTCAGAGGTTGATGTTAACAACCCTTTATATAAGATCTTTCTCGGACACAACCCATTGTCCGCACGACTCTACCTCACTGAGCACACGACACTATTATAGTATCGTGTGTATCAATTTCAGCTCCTTTTTAAAATCTCCCGGATCGAATCTATCCACGGAGGAAAACCTTAGGCACAGTCAGATGAGGATTTATGACTGTTGTCTCCGCGATCTTAATAGCTTCTTTGAAAATGTTGAACTTGTAAATTCCAAACATTTTCCTGAGTAGACTTGCTAACACTTGTTAAGTGCAGTAAGCTTCAGGATTATTTCATGATGTTGATCTGCTAGTGTGGACTATTTTTGTCGAAATGGTAAGGGGAATTGACAAGTCTATCTCGTATCGCATGTTACGTTTCATCTTCATCTGTGTGGCGCTTCGAAGATTGTAACTTCCTAGCTACTAAACAATGCATTCATAAACTGATCTGTGCCAGGGGCGGATCCAGGGGGGGGGGCGATTGCCCCCCCCCGAAGAGGAAACTTTCTTGTTTTATATATATAAATAAAATCCATCCCAGAGTTTGGAGCCCTTAAAAGTAGCATTATGACAACCCACCGCCCTCCCCCCCAGAAGTCGGCCCTGGATCCGCCCCTGATCTGTGCTAAATTTCCTTTAGACGTTATCAACTTTTCTCACGACTCTACAACTTCAATCTCATTATTACATTTCATTTAGTAAAATGTGTCATACAAAACTAAAATCTCTTGTTATACTTCAATAGGTTATTTGACTCTGTCATACTTTGAGTTTTTGAGTTTGATAACGCTTCGTCTAACTTCTCAGAGTATTAATTAACTATTTCTCACCCAAAGTTAACCTTCCTTGGGCTTAACTGAATTGTATATCTTTGAAAATAATCTCTCATCAGAAGGCACCTAAATAGTCCTCTATTTAAATTCTAATTTCTTGCTGTCGTTCCGGGGCTATGGCTTGTGCCAGAGCTACTACTATAGAAGGAATTTTCAGTGTACTGCAAACGTTTAAATTCTGCTGTTATTATTTACATTCTACGTTAATGTGGTATTCTACAATCACCACTTCCCCAAATAAAAGAATTTTACTAATCTCTTTTAAGAACTAAAATCTGTACTACATCAGAGTTCACAATACAGCTACAACGTAGTTTGACAGATTATGACCGTTAATAATGGTTTATATGTAATGGCGTAATAAATAATCCGGCCGGGTACACAGACGTATCTCAACCGTCAAGCATCTAATGATGTCAATATCTAACAATTAATAATATGGCAAATTATATACAGGGTGTTTCAAAACAACACCGACAACGTTTGGGAGGTGATTCCTGACACCAAGATAAGGCAAAAAGTATAGACCAACCTGGGTACAAAATGCTTTCTTTCGCAATTATAGCCTGCAGAAAACAAACAAACAAAAAAAAACTTTAAAGGTGCATAGCTCCAGTACTATGGGACCTACAGTAATCGGGTCAAGACTTCACTGAGGAACTAATAGGTGCGCTATCCAAAAATATATGTTTCAGAATCCTAAGGTACTCACGCAACAATTTTTATAGAGGGAGTTTGGCTACAAGCATATAATTTGAAGTACTCTCCAACTACCTCTATAAAAGTTGTTGTGGAAGTACCACAGGATTCTGAAACATATATTTTTGGGTAGCGCACCTAATAGTTTCTCAGTAAAGTCTTGACCCGATTACTGTAGGTCCCATAGCACTGGAGCTATGGACCTTTTTAAGATTAATTTTTTCATATTTTTGGCAGTCTATAACTCCGAAAGGGAGCATTTGTGCACTCAGGTTGGCCTATACTCTTTTGTCTTATCTCGGTGTGAGGAATCACTTCCCAAACGTTCTCGGTGTTGTTTTGAAACACCCTGTATAACTGAAACAATACTTACCATAGGCGGCTCATTGGACACTCAATAGTGTACTTACTATAAAAGAACACAAGGGCTGCAGGTAAACCCTACATTACAATTAAGGAGGTTCTTTAAGGACTCTTCCTTAAATCTACCCAATGCGAACTTACTATAAAGAAGACGAAGAATAACATAATTAATTATATCACTAAATGAGTATAGAAACAATGCATTTTATCTGTATGTTGCGGTTAACAATAAAAACACAATTGGATGGGTTACATCAAAACATTAATAGAGTGTTTACCCTCAAGTGAGTGAGGTAGATTAGAATGTAAACAATAGGTAGTATTTTGAATGGTTATATTGAAACGAAAGTCTTAACCCACTTCAGATGTTTTTTTTTTCTGCCGTAGTATCTCGAAGAATTTCACTTCCGGCATCAAAAGTAGTGTCCACACACATCCAATCTTAATCCTTGGAAGGCGATCAGGAAAGAGACTTGTTCTCTTAGTAGCTGGAACACAATAATATCCAGACAGTTTTGATGGATGGCAAAACTTCTGGGATGGTACACTCGTATTGAAAATGAAAGATGGCGGAAGCAAACGGTCAAGTGGAACTCCTCGACGACACTCCTCTTCTGGCGGTCTCTTAGCTCTGGCAATCAGGAATTTAGTTACAGAGATGAAGCATTCGGGTAAAGAAAAGTGCCAGATTCCTTCCACTCACCGATAGACACCCAGGAAACAATCACGAGTTCGGAGGCTTAGCCGACGAAAGATGAACAAAGGTAATAATTCAGATTTTCGTGAAAGGTGGTTTGTCATTGAAATAATATACGCGACTCAGAAATTGTAACTTTTAGTTCAGGTTTATTATTTAACGAGAACAGTTAGCAGACCATGTTACAAAGGTATTAATTGTGAATATGACTTTGGATCCAAAGAATAGGTATTTAGAAGAAGTTTTAGGCCCTAAGCTGTATATTTGAAACTAGTGATGTGGTAACAAGATGCACGCAAATTGATAAGTCCAAGAGAGTTACAGGGTAAAAGGAGCAACTTAATTGACAAGAAGTATAATCTTTAAGGGTCTATGTTTCGGTACCTGTAAAAGGTTGTAAACACAAGAGTCCGTGAAGGCGAAGATTTATAAATGTTTTTGGGAGAGCTTGAAACAAAACGTAGCGGTCGTAACACAAATTATAACGGTGTTTATAGCACTGAAGATGATATTCACTAGCGGTATGGGACAAACTGTGTCCGCTTAATAACGCACGCAATCCATAATCACATTGTAATACATGTTACAGTAATGTTACTAGCGACTCTTGACGAATACTGTCTAACCAACTGAGAATAAGTCACAACGTCAGAATTAAAGTATTATAAGAGAAATGTGAAGGTGTCGCTAAATCAACAAACTTAAACTTATCGTCGCAGAAGACGAGTAGTATTTTCCAAGCATTGAAGAAGCGAAGAAACCCTGAAGTTCCCTCAAATACTGGAGAGTGCTGGTCTCAAGACACAAAGTGACGTCTGGTTAGCGTCACGCGTATACCAAGTTTCTCCACCAAGAGAACGGCAGTTCCTTGCATTTTTAATGAGGCCTCATCTTTTACACACAATATTACGAAAGAGTTATGTGGATAATATACAGTGCTAAAAAGTAATTATAAAGCTCAACCGAAAATAAGCTTGTGCGGAAGGCTTAGTAAGGTTTGGGTGGATCATATGACTACGCCTTAATTGATAAAATTATATATATTAACAAATTTTGAGATTAAGACAGGATGTGAAAGTTGAGAGGATGAGCCTTAATAATGCCAAGTTGCAGTTATAATGATTATAAAATTTTAGATGGCAGTAACAGATATGTAGATATCATAAATAGAAATAAATGTCAGACAACGCTTGAACATGCAGAGTGAGAGATAAACAAAATAGTAAATTTTATCCATTTGTATAGTTTCACGAAAATCATGTCAAACGAAAATAAACATTATTAAAAGATCGGTCATGATAAGGGCCAATTTCTGCCTAGTAGTGGATTGTTATGAAAGTTGATACCTGTAACCCACACCATATTCCGCGTCAAAGGCCGTTTAGGTTGTGTTGAGATCATTTCCAGTTGTCCCTGTGAATCGTCCCGAAGTTACCTCTGATTCTAACCTTCGAAAAATCGAGGTGGGTGCGTGTTAAACGGATTTGCGTGGAAAGCCCCAACATGAAGGGGAAAATTTGTAATTATGTTTTGTTCCTCTGATAAAAACACATAAAATAACCGAATAACGAGACCACAAGTTTATTTGCTACATTATGAGAGCAATTTGTTTAGGAAAAAGCGCGTTCGATGAACCTGTATTTCACCATCAATATTAGTTTTTGAAGTTATAGTAACAATAGAGCGGACACTCAGAACACCAGAAGTATGCCAAACTGTAGTCTGATATGTCTACTTGAACATACTTCAAACTCAGATTGTTCTGGAAATCCGCTATTAGATATATACAGGGTGGCCCATTTTAATCTTTCCACGGAAATATCTCGAAAACGGTTCAACATAAATGAACCAAACAAAAATTCGAAAAGGAAATGCCATAGGGCACATCGAATGGTGTTATCGCTGTGTCCCCCAGGGCTACTCTTCAGGGGGCCCAGGGTCCAACTTGAAAATTTTAAATAAAAACATGGAAGGAATGATACCTCGTTTGAGAGATCTTTAAAAACTACAAAGCGTAGTGCCAAAAGATTTTTCAAATCAGGCACCGTATTCAAAATGGCCGCCAAGACATGGTGCCTGTATCAGGTAAAGCGTACAGTATCACTAACATCGAAACGATTGAACATAAATGAACCAAACAAAAACTCAAATAGGAAAGACCATGGAACACATTCCAGGGCCGTCATTCATGGGACCCAGGTCCCAACTTCAAAATTTTAAATGGAAACATGGGGTGAATGACACCTCGTTCAATAGATCTTTAAAAACTAAAACGCGCTGCAATAAAAGATTTTTCATATCCGTCATAGTATTCAAAATGGTCACTAAGACATGGTTCCTGTATCAGATAAAACGTCCAGTACCATTAATAAGGCAAATGAACCGAACAAAAACTCAAATAGGAAAGTCATGGGGCACATCGAATGGTATTGTCGCACTACCTCCCGGAGATCCAGAGCCAATTCAAAATTTTAAATAGAAACATGGGGTGAGTAATACCTCGCTCACATTGCAAAAAGTGCAATGCTCGACAATTTTGCTTTGCATTTCAGTTGACTGATTTTTGCATGAAATCATTGCATGCAATAAAAATGGAAAGTACCATTTAGCACGAATTTTACCAACGTTTTCTCATTACAGAGACATCTATCTTATAAAAACACATTTCAGATAATTTTGTTACGTAGATTCAATTTCCAAATACTAAGGTTCACATTCGCAATTTCACCATCCCTTCTCTCTTCAAAGGAGGGAGGTTACAGCGATAATTTTCTAGGAATTAGATTTCCTCTTTTGCATTAAGTCACTTTTATTTTAATAACCTTTCTCTCTGCTACATCGTTCTCGAGTCGGGGAAAAATAAATAGCCTCTGTGATTTCTTATATGAGTTTTACTCTATTCATTTATCTCCAATCATTTTCATATTAGTGGTACTGGACGTTTTATCTGGTACAGGGACCATGTTTTGGCGTCCAATTTTAAAACGGTGATCCATATGAAAAATGTTTTGTCACAACGCTGTTTAGTGTTTAAAGAAATATCACTCGACCCATGTTTCCATTTAAATTTCAAAGTTGGGCCCTGGGCCCCCATGAAGAACGGCCCTGGAGGGCACCAAAAATCATCATTCGACGTACCCCATACCATTTTCCTGTTTCACTTTTTATTCTGTTCATTTATCTCCAACCGTTTTCTCACTACTGGTACTGGACGTTTTATTTGATATAGGCACCATGTCTTGGCTACCATTTTGAATACGGTGACCGATATGAACATTTTCTTGCCCCAACGCTTTGTAGTTTTTAAAGATTATAGAACGAGGTATCATTCGCCCCATGTTTCTATTTAAAATTTTAAAGTTGAGCCCTCATGAAGGGTGCCTCTGGGGGGTACCACGATAACACCATCCGATGTGCCCTATGGCATTTCCTATTTGAGTTTTTGTTGGGTTCATTTATATTGAAAAGTTTTCGAGATATTTTCGTGGAAAGTTTAAAATGGGCCACACTATATATATAAGACTCTGTACTTTAATTCGCATGTATGATATTAATCCACAGTGAAGAAAAAAAAAAAAAACAAGTGTCCAAGCAATAAACTATCAAAGGAAAAGATGTGAACATATCGAGGTAAAATATTGTCCTGAATCATGCTTAATCGTCTTCTGCATTATCAGTCCAGTCATCGTCCATCTTACTCTGGGCATGTTGGATGTGATCCTCATACGGTGCAGGGCCACCAAATGCGGTTGGATTGTGCCTGCGAAACGAAGGTAAAACAAAACCGAAGGTACGTGAGTATAGGCCTACATCACGCTGACATCGGTTTTGCACTAGCAATAACATGCCAGTATATTAGCAACATCGCACTTTATCCATAGGGTGTAGGTGCGGGAACCTATGTGGCGAGACTGAATTTTAACACGAATGACATCATCGTCTTGCTGATTAAGAAAGAATACATAGGCGCTTCCAGTTTTCACATGCTCCTCAGCATGGATTTTTGCTTGTTTGAGCTGGTATGATGCTCCATGCTGATGTTGAAGAGATGTGTGCCTGGTTAAAAGAGGACGATGTATTCCTTGTAGACCGGGGTTTTAGAGACTCACTGCATTCAAGTTTCTTATCTTTGTTCTATGGTGATAAATGTAACTGGTACTAGTAAATTTCGACCACTTTCAATTTTGGTAGTGTGTTGCAGATCATGATGGTAGGTTCCCTTGAAAAACTTAATTGATGACAAGAAACCACCTGTACTTATTTTCTACCGGTTGTGTTCTACAGTGAGAAACGTTTAAACCGGAAATGGTTAATTTCGATCACTTCTCGTTTGGATAAGAGGTTAAAGGAGGAGATGAAATAAATTCTTGAGACGTTGAATTAATTGCAGAAAACCGGTTTTCGATATCCCTATCCGTTTATTTTTTTAAACAATTATCAGATACAGCTCAGAGGCCATTTTATAGTGGATATCTAACAACAACAATAACAACGAAAAGGATTTGGGAATCTATCGGCCAGGGCCTGTTGGTAGGAACCATCCCGGCATTTGCCTGGTAGGACTGAGGAAAACTCCAGTCAGGATGGTCGGCAGCGGAAATCGAACCCGCGACCTCCCTAATGCGAAGCCAGGCCTCTGCTACTTGAGCTATTTTGCTCGGTCTTTCCTCCAATACCTGTCGACAGACAGACAGACGGACATAGTCGTTCCTGTAGGACTTCTAACAAGTCTAAAATTGGCTTTTGTTGAAGAGTTATCGTGTGGACTATTTTATGTACTCACTAAAATTACCGTACAATCTTTTAAAGTGTTCTTACGTGATCCTGATAATGCAAGGTACTATTTCCGTCTACTCAATCTTATGTTTGCTTCGTGCGAGTAACTAAAGTAAGTACGGTACTATTTACATTTTTATGTGAAATATAATAAAAATATTAATATAGCCTATAAAGATCATGAAGGGATTGAAAACTGTTGTACATTATTAATTAGAATGAAAGAAAATATCCAAAAATGAGGCTTACGCCCAGTGGCGTATTTAGGGTCTTGTTTCGGGGGGAAGGGCTTGAGAACCAGTAAGAAGCATTTGTGTTGTACGTATAATGAGCAAAAATAATAATGAAAATATTTTAGGGGGCTTGAGCCCGATAGTCACCCCCTAAATACGTCACTGCTTACGACCATTGATAAGTGTGATTAAGCTGAACACAATGGTATGTAAGTGAGCGTAAATGATGTGTAGTTTTTGAGAAAATATAGAAAAGCTCATTTCTTTTTTTCTTGAAAACCCAAAAACTTGATGATATAACAACCACGTCGCTTATTGGGATAAAACTGATACACTGAAGCTTATCTCCATCTAATTTCTCATTACGACACAAGCAGGACGTCGATATACAATATGATGAATGAGATATCTTGCCTACAATCAGGGAAATTATTTAGAGAGAGTATGGAGAGACAATTGCCTCACCCCTCAGTTTGAGAAACACATGCTTTTTTATAGAATATATAAATTGTATAGTAATATACAAATTTAAAACGTGAAACTTTTATGTCAGTGGACATTTTTCTTACACACCCCCTGGCAAAATCTGGAATGACACTAATGAGCAAAATTAAGAATGACTCTCAAAACTTTTAAGTTTTTGTCTAATATTATCAAAAGTTGCCCTATACTGTATATATGAACCAATAGATGGCATGGAGCTGAAGAAAATGAGATGTTTGGGTTTAAATTCTCATGAGCAGTTACCCAGAGGAACGAATTTTTATGGCACTTAAAAACATGCCTATTTGTCAACAATAATAATTTGATTCTGTTGGAGCAATCATTTAGTTTACTCTTTTTCTTTCTTCCTTTCTTTTTTCTTTCTTCTCTCTCTCTCTCTCTCTCTCTCTCTCTCTCTCTCTCTCTCTCTCTCTCTCTCACACACACACACACACACACACATATATATATATATATATATATAGGGTGTCCCTAAAGTTCGTTGCCACTTCGTGTATCATCGAAACGACTGAGAATATGAGAAAATGCAAAAACACGTTCATCATTATTTTAAGGGGCTTGAATTTTGAGTTATAAAAGGTCCACCCCAAATAGGGATACGAGGGGTCATGTGTTTGCATTTTATCATATTCTCAGTTGTTTCGGAGATACACGGGGTGACAACGGACTTTATGGGCACGAAATGTGAACCCCCGCCATTTTCGATAGGGTCAACATGAAACTTTCGGCGAAATATTTCTCTTGTTGGGTCCTTTCTAACGATATATTACTATATTACTCGACCTCCTTTGGCATTTAAACTTTTCAAGTTGACCCCACTGGGGTGTCCTATATGGAGGTGTCTGGAGTGGATCTTTTATAGCTCAGGATTCAAGCCCCTTAAAATGATGATGGACGTGTTTTTGCGTCTTCTCATATTCGCAATTGATTCGAAGATACACGGGGTGGCAACGGACTTTATGGACACCCTGTATATATAGGGTGGACTATTTATCTTGATCATCCCTGATAACGGAGAAACCAAATGAGGGAGAAAAGCGAAACTTTGCATGAAGCAACTATAAGGACGAGGACAGTTTTACGTATTAAGCAACACCACTAGTGAAAAGTGCTGCATCTCAAAATAAAGTTATATTTTTTTAAAATGGCACTACGTCAAATTACCATATTACATATTTCAAATCAGCATGTCAAATAAAACGATAAAATACCACATTAATTATTATTCAGTGTTGCAAACTAAGGATGATATAATATCACAAACATCCAAAGTTTAGAAGCCTCTATCACATATACAGACAACGGAGATGAACAGGATAATGCACATCGAAAGTACCTTAACATTGGATGCCATGGTACGACTTGTTTCGAATCAATAGGAACGAAGATACCAACGCTTGAAAATCTGAATTATTATGAAAGGCTTTATTTCAAAAAAGTGCTTAGGTAAGTGTCACATCTGGTTACTTGTGTTGATTTCAATGGACGTACTAATTATTTTGCCGTTTACAGCGCTTCCATATCTTAAACTGTTCAGGATATGATAAGTTCATAACACTGCTGAAAATGGCGTATTTGTGGAAAATACTTAAAATGATTGTTTTACTCCTTCTCCTTTATAGGATTACGGTAATATAAAGTAACCAAGAAAGTTCTGTCGCTTTTTCACCCATCGCCTTCATATGAGACCTAAGACGTAGCTGTAAGATAAAAAATGTTCCCATCAGCATTGACGACCTTCTGCCAACGTTCTGGAAGGCCATGGATTCCATCGCGGTAGAACTTGGTGGACCGTGAAGCGAAGAAGGTATCAAGTGCATTTTGCACCTCTACTAGGGATTTGAAATGGCGTCCTTTAAGGTGATGGTCCAAGGAATGTAACAGGTAATAATGGGACTGTGCAATGTTCGGGGAGCATGGCGGATGCAATAGTGTTTCCTATCTAAGGCGTAGAATGGTGTCCCTGGGTATCCTTGCCACGTGGGGCTTAGTGTTGTCTTGTAACAAAAGGACTTCTTTGCGATTCAGAAATGCTGGCTCCAAAATTTTGAGTTTTTTTTTTTTTTAACATGGCTCAAATGCTGACAGTACACAGTTTCAATGATGCTCTGACCAGCTTGTAGCAGTTCTCGATGCACGACGTCGCGAGCAGTCCACCAAACACACAGGAGGACCTTCTGGTGCAGTGCTGGTTTCGACTGTTTTGGAAACGGTTCATGGGATGCTAACCAATGATGACGGCGTTGTGGAGCTTTGTACAGGACCTACTTCTCATCACATGTCAACGTCCTGTCCAGAAATTGCTCCTTCCTCAGACGAGACAGCAAAGAAACACAGTTGTCTGCTCGCGTTGCCTTCTGGCCCGGAGTCAAATCATGTGAAAGCCATTGACCCAACTTGTAGTACTTCAAAGTTGATAGAGATGCTGTCGAATGGTTTCTCCACTCACACTGAATTGTAGTCCCAGGTCCACGCATGTCTGGTCACTGTTCACCTCAATTGCTGCCTGAAGATCTTCATTTTGTACATGTGTTGGTCTTCCGGCACGTGGTGCGTCTTCAAGTGTTTCGTCACCGTCCCTAAACTTGTGAAACCATCGCTGCACTCTCCGCGTAGTAACGACAACTTCACCAGACGTCTGGCATATCTTTCGCCTCGCTACAGCGGCATTTGACCCCAGTTTGAACTCGTACAGCATACATGCCCTTATGACGCCTTGTGGAGGTTCCATGTTCATTCTGTCCTTACGCACGTTCACAATGTAGATAACTGTACTGCCACAATCAGGTAGTATATTGGATATACCCACACCAACAACTGACCTTCGCCTTATCTCCATTCGCATTCAATTCACGGTGTGAGTTGAATCCATTTGAACACTGACCTTCACTAAAAGCGACAGAATTTTCCTGGTTACCTTTTATAGTTTTTAGTAGCTGTAATTACAAGTTCTCGCAATTACATGATTTAAGCAATGTTGGAAACTTCAGCAATGTTTATCATATCTCCGTAACGGTTTTAGATATCGAAGTGATGTAAACAGCAAAATAATTTACACATCCATTGCAAACCACGCAAGTAACTACATATTATACTTATTTATGCATTTTTTCAAAGTAAAGCCTTCGAAACAAATTCAAATTTTCAAGCGCTGATAACTTCGTTCCTATTCATTCCGAACAAGTCATACCAAAGCCATGGTATCCAACGCTAAGGTACTTTCGATGTGCATTATCCTGTTCATCTCCATTGTCTGCATATGTGATACAGGCTTCTAAACTTTGGTGTTTTGTGATACTACAACATCCTTAGTCTGCAACACTGAATAATAAATGTGATATTTTATGGTTTTATTTAACATTCCGATTTGAAATGTGTAATAATCTGACGTAGTGCTACTTGAAAAAATATAACTTTATATTGGGATGGCAACACTGTTCACTAGGTAGTGTTACTTAATACGAAAAACGATGTCTCCCCGTTCTTATAGTTGCTTCATGCAAAGTTTCGCTTTTCTCCCTCTTTTGGTTTCTCCGTTATCACGAATGATCAAATAAGTTGTCCACCCTATATATATATATATATATATATATATATATATATATATATATATATATATATATATATATATATATAATATAAAATATGAAATACGTACATACTATTTATAACATTTTGTTCTTGTGGTGTGATTTAGTAAAATAATTTGTAACGAAATTAATGAAATTCAATTGCAAAAGTTAAAGATTCGAATGCTTTTAACTGGATTTCCTTGTCTATGTCTCTTCAATATTTTTCCTTGGGTTAATCGCACTACATAAATGACTGAATAAAACTTGATCTATTTCGTTCTTTACATTTTGTTTTTGATGTAGAAAGAAAAGAAAAGACATAAAAGAAAAATAGCAGTTGAAAAATTATTGAAAAATAATTTCTTTGGTTATTTTCTTTTAAGAAATCTTATATATAAAAGAGAACGCACAAATCCTTTGTTCCCTCATCACGCTAATACGGCTGAACCAATTTCTTTCATTTTTGGGGGGTTATTAGGATTTGGACCCTAGATGGTTTTTATCATATCACTTTAATTTTTAATTACCAGTG
Source organism: Thermobia domestica (assembly GCF_964235325.1). Classification (NCBI taxonomy): domain Eukaryota; kingdom Metazoa; phylum Arthropoda; class Insecta; order Zygentoma; family Lepismatidae; genus Thermobia; species Thermobia domestica. Next base: position 175,598,760 of record NC_137465.1, on the reverse strand, counting down.
TCTTGAGATAATTGACCATTCAAGTGTCCATAACGTACAAATCCTTTGTTAGTTCATCATAGGTAAAAATAAACGTATTTATATGCAACCCGCATGACCGTGTCACTCGGCGGGTTAACATAAATGACAGGCGATATAATGTTAACATTTACTGCAATCTACTATGGTTTTTATCATATCACTTGAAAGCGAAAAAGTAAAAATTATCTAAGTAACAAAGTTTATTGCGTTCCGGGGTGACCGCAGCGAAGCGGGGCGGGTTAACATAAATGACAGGCGATATAATGTTAACATTTACTGCAATCTTCTATGGTTTTTATCATATCACTTGAAAGCGAAAAAGTAAAAATTATCTAAGTAACAAAGTTTATTGCGTTCCGGGGTGACCGCAGCGAAGCGGGGTGAACGCTGCTAGTACTATATAAATTACTATGATATAAAAGATTATTTAAAATTAAAATTTCAACTTCATTGAAATACTAACGCATACGGATCATGAGAAATTACGCGAAGCATTTTCTGGGATGACATTTTCCGTTTGACTATCTATAAATAGCCATGTAGAACCAGGAAGAAGCCTTAATTAACATTGTGTGATGACCAGGCTGTGAAATATGACACCGTTCCACGATTAATTAAACGAGGTTCCACGCTTTCCTTGTAATAAGACAAGCCGTTTTCGTTTGCTTGTCGAGCTTAGAAAATATGAATAACCATAAGAATACATTTTATAAAAGTAACTTTATTTTTATCTACAATGAACATTTGTTCTATGTAGTCATAAAAGAGAACTGTCTAACGGTTTTGGTTTACTGCGCTAATGAAAGAAATTTGCATTTGAGACTTGCACCGATTTTTCAGTTTATTTTTTTCTATCAGATATTTGTTTCACTTTAATCTGAAGTCGTATTTTAAAATATGTACTACTATAACTGAACTACAAAGTTGAACTCTGTTATGCTACAGCTTATAAAATTATGGCTGCCCTGACCCTTGTGGATGGTATGAGGTCAATACTGTGTGTCATGTCCCCGTTTTTGGCAGCTTTCTAGATTTTTATTCGATGCCCCTTCATTTTAGTCGTTCCCCAGTTGCTTCATGATGCTGGACCAACAACGTAATTCTGGGCATTTGCGTGAATATTATTTTTTAAATGTGTTTTCGCTCCCAAAAAATGAATATTACGCCTTTTCTCTCGTGTGTTTGTTTCGTAGAATCCTGTTTCGCAGAAAGGACTTCAAATTGGCTTTTCACGATACGCGTTGTCATGTTTGGAAGAACAGAAAAATAATTCAATGCATGTGTTCCTGTTTCGCAGAAAGAGAAATTTTACTTTTTATATACGTTTGTGGAAAGGCTGTTCTGCACCAGAAATACGCCTATATTTGTATTAGTTGTTGAAAAATTGATTCCATCGTAATATTGTAATCACATATACAAATTGTAACAAAAAAATTATTTCATAAATTGTGAAAGTCAAGATGGCTGCTATACCAGCACATCGTAAAGTAAAAGTAACAAAAAAAATAGTGACAATGGAACATTTAAAATTTGTCCATAGTTACATACCTTGCACGGAAAGTATTTCGAACATTTTTTGAACTCCGAGTTTTGCTTTGCAATAAGCAGAAGAGGTCACTGTACACACTCATGCTTCAGCAAATCAAGAAAAATGCTGAAGATTGTTGTTTCCAGTTTCGTATGCAAGAATTTATGACTGACTTTGAACAAGAGACAATAAACGCTACAAGAGAAACATTCCAGCAAGCGACATTATGCATTTGTTTCTTTCATTTTACCCAATATATATGAAGGGAGGTACAAGATATATTGGATTGGCTCCACTTTACAAGGCTGAAATGAGGAAATAGGTTAGGAGAGAAGATGCACTTCCACTCACTCCTCTTGAAGACATTCCTGATACATTTCCATATATACAAGACGATGCACCCGATATCTCAGAGGCACAGGTTTTCCTAGACTATTTGGCGAACACCTATGTTGATCTGAATGCAACCTTCCACCCAGTGGAGTAACAATGACCTTTGGCGCCTCTAGGCAAAATCCCTAGTGGCGCCCCTCACCATCGAATAGGCTCCATGCATGACCATCTATAACTTATGCGTACGGGTAGAAACGGCCACAAACCGAAAATTATCAGTGGGAGGGTATTGACTGTTTTCCTTTTTATATCGTTGTGGTATATTTTTAAAAAAAATTAAACTGGACAAGGTATCCTCTTCATTAAAAATCTACTCATGTAAAATTCGGACTTTTTGCAGTGGTAATATAAATAAACAGTAATGTATCAACCAGTATTACCTCAAGGATTTAAAATGAATTTGTTTATATAGTATTGCGATTTTATATAATTATAAAACAAATAATAAACCTTGCTGAAGCGCTTATAAGCATTTTTTCTATTTTCAGTTTCTGTTTTTAATCGACAAATTGTATACTAAATCGGAAGTGCTTCTTTCTCAGTTTTGCCTCTGCAATTTCTTTTATCAGATCAGAAATGTTCATGAGGAAAATTTTCACCCAGTCAAACTGATTTTTGGCCCCCACACCTAGTCCCAGCCTATATCATACATTTTATTACAGTGATATTAGAAAATACATTCGAAAATCTATTTTTTGGTGCTCGTTTGGGTGCCCCTTACGTTGGCTCACCGGGCAGTTGCCCGGTTAGGCCGTCCCTTGGTGGTTGTGCTTGATTTTGTGTAGCCGTGGTACGTGGCAATTGTGCTGTGCCTCATAATCGTGGCAACCCTTTTTAACTCGTTTTAATCTAGATCTTATAGGTCATAGAATTTGTCATTATTATTGAAACCTTATTGAAGCCAGGGGAATTTTATTTAAAATTAATAAACTCAGTACATGGAGGGTCTAATATAAGTCTGATATCGTATTAATACAGGAGGATTAATTTCTTAATTATACAGTGCTATAACCTCGACGAGTTTACAGTAATGCCAATAATTTGATGCGCAAATGTAAATAAACTACGAGTGAAATGAGCAGGATTTTTTTTTTTATTTTTGCCATGTTCAGGAATGAAGACGGCGAAAACTTTTGGCTCCATTTATATAATTTGCTTCTTTATTAAAAACCTGAGGTGCCCCCTAATATGCCGAAAAGTTGTGCGCCCGTAGGCGATGCCTACTCTGCAAACCTTATTGCTACGCCACTGCTTCCACCCGTTAATACAGCAATATTTGAAAGTTTACTTTTTTATATTGGATTGTTATTTGACTCTTTACGTTGTACTAATTATAATTTTATTAATGTTTAATGGCAATAAGAATCGGATTTGATAACAGCGATAAAAGCACGAACCATGCCGAGGTTTAGTATTTCAAGTTTAATAGGAAGTACAGAAATCATCCATATTCATTCTACTTTTGAAGCAAGCACTGTCCGAGAATGCTGCTGCTGGAAGCAGGAAATTTAACTTTTAGGAGAAGATTGTGGAGGCGTACTCGGGTTCTTAAGAGTAGGTTTAGGTTTGGCGAAATTGGCCTTATTCCATACTTTAATGCAGTATCTCATTGCATTCATTCGAATAGTTGAAATTACAATCCAATGAAAAATTGTGATATTAAGAATCCCAGCTCTATACTAAATTTATTACGTGAGGTTCAAGCCATTATTGTTCATTGGAATTTTTTATTTATTTATGTGTGTATGTGTTCGTAATTCGTTTTTGTTGCAGTAAATCACGATTTCCCTTGTGCCACAAGGCTCTATTCCGAGCCGCACCTCTTTGGATTTATGTTGGTGTTTTGTTCATTTCACCAAATATTTCTAATATTGAGGTCCTATCAAAACTTTTCATGTGATTCTGCGAAATAGGAATGAGTAAGGTTGGTAACGTTACATAGACTTAAGGCATTCTGCGAAACAGGAGGTAACCCTTTTCTCTGGCTAGGAGCATTAAAGAATCTACATTTACTAATATTAGGAATCTGCAAAGTTAGACGCAACCTCCGCTGATGTAACAAGCAAGGAAAACATACCTGGAACCACGCACACTAAAGACAGGCTCATTAAATCGCACAGGAGAGCACTGTTTTATAACCTCCCCCTCTCATATACAGGGCCGGATCCAGGATTCTCTGAGGGGTGTGCACCAATAACAACCAGTATTATTGAATTAAATTTGAATTTTTAAATGCCTTTAGGCATCTGTGATGTGAAGGAGAAATTCCTTTGGAAATGCTAAGTGTGCTCTCGATGAATTCTTTTCCTTCAACCTTCAGAAAATTGACTTAAGCTATTGATTTTGCAGAACTCACTGCTAGCTTCTCACTTTATTTAGAGTATATTTATAACGAAGGGGGTGCACCTGCACCTTTGCACCCCCATAAATCCGGCCCTGTATATATATATATATATAATAATATGCATACTCATGGGAGATGAATTTGGACTCGAACGGCATCAACAGTAACTATTCATCTCATGGATTGAACACATATTCAACTTTTTCTGTCATTTTTACATGTCACCTTTCCTACCCCAGCCCATATTCATAGGACTGATCAGATACTTTAATGACATCGGAAGTGTTAGCAAACCAAAAATTATGGATCGGGCACTAATATCGGTTGATTTCCATTATTTTTACGTGTCATTCCCTCACGCCTTCTCCTCTTATTGCCGAAAGTGTGCTAAAAACATAAGGTAGGGCAAGATACACTCATGTACCAAAAATAACTAATATCAGCGTAGCTAGGATGAGATCGCGGGCAAATATCGTTTACATTAATTTTATATGTATATAAATGATGTACCCCTTGCCTCCCGTTAAAATGAGAATTTTAAAAATAACGCTAGGATACTGTCCTATTATTTTAAATGAATATTTTGTGTGCCAACTTTCATCTTCTGAAGTTGAGAAAATTGTTAGATACTCAATTCTCGTATAAATTTTGAACCCCCCCCCCGCTCACCCCTTAGGATACGCATCTTAATCAAATAAAGATGATAAAATCCCAAGTTAGGCTATGACCCAGTCATGTACCAAAAATAATCTGAATCGGTCTAGCAAGAGTTACAGACAAAAATCGTTACATTAATTTTTATATACGCCCCTCTCGTTGTTTTAATGAAAAGTTTATATACCAAGCTTCCTTAAGTTGAGAAGATCGTAAGATACTGAATTTTCGCATAAATTATGTTCCTACTTTCGGTAACCTCTTGGGGTACGCATTTTAAGCTAAGTAACATGACATGATAAAAACTTAAGATACGCCATAGTCCAGTCCAAGGGCTCCGATTTCTCTGTAAATTTTGGGAGGGGGGGGGGGCATTCAGATGCAGAAGGTATGTATATATATATAAAGATTTTAAGACTAATTGTACTCAAATTATGCCAATTTTCGTATATGCATAAATATAATAGGGGTCCCACATGAGTTTTGGGGGGCCCGGGCCCCCTCGCCCCCCCAGAATCGGCGCCCTTGGCCCAGTCATATGCAAAACATAATTAAAATCAGGCCAGTGGTCTAGGAGTTGAGGGAGAAACATAGTTACTCATTTTATATGTATAGATGATAAATTATATAATATGGTAAAACGAGGAGAGACGCAGCACTTTTTCAGAGCTGAGTAGAAAAGTAGTCTAGCATCTGTATTTTTATAAAATAACATCTGTAATTTATCTACATGAAAACCTAAATATAGTCGATGCACTTTTAAGAAAGAAAATAATTTCGTCCATTAGTAAGAGTTGCAATGGATATATATATTTAATTTTCAGAAAGATTGAGTGTTGAGTGTCGTGAAAGCCATGAGGAGAGATGCCGTACTGAATTGTTTCCGTTTCTTCAAGTTCTACGCGCGAATATTATTTGTTTCACAATTCACATACAGTGATCATATACAGTGCAAATGTCTCGTACTCTTCGTATCGATTTCGAACATGTAACCCCCTCGATCCAACCAAATTTGAGAGCCGTGAGGAAGTAGTTTTCCTGACATTTCCCATTATTGCTCATATCTTCCTGAGACGTAGGTTGCATTTTTCTGAAACGAAATGAAATCTTTAAGTTTTACGTTCCACGGTTATGCTGGCTAGACTAAAACAGACGATGATGATGAGAAATGAGTGAAATGGTGGAATGAAAAAAAGTGGGACGAAACGGGAGAACCCCAAGAAATCCCACGCACACGGTGTTTGTCCACCACAAAACTTACTTTACATTTTCCTGGTTGCTTTAGTTGTCTTATTGTCTTGATCCTGGAAGTCTTTTGTGAGTTTCTTGCTTTCATACTAGCAAATCTGGAAGCCGAGCACTTTAGTTGAACGTTTGATTCTTTTACCTTGGCGGGGGACGCGGTGGCTCGGTGGTAGAGCGTTCACCTTTGGTGCTTAGGGTCCCGGGCTCGATCCCAGCCCCCTGCTAAGTGAACTTTGTGGTGGACAAACACGTGTGCGTGGGTTTTCTCAGAGTTCTCCCGTTTCCTCCCACTTTCTTCATTCCACCATTTCATTCATTTCTCATCCTCACCGTTTCCTTTAGCCTAACCGGCATAAGTGTGGGACGTAAAACTCAAAGATTTCATTTCATTTCATTTTTTTTTTTTTTTTTTTTTTTTTTACCTTGGCGAGGAACTGTTGGAATAAGACTGAGCTGGTAAGAACACTTATTGGAGCTTTCTGTGGATCTAGAGCTACAAGTTGATAACGAAGGGTTTGTTTCTTCTCCTGGTTATTAATTCTGGACCACAAACACATATTTTGGAGCTACTTGTGCAGAGGCAGATGTAGTCCGGGGCCGAGGGGCTATGTCCCCCAGTTTTTTAAATGACAAAAAATAATTGAAGCTATTACTTATATTTTTGGAAGTTTATAGTAAACTCATGGTATACCTATCATAGTCTGTATTCTGGCTGGCCTCTTCCCCCCAGTTCGTACCTTCTAGATCTACCACTGTACTTTTGGTATCTGTTTAGTAGCTTGCAAGCTTGTTGGTTTTATTGTGATAGGTTAGATACTTCTTAAGGCACTCGATGAAGGTGACTTTAGATCCTGTGAATCAGTGTGGTAAGATGCTTTAGTGTGGATGTATGAAAGTTGAGTAGGACCTAACTAGCAAGCACCAGAAACGTAAAAGAAATGGTCGGAAATCTCTCCTTTGTGCAACTAAAGAAACCATTCTTTTTTACGAGAAGAGATGTCGTACCTATTGCTTTTTCGTGGTTTTGTATTTTCTTTGCAAAATCACGTCGAAGTTCATCACAATACCCTAACAAGTATTCCATAAATAATTAGTCGAGTAAAAACTAACTTGCGCTGAACTATGGTCTATCGATGTAACGAGATGAAACTATAGATTTATTAGTCACCATACTCATAACAGAAACTCGAATTCATGATATTGAGAACACAAAGTTGTTGATGCATTATATTTGGTTTTACAAAATGTCTAATAGAGAATTGAGGCACAGCAGCATGTCGATAATCTGAACGCGGTTCCTAGAACCTTTTTACGTTTTGTCTTAGTGCTAGCGATAAACAAACAATAGGATTATACGTCGGCATTGTATGAAGTCAGTGTTTTTACAAAAGCTTCATTCATATGTAATTTGCCATACACATTTTTATCTTCCCTTAGGCCTATATAAGTTAAGTTTTAAGTGTGAGTTACAAGAACAGTGTAATTTAGTGTACGAGCAGGTTCTTCAGAAACCTTAAATGTAAGTAGCTTTACGTACGGTATTGTAATTACTGTATTACTACTGTATCGATATAAGAGCATACCGTACAGTATATTTAAGCCTAAATGGCATTTTCTTGGTTATTTTCGAAAATCCGAACTACCTGTGGTCCCAATCAGTCCGGATTTTCGACCTCCTACTGTAATTGTTGTCATAGGTATGTGGTGACCATGTTTTCAACTCCGCTCTTCGTATTTTTCGAACGATCTTTTAGGTCAAGATCATAGTAATAATAAGTTCTTCAGGATTTAGTATATAATATATTGGAAAAGGTAATAATCCTAAATTGTTTACTTTGGTACAGTTTTTACGGCTCCATAATGACCATCAAATGTTTTGCAATTAACTTGACAAGATGCTTGGAATTCTTTCTTCGTAGCCAGTTGCAGCCAACTGCTTTGCGCGGAAGTTCTGCCAGTTTGTGGTATGTCAGTGGTGATAGATCTATTCATAGATAGTCCGTGAGATTGTGCTCTAATGAGTTAGAAGAGTAGATTAAGACGTCGCTTTTCTAACCTACGACTTTTAATATTACTTTTTAAAAATCTTCTACAACTTAGGAGGCATGACAATCAAATCTCAACTAGTCTTAAAGCTGTAAATACAGTACGCCGTTTTTCTTAAAATTCAAAATTATACATAGGTCAACAATAGATATTTGGATACATAAGATTTTGAAAGTAACTAATAAAATTGTGCGACTGGAAAATGTCATAATGTGGAAAGATAAAGAGTAGGCAGTTTTTCTTTTCTAGAGCAGTCATTTGAGTTTCTAGCGTAAAAGATCGTGAGGTAGACAATCCATTCCAAATAAAGCCTGCTTTACTGTAATATTATTAATTTTTTGCTTCGCAACGAAACAATATTAACATATATTAATATTTGTAATGAATTGTTTGTTTTTAATATCATCATTATCATCATCATCATAGGTCTTCTACCATTATTGGCAGGTCACTTGGTGTTCCACTAACCTCTTCGTCTTCACGTACGATTTTTGTGTTTTGATATTATCTATTAATTGTAGTCTTCGCCTTTCCCTCTCTTTCCTTCCACCATACCCTCTAGTATTTTCCTCATGATACAACTCCTTCTTAGGGAATGTCCCAACCAGTTTGTCTTTCTCTTCTTAATAATATCTGAAATTGTTCTTTGATCCTCCACCATTTCTGAGACCTTCTCATTCGTGTGCCACTCGAACCAGTTAATTCTCTCCATTTTTCTCTACGCTCAAATTTTAAAAGTTTCCACTCGTTTTTCATTTCATTTTTCCCTATTTTCCCCCCACATTACTTTTCCCTGTTTGATGACAGCAAAAAGAGAACATATATTTTAAAAAGCTTTTAATATAGATAATAAAATAATGCCAAAAATTCTTATATCAGTGAAAAATCTTTTGAACAATTGTTACTTACGTAGATTTTTCTTCTCAGGTAAGTTACGCTCCTTTTCTAGAATACAGAATAACAGATTACTGAAGCTCTCACACATTCTTTTCTTCTTCTTTCCCATGGGCGACTTTTTATAAACACTGACTTTATAAAGTCTTAGGAAAACCAGCTATTAAAAGAATTGCAAAAAAAAAAGAAAGAAAAAAGAAAAAGAAAGAAAAGAAAAGAAAGAAAAAGTTTCTTCATTGAATTTTGATCATCTTAAAATTTCAAATCCCCTATAACGGGAAAATGATCGTAACTTTTCTAGAGGTTAAAATAATTAAATTTTAAAAGAATATTGGTTTAGCAACTTTCTGAACATCCTTTGGTGATAAGAATAAAATTTAGTTAATTGATAATGTAAGAATTTAGCCACTTTTGAATTGCTACTGGGCTATTTTCATAAAATCGGAATTGGCAACAATAGGAAATGAGGTGAAAGGAAACTGTGAGCGACATTGATTACAATATACATTTGAATGGATGTAACACAGAAAAATTATTATGAATAATATTTTCGGAAGCAGAGACACTGGTAACTTAATTTACATTAACTCAATCTGGTAACATTAACTCATAAATTGAAAATAATGATCTCCATGAAGATAGTAGCACCCATATGGGCACAAATTATAATACGTACACCAAAATTAGTGCTAAATCAGTGTTGATGATACAACATAAAAGTAAGTTACTGCTGTTACCAGAAAGCCAGCATTCCATAAAACATCCCACCCAGTATTGGTAATGAAGCACTAATTATACAAAATACGTTAGAAATAGTGTTACATTAGTGCTGAAGATACTGCATAGAAAGAAAATTAGTATTTTTTTTAAATCTCATCATGAAAAATGAGGAATCAATTGCTTTCTATGATAATGTCGTCCTTAGCGATTTTCGTATATCTTTTAGCTGTCTTCTAAACCGCTTCTCTTTCTACCCGGTATTGTGAGCATTAATTTCTGGCATACTTTCCGAAATTAGTGCTCAATTATTAAAAGTTGTGAAGACGTACTCATAAAGAACATACAATACATTCTTTCTGGTAAGAGCAGCATTTTCCTTTTTAAGAAGCACTATCATTATTAATTTTCGGCGTATGCGTGATAACTAGTGCTCATGTGAGTGGCGCTGCCTTCACAAAGGTACGACCATGATGGACATCTATCTAAACCCCAAGACTTTCATGTAATTCATTTTACTTTTAACATTTATTCATTGGAAGAGAATAAGGATATTTAAGATCAGGGATTACTTTCAGGTGTTCCCGAGTTACTGCTATAGATAGGGCTTCCAAATTTTAAGACAAAAAGAGCCTATGACAGTTTCCAGTATAGTCATAATTAGACCTATATACTTGCTCCCTGCTAAAATATTAGAATCGAATCAGGGACACCACGCACCAAATAATGGGAATAATCTACTCTCTGTCACTAATTTGCGGTGTGTGATGACCTATTAATTAATTCTAACTCACGTCAAATGGACTTTGTGATGGGCAAAATACTTGTGCGTGGGTTTTCTCGGGATTTTCCCATTTCCAGTTAATCTTAATTCCATCATTATCATCGATTTCATCATTAAGCCTCCTTTAGCCTCGGAACATAAAAGTGGGATGTTAAAAGAACAGATGACGACATAAACAATCAATCCATTGTTACTTTTGAGCGATGACAGGAGATAAGAAAGCATGGTTATCATTATCAATACCGTGTCGTGGAAAATCAGCGCCCGGGGCGAAAGTACACGACGGCGTCCCCGTACTTATGAGTGAAGTCTACAGACACTCCGCGAAACGTCACTGTAGTTGGCTCGAAGCGTAAGAACATTTTCAAAAATAAACCATGCTTTTCCTTGATTTTGAGCATTTTTTAAATTACTTTTTTTCTTCCATTTTATATATGTGCAAATGCAATTTCCTAACATGAGTAACATTTACCCTTTATCTCTCTCTTTCCTTTTTTCCTCTCGAATTTCGCGCCCCCTTATTCGGCGCTCGGGGCCGTCGCCCCGCTGCCCGCCCCCAACAGCACGACAGTGATAAAAAAAAATCGAATTCGAGATTTCAAAGAATTTACGTATATCATGACCTCATACACCAGTGTTTTTTTTTTTTTTTTTTTTTTAATGTCTGTCCTTCTATTAATCTGTTCGCACAATGTACGTACATACAACCACCTGGAGACAGGCATGTAGCCAGGATTTCGTGAAGGGGGTGGTCCGTTACATGAAATACTGTGTTCATCACACCAGAGGCTCGATCATTCTAAACTATTTTACTGGAACATATATTGGTTCGTTTAGCCAGGAGATTTCGTAACGGGGGGGGGGGGCGTGATATGAAATTCTGAAGGCTCAGGAGCTTGATCAATGTAAACTGCTTTACTATCAACATATATTGGTTTCTTAGGACAATAAAATGAGGATATGTTGGTAAGTATTTTAATAACAAACTATGAAGAAATCTCGAGTAATAAAAGAATTAAAAAAAAGTATTGAAAAAGATTTTGCAATATTTACGTTCCTTCCTCTGCTCATTCAAATATAACAATTTTCCTTTCATTATGACCTCAACTATTACAAAAAGTACATATTCACTATTATAAAAAGTACATACTTAATAATGTCTTGTAAATTAGTTTACAATATCAGTGTTTCTTTCTCTGTTGAATCAGATGTTAACAGAACTTTCTTTCCACATAACATTTTGTTTTTATTATTTCGTCAACTACTGTCGGTTCCAAATGACAGGTTAAAGGAGGAGTAGAAAATTGTTTCTGAAATAACACCTTTGATTCCGGAAGGATGCGATGACGAAAAATTATGATAAAAAATGTCCACGCTGTTACTCAACGCCACTATGCTTTCGGAAGCTTGAAATCTCCCTGACTAATAGCAGAAATTCTGAGAATTCTGTAACTTTTTGTGTAAATTTCAAATTCCCTGACTCTTCCAGGATATCTCGCTCACCTCGCCACCATGTATTGCAAGTAATACAAATCTCCTCATAAGAAAGACTAACCAAAACCTTCCTGTAGTTTTTTTAATTATTATTTTTAACACTGATCCTACTTTTTTCATTTCATTTTCAATTAATTTTTTTCATTTCTGCTCTCGAAGGGGGGGGTCCGGACCCCCTCCCCTTGGCTACGTGCCTGCTGGAGGTCATTCCGTTCAACATATCTCGACTAAGTTTTAACCTTAAGATTTTTATAAGATTTTTCAGGTAGCCGCCTTTCGAATTTTCTTTCCAGCCCCCAGAATACTGGAGGAAAGTAGAAACAGCTATTTTCTCAAAAATTTTATGTATCGATTTGTATTTATTTTTGTCACTTAACATTTTCTTTTCAATCTAATAATATAGCATAGGCCATTTTTCTGCAAGAAATTTTAGGAGTAGTGAACGGGAGATTTCTTCTGCAAAGAATTATTATTATACACTTCGTACTTGATAAATGGTTCCATAATAGTTGCAGAATGACATAGTTCATTATCAGAAAGTGGAGCGAGAAGTTGAGTGTGGTAGCCATTACTTTTTATTTTTACATGGCTTTTTTAAAATTTCACAAGGAAATTTGTATGCTTAAAAATTTACACAAAATTCCATGAGAATTTAATTTTAAACAGTTTGTCAATGGTAAAAAGTGTCATCACTTGAATAAATTTCTAATTGCGGTTTGTATACTAGTTTCAGAACACTGAACCGAATGATGAAGCTACAATATTTTCAAAGATATCCATTCATGAGATCACGAGAAAAATACATTATTGAAAAGTTGGAATATTGGTGAATGTTCCGTTAAGGGGGTCCAGTAATTTCTTCCACACACAATTTGCAATTTCTCCACTTCTTTCCATTGATTTTCGTTTGATTACATAATATAACGTTATATTAGGCTAGGTTAGGTTAGTTTTGTTTTGTTTTGGACCCCCTTAACGGAACAAGGGCCGGAATATTTACTATTGGGATAAGCAATGATGTAATTGGACGCGTATACCCACCTAATATTTGTATAATTTAGTTATATATTTACTCACGGGGACTTCACGTAGCATGAAAATTTGATCTCACATTTCATATGCACTCTTTGTCTTATGTAAAAATATCTAGTTCTATCATTAATTATAAAATACTTCCATCTATATTTTCAGAAAATAGTTATCGTCTTTTCGGGTGCAGAATAATACTAGTTCAATACTACATAGACGTAATGGCTTATATTATTGGACCCCCCTAAAGCTTTGGCTTATATTATTGGACCCCCCTAAAGCTTTGGCTTATAGTATTGGACCCCCCAAAGCTTCGGCTTATAGTATTGGATAACCCAAAGCTTCGGCTTATAGTATTGGACCCCCCAAAGCTTCGGCTTATAGTATTGGACCCTCCAAAGCTCTGGCTTATAGTATTGGACCCCCCAAAGCTTTGGCTTATAGTATTGGACCCCCCTAAAGCTTTGGCTTATAGTATTGGACCCCCCAAAGCTTTGGCTTATAGTATTGGACCCCCCAAAGCTTTGGCTTATAGTATTGGACCCCCCAAAGCTTCGGCTTATAGTATTGGACCCCCCAAAGCTTTGGCTTATAGTATTGGACACCCCCAAAGCTTTTGCTTATAGTATTGGACACCCCCAAAGCTTTGGCTTATAGTATTGGACCCCCCCAAAGCTTTGGCTTATAGTATTGGACCCCCAAAGCTTTGGCTTATAGTATTGGTCCCCCCAAAGCTTTGGCTTATAGTATTGGACCCCCCCCCAAAGCTTTGGCTTATAGTATTGGACCCCCCAAACCTTTGGCTTATATCTAGTATTGGACCCTCCCAAAGCTTTGGCTTATAGTATTGGATCCCCCAAAGCTTTGGCTTATAGTATTGGACCCCCCAAAGTTTTGGCTTATAGTATTGGACCCCACCAAAGCTTTGGCTTATAGTATTGGACCCCACCAAAGCTTTGGCTTATAGTATTGGACCCCCCCAAAGCTTTGGCTTATAGTGTTGGACCCTCCAAAGCTTTGGCTTATATCTAGTATTGGACCCCCCAAAGCTTTGGCTTATATCTAGTATTGGACCCCCCAAAGCTTTGGCTTATAGTATTGGACCCCCCAAAGCTTTGGCTTATAGTATTGGACCCCCTCAAAGCTTTGGCTTATAGTATTGGACCCCCTCAAAGCTTTGGCTTATAGTATTGAACCCCCCCCAAAGCTTTGGCTTATAGTATTGGACCCCCCAAAGCTTTGGCTTATAGTATTGGACCCCCCAAAGCTTTGGCTTATAGTATTGGACCCTCCCCAAAGCTTTGGCTTATAGTATTGGACCCCCCAAAGCTTTGGCTTATAGTATTGGACCCCCTCAAAGCTTTGGCTTATAGTATTGGACCCCCTCAAAGCTTTGGCTTATAGTATTGAACCCCCCCCCCAAAGCTTTGGCTTATAGTATTGGACCCCCCCAAAGCTTTGGCTTATAGTATTTGACCCCCGCAAAGTTTGGACCCTTCCCAACAAAAATTTCTGAGTACACGCCTGTACTTGCTTTAAATTTACGAAATAACGAGCGTGTCTGGGTCATAAGTGTTAGTTCCTTGAAGTAATTTCTGTTCATTTTTGTATATCATCTCATAAGCATGTTGCATAATGTTTTTTTTAAAGCTCTGTTCAACATATTGTTTATTTCATTGTAATTAATGCTTCAAATATTGCTTTCCTGGGTGCCAGTGGCGTATTTACAGTTTTGTTTCGGGAAGGACTTTGCTAACTTTATATCTTGAAATGTGAAAATTCTGCACTATATTTCATTTACTTTAAAATAGTAAATAACATTTCAGAGGGCTTAAGACCGGAAGCTCCCTCTTAAATATGCCACTGTTGGCTACTAAAATTCAGAAAGTAATTGTACACACAAATTCTCAATAACTACAAAAAAATGTTAACTAGATGACACGTGTTTTTTACATTGTTTTCTTGAACACATTTCTCAGTAGTATTGTGGTATTTCATTTTTGAAGAAACAAATTGACCCAAAGAAAATAGTTAGAACACAATATTGTTCATAACGGAGTTGCAAAATTAAGTGCTTTGTTCTAGTCGATCGAGTGAAACAAAGCTCACAATGTGACAACTTGACTTCTCTGTACTTTTAGTTAGTTGTTACACAATTGAAATCAAAACATTTTAATGTAGTGATGATATCTTTGGAAGGTCTATATTTTTATCGTAAGAAATGATAATTGTTGGTATCAGACCGTAGGACCATAAAGGTCGGATTTCATACACTGGTGGAAAATGTAGAAATTTTGTAAAATAATAAACCAAGTAAGTGAATGAAGGTAAAGTGTAATTAGCCGTCATACCGGCAATTACTTGATCAATATCACCGGGCTTCACACTATCCTGATAAAATGTAATAATACCTGATTTAAACCAATTCAGATTCTAACTTTCGAAACGAAGAAAAACAACGACCCGCTCGGGAGAGTAATACTCCCGGAAGTACGTTTTTCCGCGCGCTACTCTAGCCGGCTGTTTTACGCGCTATCCTAGACAGTTGTCTTAAGTTGGTCACAAAATTTATATCATGGAGTACAAGGGGAACAAAACGAGCCCTGCGGGGCTTCTAACCCGTTCCTACTACTACTACTTATCTGCACAAAAGTAAGTAAATCGCAATTTTGAGTATTATTTTCATATTATTTTAATTTAAAAAGTGTTATAAAAATGTAAAAAAAAACTTTCCTCGGGCCGGGGTTGAACTCACGCCAAAAGAGATTTTCGTTACTAGCATATAGCGCTAGCCCACTCGGACCGACAACAACATTCGTTTGATTTTTGCTATTTGAATGCAACGTGGCAAGAAATAGATAACGCCAACCAATCAGAACTGTGTTTTACGTTCCTACTTCCGGCAGCATTACTCTCCTGAGCTAGTCCTGAAAAACACCGCAGACTTTAAGCTGACTGTAACAAATTTCCTCTATTTTGTGTGACAGTGAAATTAATAAAAACAGATTTGGGGCAAAAGTTTTTGATGCAACTTTTAGGTCCTCATTCCTCTCTGAAGGCTGAAGAAAGAGATTGTAGAACTTTTGACTGTAGACAGGGGTAAAAATGAATCTGAAAAGGTAGGGGGTGTATGACGTCACGCCGTCCCCCCTGCCTATCTTTACACTGAGAAAAATAAGCGGTAACCTAGTGAAGGTTAATGGACAATTTGGCTGCTAGGACCAGTTAATTTTACGAGGTCACCGGTAATCAATCGAAAAAGGTTACTGGAAAATGCGTAGAAACAATCCAATGTTTGGTTGTGATTAATCTATAAAGTAGATTACAAGAAGGTAACCAATTAAAGAAGGTTAATTTAATTTACAAAACTTTGTTGTTATCAACCGATTGTTACCCAAGGTAAATTTAACACTCCAGAACTTGTTTAGTAGTAACACTGCATTTCTAGAAGCACAAACAGCAACGTCGCCATTTGCAATTTTAAGAACGAAAAGTTTTAACAATTGTGAATACATCCGAAGGAATAGGAAAACAGTTATTGAAATATGTATTCTACATGAATTAATAGAGAAATGTGAAGGAAAGTTTATTTACGGAAGTTTATGCATTTTCTGACATTTAAATGAAAATAATTTTGAGAAACATCTTTCTAGTACAAATAATCACATTTAGATGTTAGCATTACTAACCATGCAACTGCCGTCAAAGAATTAATAGACTCGTAACAATAATTTCGTGATATTTACAGAAAACTTGATACGTTGTACGTTACTTTACAGTACTAATACAAAAAAAAACCTTTTACAGCTTTGCTTATAGGAAAGAATAACACCCAAATTAATTCTCACTGTTAGTTTTTATATACTTCTGATATGCGTGGCTTACAAGGGTATCAATCTTAGATAGTTGTTACCTATTTTAATATTGCATTTTTTGAAGTTATCACATCATGAGATGTGATTGGAAGAATAATACCAATTGTTGGAATTAAGTAAATATGTTATATTAATCAAAATACGCGATTAAAAAGTTGATGCACCCTGTTTTGTTAACCGAGCAATCGATTGTTCTCACATCCTAACTACGTTACCGGTTACGGGCTATGATTGGTAGTGGTAACTACGTGATCGGTTAGCGTACCCCTGTGAGTTATTACACTGTAACCTAAGCAATATTAACCTGTAACGCAAGGTTGAAGTTACCTTCCCTCGTTAACTATTTTGGTTTGGTTGCTGGGACACACGACTTTGTTGTCCATATATTGACAAACAAACTTGGTTACTGTCTACCTTTTTCTTGTTTACTAGTAACCTTTTTTCTTTGCGTGTACCCATTGTATATTTTTAGAAAGTGGGAGACGCCATAGATTTTTTGCAAGTAGGCGAACGACGTTCCCCGCGTTCCCCTTCACTTTTATCCCTGATTGTAGAGCGAATTAACACATATCTCTCTACAACCAAAGCATTCTACAGGTTGCCTGTTGTTCATTAGATTCGAACCCACTGCCACTAGAAAAGAGCTCTATGTAAAAGGCAAGCGTGTCTTTTAATGTTTTAAGAAAAATATAATGGACATGAAACAACAGGAGCATACATTAAAAATAAAGGAACTTCTGGGGAGTAAATATACGTACTATATATACGTAATTTTATTTAGCAAAGTTGTGTGTAGCGATGTTGGTACTACATGATCATATATTCAATATTGATATTGCAGTTAAAATTTCCTGTAGGTACATTTTGGTGACAAGTAGTGACGTTTGAGCTTAGTTGTAGGGGCTTATCCAAAATATTATAACACTGTGCCCATATACCACGGTAATGTAATAGGCAAACATCTTATAGACAAATAAAATTTTCATTTTTATTTGTTAAAGTGATTAAAGGAATTAGGAGTTAATTTCTGGTCTTTCGGCATCTATGGCCATGTTATCCCATCACACATATGAGGGATGGCGTCCCTCAGTGATCATACTGCCAGGGAAATTGGAGAGGGAAGAAGGAATGGGAATAAAAAGGAAGGATATGGGCTGGCACAAAACTCAAATAGTGACTTAACACGTACTATTGGATCCGGATAAGATATGGGAATATCTCGATGTGTGCGTGGTACCTCTACATGACAAGGCGGTTGCCAGTTGAACGATAGAGGTAGGCAGGGCCGGGATTGAACAAGGCCCCTCCGGCATCGCCTGGGGCCCCAGATTTGGGTTGGACTCTGCTCGGCTGTGGTCATACCGTGGGATTCGGTAACTCACGGGAGCCAATCCCAGAAATCTGGCTAACGGTGAGCATGGGCGGGAGGTGAGCTTGCCTTATAACGCTCGGGCACCATGCCTGGAGAGCATGGTAGGACTGGCTCGCTAGCAGTCTGCCTCCGCCAGTAGGTTAACTGGTAGGCACTCAGGACTTCGGTCTGGCCGCGCAGTGGGCGTTTCCCACTCCCTCAGAGAATGGGGGTTACATTGCTTAGGCGAGTCAGAATTAGGGAACAAATTCTGACGGTGCACCACGTGCATGAGGATACAATCTAGTATCGAGGAACTACGGGCGGGGTGCAGAGTTAAGCGGAAACCGACCATTAAAGAGACCGAACGGTCACGATCATGCTCTCCATGTATGCAACTAAGCGTGGCAGTAGTAGACCACTAGTAGCAACGTACTACTCCGGCATTTGCATGGTGTGAATGATGAAAACCTAGGAGAAACCTCACTTAGGATGGCTAGCCTGAAAAAGCTGTTGCAACTTTACGACCGACTGTTCCAACGAGAGTATATATATATATATATATATATAATACAGGGTAAGAAATAGTAAAGTTTAAAGTTCAGACTGCATTTTTCAATATGTTCAAGCCACAAACATACTCACTGTTAAACAGGTATAATCACGTGACTCAAGATGACGTACACTTATGTCTAAAATTATTGTCGCATGTCTATAAATATGTTGTTCTAGGAATATAATTTGATAAGGAATTCGTCCGGTATTTCTTATAATGTTGGTAGACCTATGTGTATAATCGGCAAAGATATGTATGTGGCAAATTCCATGTCAAAAGAGCAGTAAATAAGAACAATAAAACGAAAATAAAATTTTCTTGTCAATTTAGCTACATTTTATTTTACTCATTATAAAGTTCGTATTTATAATTCTTTTCCTATGAAATTTACCACAAATATACAGCGTGAGCACAGAAACAGTACCTGATTTTAAAGTGCCATATAATCAACATTTAATTGAATATTTACATGAAATTTTGTACAGAGATCAGTAAACTCAAAGTATTTTCTCATCTATCTTTTCAGAATCCTAGTTCTGACCAGGGCAGCTAGAGGGCAGTAACATCGAAAATGGCGTTCACCCCACAGCAACGAAGCTGGTGCGTTTTACAATTTGCAAAAACAAGCAGTTTTGTGAGAGTGCAGCGTGATTTCAAACGACAATTTAATCCTGATCCACCCACACACAAATCCATTGTGAAGTGGCATAGAAAGTTTATTGAGACGGGGTGCATTTGTGATCAAAGAAAAGGACATTCAGGGCGACGTCCAGTCTCCGAGGTAACTATGGAGCGCGTAAGAGCAGCCTTCGTACACAGCCCACAGAAGCGATGTACACACGTAAAGCTAGCAGAGAGTTGCAGATGCCACAAACACCAGTAAGCAAGATCTTACGCAAGCGTTTGCGGTGTTACCCGTACGGACTGCAGTTGGATCAGAAGTTATACCCACAAGACAAGGTAAAGCGCTGTGAGTTCTGTGAGACTATGCAAAATTTCATGGAGGACGACGAAAACTTTCTGACGAAGATCATTTTCAGCGATGAAGCGACATTTCACTTAAGTGGAAAGGTGAATAGACACAATGTAAAGAAATGGGTAACCCAGAATCCTCATGCAACTGTAAATGTGGAACGTGACTCACAGTGTTTTTGTGCAGTATCAGAGCGTCGGGTGCACGGTTCATTCTTCTTTCAGGAACAAACAATTACAGGTGAAAGTTACTTAGCATTGCTACGTAACTGGTTGATTCCGCAACTTAGTAATGCAGAGATAGACGACTTCGTTCTACAACAAGATGGAGCGCCGCCACACTGGCATCGTGCTGTACGCAGGTTTCTAAACGAGAACCTCCCAAACCGATGGATAGGGCGCTCTGGAGTCAATGATCAAGTTCTTTGCAAGTGGCCTCCAAGGTCACCTGACCTCACTGTTTGTGACTTCTTTCTGTAGGGATTTGTGAAGGACAAAGTGTATGCACCTCCAC